>NC_083597.1:72620030-73245030 GCF_020882245.1 Rhopalosiphum padi
TTAAATGCGAGTAATTAGGTATATACTAATTATTCAAACTACTGTAAATATTGAAACCTAATGTTCAAAACTTAAAAAAAATAATCTCTTATGGTTTTATTATTACCTAACAGCCATTTAAATACTATAATATTTAAAATGTACCGTTATTCGTCAATAAATTTCAATATTTTTTATCTCACTATAATTGGGCATGTAGTTATATTTAAGAATTATGTAAACACCATACGATTTTTGTAAAACACTGTACAAATAAAAAATAAAAACGGTATTTTTATATCATTTCCCATACCAAAAAATTATGTAATAAAATTTTTTTTTAAATCAGAACCGTTTTTTCAACGTTTACAATGATTTAACATTAAATTTAAATTTAACCTATCACTTGTCTTGCTATGCTTTTTTAAATGACATAAACTATAAAGTTACATTCGATATCTACTATACATGGTTTTTACTTTTAACTTATTTAATATTTTTAAACAATAAACATAATATTATGATATCAAATACCTAAAATACGTAACATTTATGAAAACTTATATCTTTATTATTAGGTATTTATTAGGTATTATTAGGTATAGGTAAAACTAAATCAAGTGGTGAGTAAAATAATATGTTTACTCAAAAATATCAAATTGAACTTCAAATATCTACTTGAATAGCTATCAATTTAGAAAATATGACGTAATATAAGAATAATATATTAAGAAATCATGTATTACTTTTTTAGTTATATGTGATACTTTATTTAGTTATTACTTATTATGCAGGTACAATTATTGATGAAATATTTGTAACTCAATTTTTTTTAATTATTATATTATAATTAATTATAATAATTATTGTAAATTAATCGTTGATTAAAATTTGATTTTTTTTTGAAAACAACTTGGTTTTATTAAACATCAATAAACAAGATTTATTCTATTGATATATTGATTGTACGGACAATTCTCCAATTTTAAATATACAGTAATAATAATAACAATAGTGAACATAAATAATATAGGTACCTATATAAATAAATATAAAATATTTGTACCATTTTTACATAATATACTATTCAGTGTTCAGTAGAAATCGCATAAATAAAACATATATTATATAATACATAATAAATACATATTTATTTTTAGTATACTTATTGATTATTTAAATCTTATTATCCATCTTAGAAAATATATTCAATAATAGGATATCATCAACTCTATCATACAGTGAGTTCTTTTTCTACAGAGAGTAATTTAAACTGTTTTCACGTAATTAGTTTTAACGAGTTCATATCTTAAGCATATAAGTTAAGTCAGGACCATAAGATTTAATTCTTACTAATCGATTAATAATTGTTTTAATCTGTTTAGTAATTTCTATTATATCACTTCTAAAATATTTTAATGGTTATAGAGAATAGAAAAAATTACAAAAATTTAAGACAAATAAAACAATGAAAGTAATAATATTATAGTCAATTTTCATTTACTTCAAAATTCGGTAATTATTTATTTACTTTCATTGTTGCTATTAATTGGATTTTATGACGTAGGTTTCTTTCGACGCCCTTCTTTAAACGTATAGGTATAATAGGTATATAATAATATATTATATAACACGAATTACCCGTTACTTCTAATAACAGCCTCCCGTGCGAAATTAGAGTTACAACTACCTACCTTTTGGACTGTCATTCCGTCTAAGTTTGTCATTCTGTCAGTTTTACATGCTATAAAAACATATAAAATATATTATATAGTCCAGCGATGGTACGCGGGTACCAACACAATGGAGATGAGATAATGTTATCCAGAAAAATATCCAAGCTCATAGGTCATTTGTGTCAGAATACTTGGTAGAGGGGCGTATTATATTAAACTCTTGCCTGGAAACCCCATAAATATCGTTACATTCCGCAGAATTGCCCTCTAGGCAGAATAGATAAAGGTAAATAATATCCATTGGGCTCAACAATGGTATACCTCGGTCGTGGTAGACGCATCACGTGATTCGGCTGAAAACTTGCTCATGGGAATACCCTTCGAAACGAAATTACGAATCGCTGAAAATGTTTAGGATTATAGCTGCGCTTCGTTTTATCCAAAACCCGTCCGGGGAGAAATATTTAACTAGGTATTTCAATAGCAGATAACGGTAATAGTTTTGGATTTAACAGTTTATTTTAAAATCCAAAACAATTGATTATTATAACAATATTCTTCTTGGATATTCGCGTAAAACTTAATCGCCAATTTATAATAAAACGTTTTAGGTAGGTATATATTTTATTTTTTCAAATATTTATCGCTTAGTTATTAACCATCGATTTTCTAATTCCAAGATTCTAATTTATTTTATCCAATACAGTTTCTAAATTTAATCGTTATAATAAAATTTATTAGTAAGGTAGGTAGTTATAAGCTAGGAACGTAATAATTTAAATTGTTTCTCCGAAATAATTTATATAGGTACCTGGTGTATTCTAGATGCAAGACACAATTTAATAATAAACTGCATAAGACAACATATATTATGTTTATTTTATTCCGGCTACCTATAGACATGAATAATTTACTTAATATTTTGTTCTGTAATGATACTTCAGTGGTTCATTTCTACTTTCAATATAAATTTCACCTAATAGAGCAGCATATTATAATTGTCATTCAAATGAGATATAAGAGTACTATGTTTTTATAAGCACATTTACCCTTACATTTAATTTAAATTTAAAAAGTGTATGTAGAGTGTGGTAGGAGGTACACGGGTCTTATAAGAATATTGTAGCTTGTAGCACACTGTTGAAATAAAAACAATTAAACGTAAATTATAATTATAATAGGTATCCTATGTCAGGTATAAATAGCCGTTTTCATAAATATTATTCATTTAAAATATTACTACAGTAAAATGTTTACTAGCTACATAGTTTAACTAGTAGAACTTTTGTTTCGAAAATACTATTAATTTGAACAATATACATTATTATCTACAACTATTATTAAGTAGTTATTCCGATAGTGTACACAATTGTACCTCGAATCTCGACAATATGATTTTATTATCTTCTTCTGCTATTAAATTACGTTAATAAAATATGTATTCATAACTATATTATTATTTATTATATAAAATCGCATTTTTTTATGACATAATAATATATATATATTTTTTCGAATAAATTATATATCTATATAATATTATAAACAATTTTCTAATTTATGGTCAAATTATATATATTGCAATTGTACATGCATGCGATTGAACTGGTCAAAAAGTTTACAATAGGTAATACGGATTAGAAAAGTTTTGCCGGCCCGTTGAGAGTCAACCCTTTTTAACCTCACTTGTCGTGGACATGAGTTTTGACACACGCGTGCGCGCACACACACACGCACACACACACACACACACACTCGCGAAGGTATAGGGTTAGTGAACCGTGAACGTGAATATACATACATATATTATACTCATATACCCATTCTCTCCGAGTTGTCTTCGGTCGTGTTCACAACCCAATGAACCATCAATGTTCATACACATTTGTCTGCCTTTTTGGATTTTTCGGAGACAATATTATACCCACAGTGCTCGGCCAAGCCTTCGTATTTTTTTTTTTTGCATTACATTGACGACATGTGTATTTCCGGTTTTGAACTGTTGTGTATACATAATCTCTGGATTTATCAACGGTGCACGATTCTGCATATTATGTAAACGTTAACATAGTCTGCTGATGGACTATAAAAACTAGAGCCTAGAGATTGTTTGTAACTAGAAACAGAAAGTAACGAGGATGACTTACAATGTGACCAAAAGAGTCATGAAAAGAACGTGTTTGTACCTAGTCAAATAAATGATACGGTCTCCGAATCGGGAATAAAAACGAAACCGGTGCTTGTAATCTATAAACAACATACGATCGATTAGACTTCAGGTCATAATAATTCTCCACGCCTCTCTGTGCTTGCTGTGTGATGTGAATTGTGCAAACTATGACTTTAACATTTCGATGATATAACGATAAGTACTACTATATCGATCTGGAGCGTATATACTTAAGGAGGAAATCACGTGTGACCAATTTGCAATTTTTCGAGGGAATATAAAAAACATCTGAATGAAAAGATATATTTTAATAAAATATAAATGTAATTGCGCTATATATGATGTATACCTAACAATAAGTTAAAAATAATATCATGTAATAACTTTTAGTTATTATTTAATAAGCTCAAAAGTACAATATTATATATGATATTTTTTATTTATATATATTAATTAACATTGTAATATAATTAAATTTATTATTTGTTGAACTTAAATATTTTCATTCCAGTGTAATTTGTTTGTGTTATTTTTAAATAGTTTTCATACTTTGATCAAAACTATTATGTTCAATGTTAATTTTAAATGTTATTTAATTTTTTTATACCTAGTTTGGTTTTATTTAACAGATTTTTATTGAGTGTACTCAATATCTTACAAGACAAATTTAATATAGGAAAATTTGTAAAATCTCTGTTTACCTACCTTAATTTATTATGGACGAACCAAGTTGAATATCGTTGTTTTTAGAGTTTGCCTAAATTCAGCCACATAAGGTAAAAATTTGAAAACGTATCTGACCATAATATTCTACTGTAATAGATGTAGATACTTCGGTGATCACAGATTATATTATTGACAACTGCCGTTATGTATATCTTCTATTATAATATCGCTACTCATGTCTTATTATTGTACAATTTATACTCGTCGGGTATATACTGCTATACACAGTTCGTCGCGTTGTCTTCGAGAAAACGGACACGTTGTGTACGAGTATATATGTATACGTATTATGTGATAGTGAGTGACAACGACACAGTCGCGGTTTCGAGGTAGAACGACAGACAACGAGGGCCAGACGCTATAAACAGAGACCTAACCTAGTTGTACACAAAATAATACGGTGGGGTGGATTCGTCCGTGACGCGGACGAGATATAGGGTCGGAGCCGGTGGACGGTCCGATCAATTAAAAAGCTCTTATATACACGTCGGACACCGCGGTGGGCGTACGGAAGGGAATGAAGAGGCGGCAGTCCGGAGTTTATTAATATACCGGCGAGCACCGCGTGTATACACATATAAGCATATAATATATATATGTACGTACCACTAGCTCTTCACCCCCTAACGGTTTGACCATCACTGCACCCTGTTACTATAATACTCGCCCAAAGTTCTCGTGACAATCCGCCGCCGCCGCCACCTTCACTGCACCAAGTCTGCAGGGGCCGGCGATATCACCCCCACGCGCGATTTTCGCGTAAACCTACACTATAATGTGCGTAGGTACCTATATTATATGTATATATGTATTCCGCCAGGATGGTTTTGTTTTACAGCGACAGATTGAACCCCCTACTCTTCCCCGCCCGCAACGTTACCCGGTCACACAGCCGAACGGACGTCCGGTCGTACGTATACTGCAGCTTGTCGCCTCTTGTCACACGCCTCACCGCGGGCTAGGAAACCACGCGCGCTCCCAAATCGTCTAAACCCGACGACTGCAGCCTTGGATCCTGATGTATAATTATATTTTATAATAATATATTATAAGCACCTATACCAGCTATTTCACTCGACGTCGCCGAGCGCTATTAACCGTGATCTATATACATATATTATATACTCGAATTGAAAATGCAGCTCTAGAAAAACGTTTTTACTGTTCGTATATAGGCCCTGAAATACATTACCAAACTGATCGTCCACGGCTGCAGTCGCGCATAAATAATTTATTAACTTTCGAGAAAAAAAAATTAAACGTTTTTAACTTTACCCTCCGTCGCTAAACAGTGTAGACTTTTTGTCGTCGTCGTTTAATGCAGTGGTCATGGCGGCGGCAGCATTAATCCTGATGCAGGAATCCTACTTTCAGATTTGTTCAGTGCGCGCTGCGGTAAATCATTAAAAGTTTTTTCATTTTCTAATACCTATCGGCCGATTATTTCCGACTATTAACACTAAACGCACGATAATATGCCCAATGGTGTTAAATAGTGTTATAATAGGTATTAGTTCATTATTTTTTTTTATAGGTATATGCACGTACATTATTTATATTTATAATTATTTATTCCCCAATCCCTTGTCCTGTCCCTATTATATATTATTATTTCATATCTCTAAGATTAAAATTGTATTAAGGTTATATTTATACGCACATGTACATTTAAACACGACTATAACATTATAGTTAGTTCAAACTGCAGTTATGTCATTTTTCCATAAATATATAGTTTATGTTATAATTTATAACACGATATACGATGGCATACAGATAAAGCCCGCTTTATATAACTTTTGGTACTTTATAAAATTTTAATAATAATAACAACTATTTTCAAAGTAATAAAATATAATGTTAAAAGTCAATTTTAATCACTGTTAAAATTTATACTTCTAGATATTGTTGAAAGAAGCATAAATAATGATAATTTTAAATTTTAAATTGTAAGAATAAAATTTCCCTTTTATGATATACATATAAATACATAAATATAAATTATTCTTGTCATATTATTATCATAGGTATAGTATATTAATAAAACAATTAATTATAATCAAACAATTATGTTCAATGTGCCTGGTATAAATTTAACTGTATGTCTATACTATAGTAATAATTACAAAACTAATAGTGTACACTGTACAGCATAAGTTCGTGACAAAAATATGACTGCAGGAATGAAACAAGAATATGTATATTTTTAATCGAATAAACAATGCAAAGAAATGGAATTTAATTTATAATTATTATCTAAAAACCAAGTCGTGATTATTTAAAACACAATTATTTTTATCTTAAATTTTTTCAGTTTAGTGAAGTACCTACGTATATTATTTACTACAGTTTTAACTTTTATGTCGTGCCTATCATAACATCTACCAGGGTAGGTAGACATGCTCCTTTTCGAGATTTCTTAACTTTAATTGGATTAAGTTGCATAATGTTGAAGTAAGTAAATTCCACCTTTTTAATAGATTAAAACTTCTAAATAATTTGCTTCAACACTCAAATTAAAATTATTTTGATATGTAGGTATTTAGTATAAATAGTATAATAGTATCTTTTTAATTAATCAAATACCTATTTTAAATAAATTAGGTAAGAATGTGTAAAATATAAATTTAAAGGATTAACCTGTAATGATTATATTATTCATACTAATATTTTATAATTAATAATGAATAAATAAAAAATAAAGAAAGATATATTATACATTTTATCGTTGTTTTGTTGGACGATTTTTATCAAATATATACACATTTTTTTAAACTTATTTTATTTTAATCATTAGAATGTAATTCAATTTTAGTTTACAATGAAATTATTGAAAAGTCAATACTACTTTCCACTATGATCACCTTTATATTTTAATGCATACTATGTTATTATAATAGCATTATATAGTTACAGTATTCATCATAATTTATAATTTATTAGTATGTATATTGTATATTTTTATTATTGTAATTAATGATAGTTGAAACTTTAAAATAAATGTGAACTAAACATTTTATATTATTTCGTAAAAAATTCTATGAAAACTTTAGAACATTTTTAGATTTTTTGGTATGATTTGGGTATAATTTACATACAGAATTATAAAACTTGAGAATTCAACTAGATTTGGTTTTCAGCTTTCTAACTACCATAAAATCGCATAAATTATATTTAATTCTTTGTTTGTAAAAAAACTTTTAAAGTTTAAAGTATTATAAATGACACACAAAATTGACTTCACATAATGTTATAGTTTTATATCTTTTGAATACTTTAATAATCTATTCTTTAGAATTTTTCGTTTTTTATAAAAAGAACTTATGTGATTATATTATTCGTCTTCAGTTATAGCGAGATAACATTATATCTTGTCTGTGAATGAAAATAAGTTGTACATTATTCTGGCTCTTAATTTATTTTACTTTGATAAAATATAAATTAATTTTTAGAGCATATATGTGATAAAACAATTACTTTAAATGGTTATTTGATGAAATTATAACCCGAAATATTTACATTTGTTTAAGCTATACATTATAAACATACAAATACTACAAATTATTTCTTCATAACTAACATTTATGCATATTATAATATTATATTATTGTATTTATATAAATAAAAAATTGTCATGATTAGAGTTAGAATTTAATATACATGCTAATAAATTTTAGCTGCAGGTTCAACATTTTTAATGAATATAAAATAGACATATAGTACCTGTGTTATATTATATCTTCATATATTATAATATATTATTTTATTAATTAACACATCTATAAAATATGTTTATATCAACTTTATTAAATTATTGACATACTAATACACTACACAAG
This sequence comes from Rhopalosiphum padi, assembly GCF_020882245.1. Lineage (NCBI taxonomy): Eukaryota > Metazoa > Arthropoda > Insecta > Hemiptera > Aphididae > Rhopalosiphum > Rhopalosiphum padi. Next base: position 72,628,421 of record NC_083597.1, read on the forward strand.
ATGTCTGAGCATCAACGTAACAAACAGTACTTAAACATAATAATATATAATATTATAGACACATATAATAATAATTAACTAAAATGTAAAATAGACAGTGTCTCCAACTGTCGCAGTACCTAACCTAGGTACTATATAAGGTACCTGGTAATATAATAATTACTACGAGGAGATTATAATGTATACCAATAGTATTCCTAACTATATATTATTATGCTATCATAGCTATTAAGTATTTTTGTTATTAATAATGAGTTCGAAAATATAATTTATGAACTGACTAAAATACAAATTTATTTCATAATAATATACGTTTAATATAAAATATTGAGAAACAAGGAGTAGGTACTTCAGTATAGACAGTATAGTAGGAATAAGGTATTACTTAGGTAAGTACTATACTGTGTTCTAATACTATTTAAAGCTCATAAGAATCGTCTTAGACGTGCAGATCTCCTGCTTTGTTCAAAGGTAATACCTACTTCTACTGTTCTACTTCTTCCACTGGTTTTATTGTAAACAAGCTTAATAAAATTGACACTTGAAACAATCGAAACGTTTACTAAAGTGTTTATTGGCTGAAAAGCTAAAGGTAAAATTACATTTATAAGAACTATCTACTGTCTAAAAAAAATAGGTTTACTGTGATGTATGTATATAATACTAACACAATAATTTTATTATTATATACCTTTTTATAAAATTATTCTAATTCGCGTTAAAAAATTAAACATGGATTTCCTAAACATGACCATAATATATACTACATTTACAGTATTCGTTTATTATCAAATACGAGGTAACTGTATATAGTGCTTATATTATATTATTGCTTACAAGTAATAATAAAATATAAATTATAAATTATATTTAATTTTAAATACTCATCAATCAAAATATTATATTTAGATATAGTAATGAATTAACTTTATTTTTTTTTTAATTTAAAAACTCCTTTGTTTTTAGACTTGTAATGCATGTGTTGATGTGCCTAATACTATTAATAGTGGCAAAAGTCAACTGTGGGTGGAAAGCTGCTACGCCGTCAATACACAGTAGCCGCGTGGGATCGACTACAGAAGGTTTTACCAGTTCTTGCGCTGTAGTCGAAGAAGGCGTTCCAGTGTGCCAAGATCCCATTGAGACTAACAAGTATTTCCACAAGCTGTAAGTTTACAGTTTAAATTAAATGGTATTTTGGTCATGTTTATTAGTTATTATCGTCCGTAAATTGTTTTTAAATGACAATAGTCTAAGTGTATTTAAAAGCTATATCGTCAATCGAGCCGTGTTTAAAATCTGAGGTCGGGTTAACTTTGGAAATTTTCTGGTAGATCATGATGGTTAGTGAATGCTGCTATAATTATAATGGTCAATCAGTGTACGATAGAAACCACACGACAAACGGGGTAGCTTTAAACCCGACTTAACTCGAGTTAGCCAACGATCGATGTAATAATATTTAAGTACCCATATAATAATATATAATATACATATATAGATATAGTGTGTGTCTAATATATTATGTGTATAATAATTATTAATAATATGTGTGTGTAAACCTATATCAAACTACATAATAAATTATAATGTTCATGTATTATATAACCATAAAACTATATTATATATGGTACATTCATGTCAATACGTGAACATTGTCAATATTACGCATATATATAATATATTTAGGTGCAGATATAATACATTAATATGTTAAAATAATTATATTATGATAGAATATAGATACTACCACAACCTATATAATGCTGGTATTCGATGTACTTATAAATAGATTATATTATATATATATACATCTAGTATATATGATACATTGATACTCCGTATATATATTATATACACATATTGTATATTTTGATGTGAAAACTTTCAAGTTTGAGTATACAGACATCGTTCGACTTTTACGTACGAGATAAAAATTTTAAAGAAAACACACATACGTGTGACCCCGTATAGGTAGCCTGGAAGAATAACTTTTAGTTTGCTATATCACCTATATGGCTATATCTATATATTATTATTATGCTTCAAACTTTTTTAAATAGAAACATAATGTGATAACAAAACAACTTTTTAGTTTTAAAATTTAGAAACGATTCAAGTATCTACCAAAAAAAAAATGTACATCCTATCTAACATCACGTTTGTTTATGAAAATTATCCCTGGATATTTTTTACTGGGAAAAAACGATTCTTCAAATTTGCGGAACCTTAAAGATTGTATCAACTATTTTTATACGTAGGTACAAGATGATGTTTTATGCAACGTTACCATAACGTTTAATTGCTCTCGTTAATCGTTATTATCAATTAAAATAATAATAATTATTATAATAGACTTTTATTTCATATTTTATCTGCCAAATTAAAATTACAAACTAACCGAAAAAACCTCAATTTTTTTTAATACAAAATTAAAGCTTATGAAATTTCCTTAACAATCTGTCATAATTCCAAGATATATTTTTAGTCATAACTCATAACAAAATAAATTTTGAGTCCAAGTCAAAATTCCAAATACTATAATTCCAACAAAGTGTTAAGTGTAAATTAAAATATAATATTCCAAAGGTCTTGTTTTAGAACATAAGAAATTGTCTATTTCAAACGTTACTTTAATATTATACTTGCTCTAACATATTTTTTGGTATGGTAACAATTATTATTATACGTTATACTTTTTAAGACCATATGGAACTACTTTATATGCGAATATAAATGGTTATTAAAATCACGCTGTTACGATCGTCAAACGATAATACGATCGGTATTCGTTTATCGTTTTCAGGTCCGCGATGCAAACGCCGTTCCTCGATAACTGGTTCGACGGAATTCGTGACGACCGGAAATCAACGGCGGGAGGTAATAGTCGACCTTTAGGCTGGTGGTGGCGTTTCATCAGTGAACTAAAACGGAATCTCGAGAAAAAAGACCAAGTTTCGTCGACGAAGATGACTGCAGTTCGGAGCGACGCGTTCCTGGTACCGGAAACAATCGTCACGTACTCGATTAAGGGTTGCAGCCCCACTATAGTACCGTTCGATTTGTCGGCTTGCAGCAACTTACCACCGGATGCGTCGCAGCATGTCAGCACCACCCGAGTAATCTACTACGTGCCACCGTCTTCCCGGATCGACAGATATGACCAATCCGACTTTGACCAATGATTGATGTCTGTCAGTCATTATAAAATTAATAATATTTAAATTACTATTATCAAATATACTATAGGGCAGAACCTATACTATTATAATACTGTAATAAAGTTAGCACACTATTATTTGATAATATTTAAATATTACATTATATTAAATATATTATAATGTCTGAGTACAGATATTATGATTTTTTGACTCTTACCAGTTTTGGGTAACTCTAATTATCACTATTATTAGGTTACTTTACCCATTATTACTTTACAGTTAATACCTATAGTAATACTTCATAATAAACAACGTTATATTATATTTTATTTTTTTTTATATATTTTTTTTTTTTATATTTTTTTTTAGATTTTAGGTATCAAACTAAACTTAATAAGATACCTAAAATTTCAAATTAATGGTGAAAAACTCAAAAACATCATATTAATGATTCATATACGTTTTCCGTGAAATGAAAAATATCAAGTAGTTTTCCAACTATATGGCATTTAGGTGAAACAACGATCTTTGAATTTAATAGTCACACAAAAACAAAATTATATAGATGTACCTATAGGGCTAGTCGACTAGAGTCATATTAAATCATATTATATTATATTGATTTATACGGTTAAAGATTTTTAAACATGAAAATATCGTATCAGTTTTTAATGTATCCTTTAAAAAATAACAAAATATAGTAATAACAATTTTCTGACATTTAAATTGCATTATAAGGTTTGGTGTTACGGTATATACTATTTGTGACTGTTGCATATTCATTATTTTTACAGAATATATACCAATAACGGCAATAACCAATTTTGAAGTTTTCTAATTATTAGAAAATATAAATATATATATAATAGTGTTTTATTAACATAATTCAAATCGAAAATATTAAAAAAAAAAAAAAATTAAATACTTTGACGAAAGATCTTGAGGGCAGAACACTGCATGAAAAGGAGCTCGCCTGCCTGCAGTTAACATTCGCGCACTTAGTAAAACATTAGTATAAACTATAAATATAAATAGAAGATAATTAAAATATCATTGGACATTATAATGTAATTATTGTAAGAGTACATTTTTCGATTCATGGAAGGATAATAATGTAAAGAAAGTCAAATAAAACTTGAATATTAATTTATATTATGTAGTTTTCTAGTCTAACTGGTAGATTATTTTAAAACAAAACACGCATTATTCGTCCCAGTCAATATTTATGATATTGAAAATAAATGTTTTTATATCATTTGAAGTAGACCAATATATAAAACGCACGTGTACTCATAACAATTTAATTTTGCAAAAAATATAGTTTTTTTTACAAATATTGTAAACATAAAACCAATTGACAGGGATAACAATGAATTGTGTTGAGAAATACAACATACCAGATACCGTTTACTCACTATTTCAACAATATTATACAGATAAATATATTTAATTCGGTTTTAGCATATTATATTTATGTACCTACATAATAGCCGGTTTAATAAATATTAAAAATTATTTTTGGTGGATTATTATTTTAATTATTAAGGGCAACGTTAAAAAAAATGTTTCATTGTCTGACGTATCCCTTTATTTACCTACATCATACTTGTATAATATTATAAATGTAATATATTTTTTGATAAATAAAAAACTCTATTTATTTTTATTTAGGGAATTAAAAGTAACCATTGTAATTGTTTTCGTGAGTAATTGATTTTATATTTTTTTTCATTTTATATTTTTAAATTGTTTATACGCTATTAGTAATATAATATGTAACCAATGGCATCCATTTAAATAAATCAAAAAAAAAAAAATCGAATTTCGTGTAATTACCAAAACTTAATTTATAAGTTAGCGACTCTATAGAAACCTATAAGAGTTAAAAATTAAAAATGATAAACTACAAACACTTTTTAAGTCTCGAGGAATCTATTATTTATTAATATAACTTTTATTGAAAACGGTCAAGTCGTTCACAATAGGCAAATAGAAGAATATAATATTATTATTATTATTATTATTATTATTATTATATATTATGTACTTATATAATATGAAGATAACATGTATATAAAATACAGATCTACTCAGTATAAACACATTGTTACACGTATAATAATATTGATTATTTTATTATTATCTGGTTGAAAATGTTTATAAATTTTAATGTAAACTTTGGGATGTTTTCAAGGAACTTATTACTAATTATTATTATATTTTTCAGTAAGTTTTAATCGTACCGCTATAATTATCGCACAGAGTTTTAGATATACCACTAGAACTTAGAAATACACCAAAAACTTTTACTTGCTTTATTGTTAATTTTTATTCATTTCAAGAGCTTTCTGAATTTTACAAAACTATTGTGATATTAAAACTAACAAAACAAAATTGGTATTTGGTTCTACTACTGATCGCAAATTACAAAAAAAAATGTTATACACTTATACGTTTGTAAGACGGATACTACACTTTTAACCATGCGGGAGCATAGTGTGTTCTTAAATCTCACGGAGACACTATTGTACTAAAACGTTGCAATGTTGGTGGTCGGGAATCTAGAGGTTTAGATGTTAAGGTATATTATATATTTATATCGCATACACGGTATACAGTTTATTAAATAGACTCTATTACATTACCTACGTGTCTGTTTTTCTCCTAAATCACGTGAAACATAATATTAAGCAATATTTTGATTCTTTCATATTATACCTAAGCAAACATCAATTGTATGCACTATGTATAAAAATTAAAAACAGTTTTACGTAATAGGAAATTACTTAGTCTTATGGTGAATTTACCCCCTAAAAATAAAGAAAACTATTTCGTTTTGACCGCCGCCCTAGGCTATAGCCTAAACAGTCTAAGCGGTAATGCGGCCCTGATTTACGAATATTCTAAATCCCAGGTTTCTATACGTATTTTAATAAAATAAAATAAAATAATAAACTGTGCAATCAGTGCATCTCCGTACACGTTCAAATGATACACTAGCAATACGCTAAATACACTACCTATATTATACATTTATAGTTTTTGTGCGATATGATTATATTATGACAAATTGACAATTGATTTATAATTACCGTCGATTAATATTGTATCTACACGCGATTGCATAATATTATAGACAGGTAAATTCCTGATACGGATAAAGGAATATTCAACCACTATAAGTTCTAATTCAATGTAACTACTAATTAGTAGGTAGGTCGTAGGTACTTTGACAAAATATTTTACCAATACTGGCAATATCGATAGTATTAAATTAGTACCTGTATAATAACTAATAAGTAAATAAGTAGGCAAGTATGTTTTACTGTAAAATCAAAACTCAATTTATACATCTATGTTCAGTATAGTGTTTGCTTTTTAGTATTTTTTAAAAATATTGAAAATTAACTGAATTCAGTTGTCGTCTTATATTACCACCAAAAAATGTAACATTTGATTACGGTATTTAGTTACTATTATTTTCTACTCACATATCGCCAACGACCATACCACGTTGAATACACCAGTTCTCGTCCGATCACTGAAGTTAAGCAACGTCGGGCGTAGTTAGTACTTGGATGGGTGACCGCTTGGGAACACTACGTGCCGTTGGCTTTTTTTATTTCTGATAGAATCAATATTCATTTCTAATTTTAACTTAAAAAATATTAAAATATTTTTATCTTTGTCAAGTTTTTTTTTAATTTTTTAATTACACAATATAAAAATATTTTTACCTAACCTAACCCGTTAAGCCGTAAGGAACTTTTCTAGGTTCAAATATATACTATATATTATATACTTAACTTATAACTGCGTACAAGTTAAAATAATCACACTGCATTATACTTTAAACTATAGGCTATATATATATTACGCACAACAAAACATTCGACGTACGAATTTTTTCGTACGTTTCCACCACGAACGGCGTCTACGTTCGGTGGTGGTTCCGTGATTGGTGCCGGTTATCGGATCTGAATAAACGTGCACATCATAGGCCGGTTTTGTTGCATTTTCGCCCTCTGCTACTACTATAACTTTCATAGGAATGCACTCAATTTCGGCTGTTTCGGTTTCACCAATAAACGTTACGTGTATGTTCGGCATCGAACTCCATGGTTTTTTCCTCGGTAGACGAGTGAAGTCTGCACCCTTCGCGGCGTCCGGTTTGTTCGAGTCCGCAGATATTAGCTGCGTCGATACCGATGATGATGACGGTGATTGGACCTTCAACGCATCACCTGCACCAGACATCAGTGCAATATTGGGAACCGATCCATAATGTTTTGACATCGAATCGAAGAATTCACGGCATATTTTTTGGGGCTCGCCATTTGTAAGTGAATCAAGTGATTTGGCTGAATTCGACAGCATCGCTGGGCAGGCCGCAGCGACGGCGATCGCGGTTTTCGACGTCGGGCGTAATATTATTTTACTTTATTAATGATTTTTGATTAGGTAATAGGTATATAGTTTATGATAATATGCTTTAATATATTTTACGATAAATTTACGTTATAACAATATACATTCGGACAGAATAATAAGTTATTCGACGTAGGTATTGTTTGTAATATAATAACACTGTAACAATAAACTGTGCGACTGAAATAAATAATATTGTTGTTATGTAGGTATTTCAACATTACACATATTATAATTATCAATATTAGCAGCCAGTAATACGTGCTTATAGTTTTTAATGTTTTTATATCAGAAGTACAGTTTAATTCAAATATTAAAAAATAATGAATTAAAAACAACATATAGGAAATTTCACAATGTCAAATTTAGAGCAACATCCAGCTATAGATTACTTATTATAAGTATTTTTGTGGGTCATCAATACAAACAGTAAAAATTTTCATTATACCAACAAATTATACTTATACAGCTCGTATCTGTACTATGTACACTTATATTAAAAGCTATAGCACATTTTATTTTAACACACAGTTGTAATACACAATTTAAATTGTGCAACTTTTTCACTTGTTCATAAAATATTGTCCCGCTATATATTATCTTGGTTAATCAACATAAAAGGTAATTATATACGACAACGGTTTAACATACAATCAAATACCATAAACGTACAGTATACTAGTATACACTATACAATATAGGTACATTGATAATATGTGTATTTATACATTTTACATCAATCCGAAACACTCTCGAAAATTATATTTTAAAATTACTGCTAAACGTTTCGGGAGCTGCCTATAGTGCCTAATGGGAAATTAACCTCCGACGATAACATATTATAATTTCTGTGTTGTATTGTTATAATATAGTTTTTGTCGTTATTGGCAATTAAAAAAAAAAAGTTATAATTATTTTAAAATGCATTATTTGAATATTTTTCAAAATTATATTATATTAGCTATAATTATATAAATAAAACAATAATTCTATTACACAGTGAAATTGTTTTTTGTATTGAGAACAATTTGATATCTTTACCATGAGTCATGACGATACTTAGCCTAAGTGGTTATTATTTTTCATGCATTCTTATTAACTCGTAAATAAGCAACAATGGAAATGACGGCTTATTAACTTAGATTAGGTTTTAATATTTTTATTTCAAATCATGTACTAGTGTACTACGAAGTACGAGTATAATATATTCGATTTAGTTATTTAAGTGTATTTAAACCATAACAGAAGTGCTCTCTACTGGTATAATTTTATTCGTGTTAATGGATGCTCGTGCCATGTCATTAGATAGCGCTGATACATATGATTTTTTTGTTTTTAGTAATTCCGATCGAACACTCAAACATTGTTCACGATGTGACCGACAGACGACTGTTTTCCTTTCTTTTTTTTTTTTAATAGTTTTTACTTAACGATTATAATTATACTTCGACAAAATGAATTTTTAATTTTTATATAATACATAATATTTAATGTTTTTATTAAATTCTTATACAAACATAATGAACGTAAAAAAACAAGTGAATATTTTAAACAATTAAACATTTCAACATTACATTATTTTTTGTAATATTATTATTATTAATAATAACAATAAGTAATAAAGACAAACCTGATGACTATAATCATTGATTATAATTATAAATACTAATAATATAATATAATCAATGCTATATAATAGGTATTATACATCCCGACATCCGATACTAACCGTCGACGATCAATAAGCCAGACGATTATTGCGGTCAACTACTGCAGTCAATAAAATAAATAATCCACTATATAAATAACTCTAAAATAAAATAATAACCTATTAATAAGTAATAATATTACATTAAGAATCGTGATTATACTACTTAGTTCTTATACACAAGTAAAATCTGAATTTATATGCTCAAAAAATTATCTAAAATGTTCTAAAAAATTAAAAAATAACCAAAAATTCCTTTTTAACGCAATAATATCAACGTTTTGTATAGGAATTCAATTTTTGTTTAAATAATAAAAAAACAAAATACCAAACTTGACGATAAATGAACAGTACTAAAAATAAATGTAGTTGTGGTGTATCTCCAACTAACCAATTTATTGTTATTTATTTGAGTAAGACGTGTATTTCCGATAATCGCATATTACCATTCTGCACAATGCACATGAAATAAAACCCATGAATGATTTCGGCCCTATGATTGGTCTATACATCTGGAGCGGAAATTTAAATTATTATTATTGACTTAATATGGTTTTGGTTTAGGAACTAGTAATATGATAACATACGTCATAGTGTCATACAGTTTGACATTTGATAACATTTCATAACAAGAGCAAAATTAAGGGGTGTTGAGTGGAGGATAGATTCTCTCCAGAGCCTTATTTTATTAATATTTTGCAATATTTATAATTTACTATTAATCCAATTGTAATATTATAAAAAATAGAATTTTTATTGTTTTTAATAGAGTTTAAGATTGTTTTTTTAGTCATAAAATTTACAGTTTTTGACTTAAAAAAAATTTAATACATAAGTCATAGAAATAGAATATAGTTTTTAATCTTTTTCTATCAAGATCTATGTAAATAATAAATATCAAATTTATATTAAGAAAAACATTTGATAGATACGTCTTTGTGAGCCTCTGCACAACTGCACAAGCATGCTAAGTGCGGTCCATTATTCTGTTTAAATAAATAAATGAATACCTACTAAAGGTAGGTAGGTACTATATTGTCACTTGTCATGGAGTACTGAGTAGATGTCTCACTGTAATATACTAAATTTAAATTCAATACTATATTATATCATTAATCAATAATTGTACATACAAATTAATTCTAAGCAAAGGATTGTTGCGGAAAAAAATTGTTTGTATTTGAACAATTTCAAAAAATCACCTATACGGCTATACCTACCTATATTAAATGTTGGATTACAATCAATAATTTTACCTTATTTTCATATCGTTCGTTTATTAATATAAAAATGCCTAATACGATTTATATTGTGTGGAAATTAAACTATTTATTTTATTGATTTAATTTACATAAATTTTCATCAGTGCCTGATTTACCAATTCGTGGGCCCAATATACAATCTACAATTTTTGGGCCCCAAATTGATCATTTCTATTTTTTTCAACGTCAAAATAAAATTTATGTAAAATATATTTTTTAATTATTGTTATATGTAATTAGCTGTTTATAAATGAGCATTTGGATCATTGAATAATATTTTATTTATAAAAATATGATTGTTTAATAATTTAATATACAACTATACAAGAACACTACACTTTAAATGTGTTTAATTAATGTTTAGTTTTTATTCAAGTTAGTATACAAATTAGTCATCGTTTTTTTTTTAAATAAAAATTAGTATTATGATTATTATTTTTTACACATATATACTTATATACTTAAATTAAATGTTAAATAAATTTGATTTTAGCTTTAAAGCCATTGTTTTCGGAAAAGTCATTTTTTTTGTTTTGAATTTCGCCAATTCACCATTAAAGTATTAGACTTCTCGATTTATCCGTCATACAATAACAGGGACAGCGTAAAAACAGTTGTTACGGTTTTCTTCGAATTTCCTTTTATTGACTTATGTTGTATCTCTAATGAGTCTAATAGGGGATTTAACTATTCAAGTATTAATGATCTATGTAAGTTTAGAACAATTCGGCGGCATCGATATTATCAGCAAATAGTACTATCGCAATTCACGGTTGACCGTGACGATAACAACGACGACACGTCATTTATTCCTCCATAGCTATGATAAGTGATATCAAGCCGTTTTTTTTATTATTATTATTCACTAGGGTTTCTATTTTATTTTCGCCGTTGTTCTTGTGCAGTTGTGCATCGTTGCATCTGTGACCGTTTGCGTGTGATTTGCTCAACGACACTATCTAATCGAAGTTTGAATTTCGAACTGCCCGCAAACGGCACGTCCGAATACAACTGATAAATCTCGGTTTCTGGTAGACTGTTAGTCGTCTGCGGTTATTGACGCACACTACTGAACACTTAAGGTTAGTTGACTATTATTTATTTAACGATTTTCTATAGTTAAGTATGTCGAAACGCACTTGCGATCGTACTTGTCGATATTTACTATGTTTTTCCGACAAATTAAAGTACTTAGACGTTTTTTTAGATGAGCTCCCCAGTGGACAGGGACAGTGACAGCCCCAGTCCAAATGCTCTTGGTGACTTGCGTTCGTTTAGATTCTCCAAGAAGCCCAGCTTCAGTCATGAAGCTGTCGCTTCTGGATCATCACTGGTCATCGAAGAGAGCCCAAGTAATTATTTATAATATCATTAATCATAGGTTTTTTTTCTATTATAGTCTGTTTGTAAAAATGATTTGATAGATATTTAATCTAATTATTTCATATTTTATCAAATAAGAACATTGTTTATAATGAAAGAAATTAGTATCATTTGTTGTTCTGATGATTAAGTAGTTTTTTTTAATGTTATGTTTCTCATTGTTTAGATAGAATTGTATTTTATGTTCAATGTTTTAGTATTCGTTAGGCAGAGAAAGCTTCAAACAATTATTCTATCATCTGACGAAGAAGATAAAGATAACACTGGACCTTTCTTGAATGGAGATGGATCTCATCTCATCGAAGAAGTAACTATAACATCACTATTGTCTTTTATAAGCTTATCATTTTATATTATTATTTTTTTTAATTTAGCTTGAATATGAAGATATTGCCGGAGCTCATGATGTATCTAGTGATGACAGTAATAATGCACCAAATAATGTCAATGGTTCAACCAAATCTTTTGATAATTTTGGTCAAAGTACAAGTAATGGAGTATCCATGAAAATAACCAAACCTAATGCTACTCCACCACCACCTGTTGCAATGCCTGCTAGAAAACGTTTACAACCACAAACCAAAAGTAAATTTTAACATAATTCTCTAATTTAGTGCTTTGTTATATCTAAGCCGTTTTATTTATTAAAATGTAAAATATAATGATGATATTTTTTTATAATTTTTTGGGAGCAGAAGATTTGCATACAGTAATGCAGTAATTTATTGTAAATTTTTGTTTATTGATGTTTATGATTTTGTTATAAACATTAAATATTAAAATTTAATAAAATTGTGTGTGTGTGTGTGTGTATGTATGTATATATTTTGTTATCTGAGCTGTTATCCGGCCATATATTTTGCCCAATAGAGTTGTTGTGCTAGGAACACCTGACTATTTAATTGCTATACTAATTATTATTTGGACCTAGATGCTAGTAAAAATACTATGGCTTACAAAGATAAAGTGCATGACACCAATAGAACTTAATAACTAGGTAAATTTAGGTTTTTCATGTTTTAGTTGACACTAAGAGTTACCAATCGTACTAATTAAAGCTGATTGATCGAAGTAATTATCAAAAATAAAAATAAAGTTTTATGAAACAAATTAATAATAAATATTATTTAATTGCAAAAGGTGTACAATTTTGGTACCTATTACTACATAGTATATCTAAGAATTGTGTTTCCCAAATTCAAATACTTGTTAATCCACAGTTAATGTATAATTTAATTTAATATATAGCTTAGTCTTTAATTTTTTAATTTTTAGTAAAAAAATCATGTTTTCTATTATGAATCAATCATCTTTTACTGTCATGGTTAATAAAAAACGATTGTAGCAAAAGATCAAGTAAAAGTATATTATTAAAATATGAGTGTAGTGATCAGGCTTCATTGGTTACATAAACTATACCCACATATTATAATTTGTATTTAATAATATAATAATGATAGTAATAAGTGCATTATAACATAAACGTTGAATGTTTTGTTAATTAATAATTTTAAATTTTCTATTTGTTTACTTAATTTAACCATTTATTTAAAAATAATTTATTTGTTTTTTTCTAATAAAATGCATGTTGTAATATGCCATTTGCAAATGTATTATTTATAATCAGTTAATTATATGGTTTTTATATTTTTTAGAAAGAAAACGTATAAAAACTTCTGATGGTGACAGTGATTCTGATGCTGAAGTTGATGATGAATATACAGAGTATGTTAATTTTTAAATATAATCTTTACATTTATACAACAATAATATGTGTTGTTCTTGTTTTTAGTGAAAAGAATTTTGTAAAAGATAGTACCTCAGAAATGCGACAAAAAGCTTTGGAGTTGTTAAACACATCCACTGAAATAGAATTGAGAGCAGTGAAAGGAATGACCATTAAAAAATTTGATGCTATTGTTGCTCTTCGACCATTTTCAACTTGGTATGATGCTGTAAGTGGAAATCATAAAATGCTGCAAATCATTAGAAATTAATTATAATAATAAATAATTTCTTGAAATAGACATGTAAAGCGAAAAACTCTCGCTTAATTGGTGAGCAGACTTTACAAAATGTGATGCATATGGTCTCTTGCCAAGAAATTGTTGCTCAGTTAATGAAGAAATGTGAGATATTAGCATTGAAAAATGGACATTCTATTACTACCACTAACATGCTTATAAAATCGCAACCAGACAGTTTAAATAAAGAGTATGATAATAATTTTTTTTTTTATATTTAATTTGTTTGTCTAACACAAAGAATAGGTTACAGCTTGCTGGATATCAGATGATAGGACTCAACTGGCTCATGTTGATGAATTCACAAAAGCTCAATATGATGTTAGCTGATGAAATGGGCTTAGGAAAGACTGTGCAAGTAATCGCATTCTTAGCCTATCTCAAAGAGTCTGGTCGTACACATTCTGATATGCCCCAGTTGATCGTTGTACCTGCTTCAACATTAGGTATTTTTGTTTATATATTAATTAGAATTTCTAATAATTATAACTTTATTTTGAATTTACCTCTATTTTTAGACAACTGGTACCAAGAATTTAAAAGGTGGTGTCCTACAATGGCTGTTGAAAAATATCATGGATCAATGGATGAAAGAAGATACTTACGAACAAAATGGATTAGGAATGGATTTGGTGATGTTGATGTGGTATTGACTACGTATGTTTAATAATTATTATGTCTTTAAATATGAATTCATATAGTTAGTTAATGTTACTCTATATTTATAGTTATAGTTGTGCTGCAAATTCACCAGAGGAAAAAAAGTTTTTTAAAACCAAAGAATTCCATTACATTGTATACGATGAAGCACATAAGTTAAAAAATATGACATCACAAACTTTTGAAGTTTTCTCTAGTTTCAATGTAAGACATCAACTAGCTTAAATGTTTTTTTAAATATTTATCTTTAAAATTATTACTTTTTTGTAGGGAAACTATAAGATATTATTAACTGGTACACCACTACAAAATAATTTATTAGAGTTAATGTCATTGTTAATATTTCTTATGCCAACATTATTCCGTGGCAAAGTAGATAATATAAAATTTTTATTTTCAAAAGGAACAGTAAGTATTTGCTATAAAAACAGTTAAATCTAATGTCATGATATACATTTATAAATTAAATATAGAAAGGTACTGGTTCAAAATATGAAATGCATCGTATTGAACAAGCAAAACGAATTATCGAACCATTCATGTTGAGACGTTTGAAAGCAGATGTATTGAAATCTCTGCCTGTAAAAACTTTGGTTATCAATAATGTTATCATGACTGAACATCAAAAGACTCGCTACAACACGTTGGTTGATGAGATTAAAGAAGCATCTATAGGCAAAGAGGTAACAGATAACAGTCATATGATGTGGTTAATGATGTTGAGAAAGTTGACAAATCATCCACTTTTATTAAGATATCATTTTGAGGTGAGTTGTAAGTTGCTTTATGATATTTATTTCACTATTTATGAAAGATCAATCTTATTTATAATTTCAGGATGACAAATTATATAAAATGGCCAAGTTATTGGCTTTAGACCCGACATATAAACAAAAAAATGAACAATACATCGCAGAGGATTTATCATTTATGTCTGATTTTGATTTACACAAAATGTGTACCGAACATAGGGTATTTAATTTTTATGATTAATCTTTGTTAAATATTTATTCTTTAATTTCTCTTATAGTGTCTGAACAAATTAGGATATGACCTTCCAATTCAAGTGTTTTTGGATTCGGGAAAATTCCAATTATTAAATCAAATTTTGCCCGATCTCAAAGACAGGGGCCACCGTGTGCTCATATTCAGTCAGTTCCTACAAATTTTAGATTTATTAGAAATATACATGTCACATTGCGGCCATTCTTACCTAAGGCTGGATGGTTCTACCCAAGTCCAAGAAAGGTAATGAGAAATAAAATTTCAAAGTACACTTATATGATAAATCTATTGATAACTGATGTTAATGCCTTGTATGTTTAACAAATAGACAGCTAATGATTGACTTGTATAACATGGATGAAAGCTTATTTGCATTTTTATTGTCGACTAAAGCTGGTGGACTAGGAATTAACTTGACAGCTGCCGACACTGTCATCATACATGATATTGACTACAATCCATATAATGATAAACAAGCAGAAGATCGGTGCCACAGAGTAGGACAGACTAAGTGAGTTTTTGAAAAAGTTTAAAATTATAATATTTAATACCACTTTAGATTAATTTTTTTGGCCGTTCCTTCTAGAATAGAGATTCCAAAAATGTTTACATGTGCTATCCTAAAATTCATTGATTTTATTTGTATTGTATTGGGTTGTTCTCTTTTTATTCCTTGATAAACTAGTTTTATATTGTTAATTACTGTCATGTATTACTTGTTCCTCAAAGTTTAGTTATCAATTTTTGTCTTATTGCTTAGTTACTAATTAAATTAATGAGTCATAATACAACTCCAAAATAATGAATATATCCATTTAAATATTTTACAGTTTTTGTTAACAGTAAATAGTCTACTTAGTAAAAATCCACATATAGTTTCCAAGTATTTAATCTGTTGACATTATCTACCTGACTAACATTGAGTTTCTCGTGAATCAACCTCTTCCTTTTCTATTCCTGACAGTGATTTTAATATTTATCACCAAAATTCATAGACAAGTTTGATCTCTTGAATCCCATTGTATGTGTTTATTAGTTTAATAGTTTTTGATTTATAATTTGTATGAGTTATTACAAATCTTATCTATGAGTTAAAGCAGAATGTGCCTATAAGATCAATTATATCATATAAATTACAAAAATAAACTGCTTAAATAGCTTTGGGACCATATTTTACTACGTGAACTCTGACCCAGTTTAATGAGCATACATCACGAGAGAATTTATTTGTTTTTATTCTTGTTTGTAACCCAGTATTTTCTTCAGACATGTTTCTTATATTGTCATGAGTTTAACAATGCAATTTTTAATATAAAATATTTAGATATTTATTTTTAACATACAAGCAACTTCACAAAGTTGTTTCACATATAATCACAACTTAAAAAATGCTTAAGTTATTAGTATTAATTACTTTTGGGTCAATAAACATAGTTAACAATATAATATAGCTTATCAATATGAGATAAATGTGACTTAGAATTAAGAGAACGTCTCAACCGCATGTGTTGTCTCCGTCTTACATAAATAAGACATAGACAAAACTTGTTTACACAGCCTGAGTAGAACTCGCTCAATTTTGGTTCTAGAGCAGTAGTTCTCAAACTTTATTATGTACCTTTTATATTATAAATCAGTCGCATACCACTAATAACTTAAAATAGAACGATCCAAATTCCATATTGTATAGTTAAATACATTTATTTCAAATAATAAGGCAGTAAAATACTACAACTACTCTAAAATTATTTTTTATTTATTAGTTTTTTTAAAATAAGATATGAATTAAATAATTGAATGGGTTTATTATCCAAAAACGGCTCTCCACGTACCACCATGTAGTCTTTTGTGTACCTACCATAGTTTGAGAACTACTGTTCTAGAGTAAATATATATATTATAAAATTAAAATATGACAATATTAGTTATTTTTTATTTAATTTATAATTTTAAATTTTACTTTTTCAGCCGTATGGTGTTTAAGTTCCCCTAAAAGATAAAGTTGATCCATTACTATTATTTCTTGTTTTGTGCAATATGTTGAAACATAAATGGATCTAACTTTAATTATTCAGTTAACGTGGTAATTTTTTTCTAATATTTTGGTCAAGTCCTTAGATATCTGAATATCTATTCTAAACTACATAATGACAATGAATAAATGCTTCTACTACTCTATGTAGAATATCACACTTGTAACTTATTAGTTATTTCATTATTTATTTGTGATGTGATTTGTGTATCTATATGAAAATAAATACATTTTATATCAGTTATACTTAAAATACTTTGCTTATAATAATTTTAACTTTTGTGTTAGTTAAAATATTAAATATGCTATTACATTTTTCTGATTCATTACAACCAAACAATTCTAGTGTATTAAACTATTTAAACTCGCTATTGAGATAATTGAAACAAGGTAAATGAAATACTTTTCCTAAATTTGGAAAAAAAACTAGCAATGTCTGTTTACAGCATTTACATACATCTTTATATTTTCTTACTCTTACTAAACACTCATTAATAAATATCTGATTTTTAGAAAAAATTATAAACATGAAAGTTGAAGATGTTTGGCGTCGTAAAAATATATAATTAATTTAGCAAAGCACAGTAAAAATATTAAATAATTACCTAACTATAATGATTTATGTTATACAATTATGTAATATATTTATTTGTGTACATTTTACAGTTCAATATGTAATATTATTTTTAACAATTTGAAACAAAATAAATGTATATTCTCTCCCAAAAATATTCATTACTTTAGGCTTTGGTCATTCAATTTACTTATCCTGATGTTAAATGCATTATTGAATGGTATAATAAATAATAGCTATTATATTTATCTTTTTCAGGCCTGTCAAAGTGATCAAATTTATTAGCAAAGATTCCGTTGAAGAATCGATGTTTAAAGTAGCACAAGATAAATTAAATCTTGAACAACAAGTAACAGGAGGAGGAAATGGTATAGTTTATTTCATAATTGAATTATATATTTGATTTATAAAGGAAAATTATTTTATGCTTTTTTCATAGATGATGAAGAGCCTGATAAGAAAACTATGGCTCAATTATTAAAACAATCTTTGGGAATTGAAGATGTATCATCATGATACAATTTGTATGATTGTTTGATTTACAAATTATGTCCATGTATAAAACTGGTTATGCACTCTTCAAGTGTTATTCTGCCAACTTTTTTTAAAAAAACTAAGTTTTTTTTATGGTTTTAAGATTCAAGTTGAATCAATATTATTTATTTTTTTTAACCCACTGTATTTATAACAAATGTAATTTTAAGATATCATAAAAAAGTTTTTCAAAAATATGACAAAATCGTCATTGGTGAACTGGTATTTTTAATTAATGTTATTTTTACAAATATTGTTCTTATTAAATTTTAAACACTAAGATTATATGTATATAATATGTTATGGTTAATTACAAATAAATATTGTTTATGTTAAGAACCAGTAATAAACAAAATGCCAAACTTCAAAATGCTAATAATGTTAATTTTTTTTAGAAATAATTATTTACCTATAATTCATGTAAACAAAACTTCTAGTAGTTAGTCAAAAATACAAACACAATTCATAAATAGCTAATTGTTTATTTTTGTTTTGTTTTATGTCACAATATATTTTTTTTCTTTTTTATTGAGAACCAAAATAAATTAATACACAAATAATATATGACAGTATTATATATATTATTTGTTTATACTACTTTGAGTGCTCTACCAAATAGTGAATTAGAACTATAAAGCCAATAAAAACTATTAAATGAACTATAAAGCAGTAAGTTAGTTTTGTTAAAGGATGACCGTAAATATTAAAACCATACAACACAAATTTAAACAAATATTTGTATTTAAGTATAGAGAAATATAGGAGAAAAAATATTAAGTTAGCTATTTTAATAATTATGGGATAAATTACTATTATCATACATATTCTATATTCTAGGAACTCTTGATTTTAATAAGCCTTGGATGTACTGTATGGGCAAATTTGATGGGTTTTCTATTAAGTCATCTAGTGTTGTACAATCCTGCACAACATTTAATTAGGCAGGTTACATATTGTTTTTAATTTTACAAATGAAATTTTAATATTTAACTTAAATTTAAAAAACTAGTGCAATTGTGTAATAGCAGATTACAAATATGTCCTTTATTCCATTAATATAAATATATAATACAAATGTATAACTATAACAGGATGGTACACTATCATTACCTACAGCTTGCAGAGTGGTCTAATCGCTCGCACAACAATTTTCATATTAGTAAGACGAAAGCAACATATGCGAGTGTAGCGTCCTCTTAAAGTAAAACATTAATTTTCAAAATAACTGGATAACGCCAACGTGATATTACCATGGATAAGTACTTTAATTAGTAAATTAAAAAAATATTTAACTTTTAACTAGAATATACCCACTTTAGCATGCCTATAGAGTATAGAGGCATAGAGCTGGTAAATACATTATTTAGCAGTGTTAGATCGTGGTTTTTATCTGCAGTGGTTTAAATTTAAAATTGCATCTACCGTTATCCGTTTTGCTTTCAAACTGTAGCAGTGTAACATCGAATGTAAATTATAGCAAGTGGAGCGACCCTTCCACTTCTTTTTATTAGTATCGATTGTGCAGTGAGAAAAATTGTTTGTTTGTATTTAACACGGTAAAATAAGTTAACTACACAAATGCTATTGCTTACCGCCTACGGCCTACCGGTTATCATTATACTAGAATACTAGATGTACTTGTACAAATGTTAAATAGGAAACTGGCTTGAAATCTGAGAATTTAAATAGTACCTACAATCAATGTTTAAAGTATAACTAGTATAAGTTATAATTTAAGTATATAACCATTAACCATATAGTAGGTATAATACTATAATAGTATAAACCATTACTCAAATAGTCAGATGTTTTACCCTAGCTAAACCGAAAACTAATATCAGACAATAATATTACCATTTACCTACACAAAATGCATAAAAAGTTATAATATTATGTATTCTTTATGGACGTTTTTAACTCAAATTTTGAATTAACTTTTACTTAATTATACACTTATGCGCGATAAAATATACGTAACACTGAAAATGTTTTCTTATTAAAGTATTAAACAATTAACAAAAAAAGATTTTAATGTTTAAAATAGAACAATGGTGACTGACCGTCTCCGCTCAGAATCGTTTTTTCGTATGCAATGATATATCGTTGAATTCATATTTAACAAACCATAATAGTGACCAACTCGACATCCAACATCGAGTTGGCCATGAGGCGCGTAGAGCGTTACCCAACTTTTTTTATTTTTGTTAAAATAGTTTTAATCGGACGACTACGACTCTACGAGTTAGTTCCCGTGGGTTGCCTACAGGTAACATACGAATTGGTTCCCGCAAATTTTTATGATAATACAGTCTTGTTAAATTAACATTTTAAATTATTATGATGTATTCAATCAGCAACAATTTTCAGATTTCTTTCCCATTTTATACAGACTTAAGACTGTCTAGAATTATTAATTATTACTTATGGATATATGAAATAGTTCATACTTCAAGCACTAGGTATCTCTGGTATCATACCTAGGTATGGTTAAAAATTATTTTAATTTTATTTTTGTATAAATCTAACGTTTGATATTTACCGATTGTTCTTTTTGGAATCCGTATTTAAAATCATTAATCACGAAGAGTTTTTTATTTTTCTCACTGAACTTCACTTCCATTAGGTAGTACTTTCATTTTAACACACATGCTTATTATATTACAATAAATATACGTAATGTGACTAGGTTAGTTGTCACAAACTCACAACTCACAAGACAGACAAGAAACTACTACAATCAATTTTCTAAATATATATTATATTATTTATATTTATAAACTTTCCCAGACATCGTGAAACTATAGAAAATATAAAATATAAAAGATTATCGGTTAGTTCGTTACTCGTTAGTACATATTTTGTAAGTAATTTTTTCGAGAACCAATTCGTACACTTTATTTGACCCGGGAATCAATTCCGCATTACACCCTTTCGGTGTCACGTCATTTCATCGCGGCTAAATTCATCGCGCGTCAATTCACTGTGGTCATTTTATCGCAACGTCAATTCATCGCGTTATAAATAAGTCGCGCGTCAATTTATCGCGTGTTATCGTTTTTATAATTTTTGAACTCCAATGAACTCTAATGATCTCTGCCAATGCTAGCCTCAGTCTTATGACAACCGTCAAATCATCATTTTAACCGTCGTGTATCGTGTATTTATCGAGTACGCTCATTTATTATTATAATACAATTATTATTCTATTATGGCTTTTCAAATGCTAAAAACTGAGAAAGGGAAAGATAGTCTTTGCTACGATGGCTACATTTTTTTGAAAGAAAAAGAAAATGATACGAAATCCATATGGAAATGTAATCAGTATTATAAAAATAAATGTCGCGGACGACTTCACCTAAGCGAAGGGAAAATATTAAAAAACACTGACCATAATCACGTTCCAAGTTCATCAGACATTCAGGTAAAAAAAAACACTTAATAATCTAAAAGATATAGCCAGTAATAATGGTGATATGAGTACTTACACAATTGGTAATAGGTTCAGCACTTAGTCAAATCCCTACTGAATCGTCTGGGCAGTTACCTAATATAAATAGACTTAAACGTACTATTCAACGTGTACGTAAGCAAAAATTACCGACTTAAACTTTATCATACCTGATGAAATGACAAAAACCATAGATGGAAATCTTTTTTTACAATATGATAGTGGTATTAATACTGAACGAATTTTATTTTTTTCAACAACACGTTTATTGTATCTTATGACACAATGCGACAATTGGTTTTGTGATGGCACATTTTCTAGTGCACCATCATTATTTTATCAATTGTATACAATTCACGCTGTTCAGTATTCTAATGTGTTACCGTCTGTTTACATCTTATTGCCAAATAAAAAAGAAAACACCTATAAACGTATGTTTCAAGCACTAAAAACAATTGTGTCTGATCTAAGTCCTAAGACAATTATGGTCGACTTTGAAAAAGGTGCAATGAATGCAATAATTTCTGAATTTCCTGAAGCAAAACTGAAAGGTTGTTTCTTTCATTTATCGCAATGTATTTGGCGACAAATTCAAGCTGCAGGCCTCCAAAAAAAAAATATATAGATGACGTAACTTTTGCACTACAGGTTCGTAAATTACCAAGCTTAGCTTATGTACCAGAAAATAAGGTTATTGAGTCTTATGAAAAATTGTTGGACATCAAATACTTTATTGAAAATGATGAACTACTATCACCAATTCTTAATTATTTTGACGATACTTGGATAGGACGTACTGACAGG
Organism: Rhopalosiphum padi; assembly: GCF_020882245.1. NCBI lineage: Eukaryota > Metazoa > Arthropoda > Insecta > Hemiptera > Aphididae > Rhopalosiphum > Rhopalosiphum padi. The sequence goes on from NC_083597.1 coordinate 72,651,444, forward strand.
CGACAAAAAAGGCGATCGCCTACTTTTAAAATTTCGATTTGGAACTGCTATTCCTTAGTTTCTGAAGATTTACCAAGAACAAATAATGCTGTTGAAGGATGGCATAATTGTTTTACATCGATTTTAAATCAATGTCATCCAAGTATATGGAAATTTATATTAGCATTGAAAAAAGAGAAAAATATGAATAAAATAAAAATCGAGCAATATATAGCTGGAGAATGTCCACCAGCAAAAAAAAAGTATCAAGATAAAGCTCAACGTCTGAAGCAAATATGCTATGATTTTGAAAATAGACCTATCGACGACTATTTACAATATAGCTAGAATAGCCCACAATTTTCAATTGCAATTGTAAATTTTGTAAATAATGTATATTATGTAAACGACAAACAATATTTATTGTGATTAATGTTTTTGTGATTTTTAGTGATTATTTAAATAATACAATTTGGCGATGCATTGACGTGCGATAAATTTCGGCCACGATAAATTGACGTGCGATGAATTTAGCCACGGTGAATTGACGTATATCCCACACTTTCAATCAAAACGATTTTTCAGTCTTCGGATTTGGTAAAACACGTTGTGCTTGTTGACGCTACAGATGATAGGTGACTAGATCAGTAGTAGGTAGGTAAGTAAAAATGTTGATGTGTAAACTGGACCTTGATGATTTTAATAGATACCTAATAAATATATTATGTATAGGTATTTGTAAATCGGTTCCAAATGGTTTTATTTTTGACAATTATAAATCATTTAACATAACTGTTTAAATCCATTTAAGAGAACATTAAAACACAGATAAATAATTCACACGACCTTACAAAAATGTTTGATTTGAATAATTTTATGACGTTATAATCGAATCTATAAACAATCAAATAAACGAGTTGAGCGTCTAAACTCTAAAATGTTTTTCGTTTAAATATATAAACTTCAACTTTCACTAAATATTAGTACCAATATCAGTTGTAATTAGACTAATTATTGGTAGATACCTATTGACTATTATTATTATAGGTATAATATAATGATGATGTTGAGTTAACAAATAAAATGTTTCGTAGTATAAATTTTTGGATATTATAATTTGTAAATATATACCTATTTAGATTATTCTAGGCATTTAGGCCCACTGTCGCTTCCACAATTTCTCTATATTGTGTTCGCAGTTCTTCTCAATTCAGTACTCCCAATAACTTAAGGTTTTCTTTCATTAGGTTTTCCCACCGTTGCGTTTTCTTGGCCTTCCTCACCGACGGTTTTTATTAGCAGGTTTCCATTTCGTAACAGTCCGTACTCCGTGTACGAATTAGCAGTCTGCACTCCAAACATGTCCAGTCTTCATTAATCATTGATGCTCTTGAGAGGCCATTATATTAGTATCGTTGAACAGATCAATAAGTTGTCTGTTTGACTGTATTTCGTAATCGCTTTCCAATAATTTCTCTTTGGTCCAAATATTCTTACATTATTATTTTTAATGTGGTAAGCGAGTTGTGGGGCGCAAGTAAACAGAATTGTATCCCAATATTCCGTTTTTCCTAATTTACCGCTGAATTGTGTACTCTACATATGCGTTTATACCCAAACCTAACTATATATAGTATAAATATATACCTACTATATATAAATATATATACTACATCAGGTAGGTACCTAACTAATAAACTAATTACAATTTAGTTAGTTTGTCTTTATAGTTTATGAGTTGTGGTGTAAAATGCGAGGTGCTCGTTAATAGTAAGCCTTTATAGTTTATACTATTTATAGTGTATAATATATATTATATAATATTAATATACCTAGAATATATAGATACATATTATAGAATTAGTGGCGCCAGTATTATTTTCTACTTAGGATAACATAATACTTATAAATCATAATAGGTAGCCGACAAATAAAAGGTCAGGCCACAAAAAAATGATATTTTAGACAGACAAAAATAAGAGATAATATTATGAGTTAATGACTATTTTTTTTTTTTATTCCTAATTGTTTTTTGAATTTGAAGAAATTGATAACGTTATTTCTCTTTGACATATTTTTTATATAAAATAAACTCTGTCATCTTAGCACAAGCTTAAATTAAAAAAAAAATAACCAAAGTTTAATTGTTTTAATATTTTATTATTATTAATAATAATATCTTTATTTGTAATTTGATGTTAAATAAAATATTATTTACTATTGTGATTATCTATTGCTATAATTATATTCACAGTTTTAGGTATAGACTATAGTCTATAGATGTATAAAATAATTATATAATAAATAATAATATAATATACAGTCATACAGATGACATTGGGAGTACATACAATACAGCACATCAACAATATGTGTCAATGCACTACTTGACACTTGTCAAGTAAATAATATAATATACATTGCGATTATAATGAAATCAAATTTTTTAAATAATGTATTTATAAATTGATAGTATAAAATATATCCATACAAATAATATCACATACATTAATGTTTAATATCATCATTTATAATACGAATGATAATTGTTGTGGATAACGCATTTAATTATAAATATACAAGTAAGTAGTAGGTATAGTATAGTAGTATTATTATATAAAATAATTTATTATTATTTCATGCACAATGGACGATTACAATTTTTTTTAAACTTATAAAACAATAGCCAAAATATTATGTTTAGGGTCTAGACAGGTACTTTCCTAAATACTCTTGTCTCAAAAGAGTATAATCACTTTTCGCGCATATATAGCGACTGACCGGACAGGTAGTGGCGAGGCCTAATTATTCCCATCTTGCTAGCCAACGTTTCCCAAAAACATCATACGATTATACGAACATAATATACAACTAACATTTCTAATAGTAATATTATTATACTTAATTTGGGGATCGCTCAATAGTACGCGCAGAAATTGACAAAATTGGCCGACTGACTATTCTCATTTGGGACGGGGTATAGTTGTCTGTTGCAAGTGAATTACATCTTTTCTACTTAGTTTATCTATTTAATATAGTAATATGATAAGATTCATATTTTTTTGCCCACAGATTGAGTCAGACTAACGTTTTTTTAACGGGCAAAATATAAACCGTTTGGGCGGAATGAAATACTTATAATATACACTCAACAATTAATTAAACAAAATCATACAAAATATAAATAATTAATAATAAGTCATACTTAAAAAAATATTGGTTATTAATAATATTATTATATAGGTAGTTAGTAATCTAAAAAAAAAAAAAAAATCAAAAAATTATAAATAAAATTACGTACAATATATTAGCATCACATTCTAAAGTAATCTATTGGCTTTGTATTAAAATGCTCATATACACATTCAACAATGAATTATTTAAATGTTCGATAATAGTGATTAATAATGTTTAGCTATAATGTCATCTGTTGTATCTGTCACCAGGTTTTTACCTCGCATATAGGTAAAAATAAATTCACCCGCCCTAACGGTACAAATGATAGTCGCCCTAACGACCACCGCCCATTTTAACGGTAAAAATGATCGGAGACACAGTTTCAAATAACCTTTCTACTACGAAAATGTTTACAATAACACAGTTGACCAACATAGGTTGATCAACAAAATTCTAAATACAAAATTTATTATGTTAGTCTTTAAAAATGATATTACAATATTTTATTATAAATTATTTCTTATTAGTTATTACTTATTATATAGTTAATATTTATATATAGTCGCAATAAAAATACATTTAAAATTATAGATATTTGGTACATATTTATTTCATTTTATTTATACAAACATACATAATAAAAATATTATAACGATATTAAAATAGATACAAATTATACATCATGCATTCGGCTTAAATTAAATCGTAAAGCGCTCGAAGAATAATATAGTTGTTATAATACGTTTAGCACACCGCGTGTATAATCAGAGCGATCGAAATCAAAATAAAATCGATACATCTAGCCGAAGTTTCAGGAAAACAGTTGACACGAATATTACATAGAACACATATAATTATTATTATTATTTCAAAACATTGTTGCACTCGAGTGCACATTATTAGTGGAAAGACAACTTTGTCGTAACAACAACAACAAAAAACAGCAATAGTCGGTCGGTCGATTGTTTGGAGATTTACAAGAGCGTCAGCCGCACCGGCCTGTTGAAGATCGACTTGTTCTGCAGCGCCCGGACGGCCCGCGACGCCTCCTGCGGGTTCCTGAGGTTGACGCGCGCTTCGCCGGTCGGCTTGCCGAAGTCGTTGAACCGCCGGATCACGTTCTGACTGTTCAATTCGAAACCTTCGAAGAAATCCACGATCTGCTGGACGTCGGCCCTGTACGGCACGTTGTCCAGCGCGATCACGCACCCGGGCTGTCCGAACCCTTCGGGACCGGCGTTCGGCCCGGGTCCGGGACCGCGTATCCTGGGCGTGTAACCGCCACCGCCGCCGCCGCGACCTCCGCCGTTGTTCATGTTGAACTGTTGCTGCTGCGGCCGGCCTCCGCCACCGCCACCGCCGTACGGCGGTCCGCCGTTGTTGTGACCTCCGTACTGCTGGGGCCTCTGGTGGTGGTGCTGTTGCCTGGACGGCGGTCCTCCGCCGCCGCCCCAGGACATATCCTGGTGATGGTTGTTGCAGTGCTGTTGCATCGGTTTGGTAATGGCCTGGATCATGAACGACCGATTGATGGGCTCGACGCACACGAGGTTCGGCCCCATGTACGTTTGGTTCTTGACCATGGCCGCGCTCGCCTGTTGCGCGGACCCGAATTCGCAGTACGACTCGCCGGTGGGACGGCCGAACTTGCTGAGCATAATGTGTATCTTGTCCGGCAACACGGACGAGTCGGAGAAGAACTGAGTGATGTCCGTGTTGGTGACGGTCGTCGGCAAGCCGTACACGTACAGGCAGTTGGACCGGACGACCGGCGCACCGCCCGAAACGTTCGGGGGCGGCGGCGCCACCGGCACGGGCGAAGAAGACGACGGCGCCTGTTGGTGGTGGTTGTTGTTGCCGTGGTGGTGGTGACTGTGATGGTGGTGACGGCCGCCGCCACCGCTGTTGTCGTTCGAAAAACGTCTGCCGCCGCCGCCGGATTTGCGCTTTATCTGCGTGTACTCTTTGTAGGAGCACCGCAGCACGGGCACAGGCGTAGAGCCCAACAAGACGCAGTCGTATCGCTTGAGCGCCGATTCGGCAGCTTCCATGTTAGTAAACTCGAGCGCGGCGCCCATGAACTCGCCATCCGGATAGAATGTCACGCGGCGCACGTCGCTGCCACCGTCGAACTCGTTCATCACGTCTTCCTCGGTCACTGTGACCGGCAGCTGTTTGAGTTTCAGATATTTGGTCGGCGGATCTTTCCGTTGTTCGTCGCCACCGTCTTCGGTCGACAACACTTCCTTGTTAGATGTTTTTTCACACACTACCAGATCGTTGTTGTCGTCGTCGTCATCGTCGTCGCTTCCTTCGTCTTCGGTTTTAGACCTGTTCGATTTCTTTTTGTCAGACGATACCGCTGGCTGATCAGTTGTGCCTTCTTCTTCGTCGTCGTCGTCCACCAAGTCCACGTGATCGACTATGTTCGGAGCCACCGCCGTAGACGGATACGGCCGGTCGTCCGTGTTATCCCGCTCGTACGCCTCGTCGTCCAGGTGTTTGACTACCACGTGGTTACCTTTGTACGCGGTCCCGTTGACTTTCATGGCCAAGTTCTTGTTGTTGTTGTTATCAAACCGGACGAACGCCACGCCCTGACGGTGTTTTTGGATCTTGATCGCGGACCCATCGATATGTATGCCCTCAAACAGTTTCCGGATGTCCCCGTACGAGAACGGATTGGACATGTTGTTTACCTCCACACACAAGCCTTCAGAGTGAGGAACTTGCGCGTTCCGAACGTCGTACCTGTACCGGTCGTTGTACCGGGGTGGTATTCTTTTAGAATCGTCGAAGGGCCCTTCGTCATTGTCTCGACGAGACTGCTGCTGCTGCTGTGGAGCTTGATTAAACCTGGAATAAGGCTTACCATTTTCGTTGATCGAGCTGAACCTGGATGGTCTGCCTCCTCTCCCACCACCTTCTTGGATGTTGTGGCCACCATACCTTGGTGGCTGTTGATGCTGCTGATGGTTGAACCTGGGTCCATTGCTGTTACCGAACTCGTCGAACGACCGTTGACCTGCACCGCCACCGCGGTTATGCTGTCCCACAACGGGCGGCACGGCCTGTTGCGGTTTGTGAAATCTAGGACCTCCTCGGTTCGGGCCGAAACCTCGTTGCTCTCGGAAATCTTGTCCAGGCGGTCCTCTTCTCATACCCGGTGCGGAGTTATCGTTATACCTTCCGTGAAAATTGTTGTCGAATTCGGTTTGTCGATCGTCCTCGTCATCACTACCGCCACCTCCATATACGTTAGCGCGGAAATCATTGTCAGGAACGTACGGCTGCTGCTGCTGCTGATGTGGGCGGTTTCCGCCACTCGATGGCCATCGATTCATTAGCGGCGGCGGTTGTTGTGGCTGCTGCTGCTGCTGTTGTTGTTGTTGTTGTTGATGAAAAGAATTCTGAGGAAGTATGACGGGAATGATGGGTGGCTGGGGTGGCGACCTAAATTGCGGGAATCCGGCAATGCTGCCGGGTATTGCGTTGTTCATCATCGTGGCTGGCTGATGATTTTCTACCCCAGCCATCGCTGCCTGCTGTTGCTGCATGTTGTCATATTGACAGGACCAAGGATTGATTTGAGCCTGTTGATCGCCGATCAACTTACCGTCTGCCCCTTTGTTGGCGACTGGTGACCGTGACCTTTGCGATTTGCCTCCACTTCCTCGGCTCGACGAGTTTCTGCCATCGCCGCGATACCTATCCCTAGACCTGTCTCTCCCACGGCTCCGGTCCCGGCGCCGCCGGTCTCTAGACCTCGACCTTTCCCGTCTACCACTACCACCACCACCACTACGTGACGACTTGGACCGCCGTTCTCGGGATTTCGACCGAGATCGGTCACTACGTTTGTGGCTCTTATCGTCACGATCTCTGTTCTCCAATGATTTTGGAGACAAAAGCTGTTGCTGCATTTGTTGCTGTTTGTCTTGGGGCATAAGTGCCGACATGTTGTCCATTAAGGGTTGTCTGCGCAACATCTGCGCACCGAGTCGGTCGGGCCTCACCTGTTGTTGTGGCTGCGGTAGGACCTATGCGAGAAAAAATTGACATTATTTGTTGCTTTTTAAAAGGAGAAATTTATTTATCGTCATACAACGGGATCGACTTCATTGTTCGGACGCAAATATATACAAGTATTCTGTATATATACCTTAGCAGTCAACGGTGGCTGCAATGACCCAACTATGGGGATCTGAGGCTGTTGCATCAAATTTTGCTGCATGTATGCGTTATACAAGGTTTGTTGTCGGGCTGTATCGATTACTTTTTGCATCTCATTACGCGAGCTCAACAGAAGTCTGATCTGCACGTCTTTGATGCATCCACCGTCCGAAAGCATAGCCTGTCTAGCGTCTTCGTCAGTACTGCAGAATTGTAAAAATGACAATAAGAATACGCAATAGATATCAACGCTGTGATGATGAGACTCGTTCACCACCAATGATGATTTATTGATACTTATTAAATTTACTATTACGCAAGTTTACCTGAAAGAGATGAAGACGTCGCCTTTTTCACCCCCGACGATATGAACTCCACCTTCGGGTATCGATAACCCTTGGAAGTACTGTCTAATATCCGCGGCGTTGGCCGCCCAAGGCAGATTTTGCAATCTAATTATTACACTCATGATGGTAACTGAAAAAATAATAACGAATTTTTATTTAACGTACGTTTCTATGAATTGTTTCTTATTTACTATATAATACACAGTACAAAATACAAATGCACTTCAGGACCTGACATACATAGAACATAGTAAATTATGAAAAACTGGAATGGCGATTCTATTAAGTATAAATCATTGAAAGTAGGTACTACTATATTATAAACGACCTGAAAATTGCAATACAGCAGTTCGTACATTTTAATATCACGTTTGTTTTGTATATTTAATAGTTCATACTCAGATATACGTTGTATAATTAATACTATTTAGAAAAAAAAAACATTTTATTCCCTGATTCAATAAGATTAATTATTATTTTTACTTTTGAAGTATACTAAAAAACTATACATTTGATACCTAAATATATACCTGTAATACTTAGATGATGACTCGACAAAATGTCGCTCACTCTGAATTTTGAAGCAAACACAATGTACGCTCCGTCAAAAATTAAGTCATTGTGAAATTAATTTAATACAAAATAATTACAAGTTTATTTTTAATAATTAAATACCAAAAAATAAATATTATTAGTTGCAACTAGGTATATAGTTATTTATCAAATAACTTGGAAACAAAGCCGTAAACTTACAATTAATACAAAATTAATCACCATGTATTTAAATAGATACCTAATATATATATTGTTTACTATACATTTGAAATATTAAATTTTATTATTTACATTTAGACTATCTGATTGCCACCAGCTGATTAATAAAATAATACATTTTAAGTATCGTAAAAAACGAAACATTTCTTAAGCACTTTAGCCTAAAAAAGAATCCAAGCTCAAATATTAAGTAAAAGGTACAATTTTTTTTTTAAAACTAAATATAATTTAATATGTTTATGGCCAGTACAAAAAAAAAAACCATAATCATGTTAATTTGATTTATAAAATCTCCGTAGTATATTTAATAGGTATATTCAATAGGATGATACTTGAAATAAATTGTAAACAATATTTGTTTATAATTTTCCGACTTCTATTAGTTCTATTCGACTATAATTATCGGTACGTACAGAGGTATAATTAATAATGTGCGTCAGGGTGCACGATATGCTTTATTTTGAGCGTGGCACACGTACAATCGTACTTATTTCTTCAGTACTATGTATTCAGTCAGGGAGAAATATTCATATCGATTAACCCTTAAATCCTAGACAGTGAGACACTAAAGTAGACTTCTTATATCTACGTTACATAAACGTTGTATATATTTCATAGGTCAATTTATTACGTAGAAATCTGATATATACTTAATACTAATTTTTTATTCTTAATAAAATTTAGATAATAAATTACAAAAATTATTTCTTAAACAGTTGCCAAAAAAAAGTTGTATTTTAAGTTTTTAGAATCTATATGTGCCGCTCAAACAGTATTCGCGTAACTCTAAAGTGACAAAATAAAATTTATTTTAAAGCAGAACTAATATTTTCAAGGTTGTTGCTGGGCCTGAGGGTTAATCAATCTTCTATTATTATGATTTTGTCACTTTAAAAATCTAGATTAGCTTATGAGCCAGGAAAAAAATATATTCTAATTTTATAATGATAGGTACATAGTAAAAACTAATTAACATTATTATATAATATGTAGATCAATATTTTATAGTTTATAAATCTATGATAAATAAAATTAACGATTTTTTGAAAATTGGGATATCTGATGGTCATAGGCGTAACTAATACTTTAAATTAAGGGGGCTATGGAGTTTTAAAAGTGTTTTATAACAAAAAAGTGTATTTATGGGAACATAATTGCCTCCACGGCACACAGTTGTTTTAATTATCTAGAAAAATTCTGAGTTAAATTTAGTTGGATTAATAATTAATAATGCATAAAATTCTTCATTTTACCCGAATTCCATAAAATATAAAAGGTATAATTATACTAAATATAATAATTAATAATATTCTACATCAAAAACTGTACATATACAATAAACGGTATACTTCTTTAATATGATATTTTCAAACATAAACCGTAACTTTTTGTTTTCATAAAGAAAAGTATAGGGCTTTTGAGAAATTCTAGGGGAATTGAAGTCCACCCAAGCTCCCCTAGTTACGCCTATGCAGTGATGACCTATTATATTTTTTATACCCGTATGGGTACGTCGCTATACATTTTCAGAAGTCACTACTGCAGTGTTTTAAATAAACTAAATATTTATTAGATCTTGCCTGTATAAACTTGGCAATTTTTCAACTTAACTAGTAAATGCACGCATAACCGTATCAAGTCGCTATAGGTATACTACCAAAAAAGGGAGTACGAAATTTTCTGAACGCCTTTCACTTTTTGGTTTAACTGACTCGATTTTAATCTATATACAGGTGCCTATATATAATAATAGTAATTTACCTCAATATCATGTAGATAAAATATGCACGCATTTAGTACAACGGTTAGAATGTAATTTATTTTATCATCTGAGTACACCGTAATCTGACCTAACACAACATTAATAATACATATACCTATACTTAGATTATTTTATGATTATAATATGTCTATATAAATTTTAAGCTGACGTAACAAAATAATCTCTTTAATTTTATATTTTATTGTAAAACAATGGCAAATAGACTACCATGCGTGTTTCTGCCGTCGGTCAAGATAAAAAACTAGAAAGTTGATGCATCGGCCATAAATCATAATTCGTAAACCAATACATTTATTTTTACTTTTTAGAATGAAAACATCCATTTTTAATTTTATATACTGAAGAATATTTTTTGCTGTATTTCCATACATAAAAATCAAATGAGTAGTTTAAGAGTTAACTTATCAGTATTTAAAGTTATGCGAAGTGGAGTAGTACGGAGATATCCCGTCAAATGTTGGTCTTTAACTACGATTATGGAAATTATGTAAAAAAAAATATTTTCAAGAACGTTAATAGATATTGAAATAATGAATGTTGTTTGATAAAAGAATCACCCAGCATTGAGTACATATATTATAAATGAGACAGCAGACTTTTTTCTCAAGTAATGTATTTAAAATACTAGGTAGGTATAGGTAAACTCAAATACCTATCTACCTTGAAAAAGCATTTGAATTATTTTTCATATACGTTTAGTAATTATTTTGTAAGTTTGTAATCAAAGTACCATACTGTTATAATATAGTAAATAGTAATTTATTATATTTATTTATTAAATAATTGTTTATTGCATTTTAGACGCATATTTAAGTTATAACGTCCGCCATGTTGGTTCTTTTTTGTGATGATCACTACGCCCTCATTGTATACAACATTATTATTTAAGTGGAAAAAACCCATAAGTATTCAATCAATACTTAAAAAACGTTTACACAAATACTTTATAACACTAACACGTAAAATTGATAATATAAATATTGATATAAATATAAAACATCTGAATTTGGATAATATTATATTGGAAAATTTTTTCATTTTCTTTAGATACCTACGAGAGCAGCGATTGTCCAGTGCGCAGAGCGAAAAGTTTGTTAAATTCAGATAAAACCAATAGTAGGTACTTACCTACCTAGTACCTACTTATATAAAAAAAATATACAAGATTCCTAGATAAAACAGTAAAACCTACTGTACAATGATAATTTATCACACTGAATTAAAATTAACACATTACTTACATAAAAAAATAAATACCGACTTAACAAAAATCGATATAACCTTATTTTTTAGTTACAGTAGTTAGTAAGAAAAACTCATGCAATACATTTTCAAGATTTTCCCATTAGAAAAAAAATTATGAAATAGTATTATCTATAGTAGGTAGGATATTATACCACGAAAAAAACCTAAAAATAATCCAAAATATATAGAAAATTTTATTATTGACTAGAAAATGTATGCGATTATTCATTTTTGAATTACAATAAAACAAAAAGATCAATTTAGTCAAATACTGGTAGGCAATACGTAGATAAATTCGTTTTTTTTTAATATTATTAGAGGTGTATAGGTACTATAATTAAGTCCGCGATTGGGAATTGAAAAATATACTAATTAAGTTTTAAGGATTATTTCAAGTGTAATAAAAAATCTACCTTAAAGCAAATCGTATTTTAAATGGTGATATGAAATTAATACTATAGGTAGTTGAAAAATCAATAATAAAACCAACATATTATCTTATTATAATGCTTTACAGACTTTAGACTCGTGTATTGAGTTTATTCAGAAAATTATATAAATAAATACTAACGTATGAAATATTTATCATGGTGAAAACAACGGTGCAAATAATTTTATGATATAAATAGCTTAAAGTTAGTACTTATAAATACATTCAAAATGTCATCATATGTATAAAAATAATTATAAAATAATAGTATACGTAATGGTAAAAAAAGATTTCAGCTCCGACGGTTGATAGTTTTTAATTTAAAAATATAAATTAAGTCGTTATTGGAAAATACATTATTTTTGTCCCCATAACTGAACGGGAAAAAATTATACTAATTGAGTCCCTGGTGTAAACGAAAAATGTACTAATTGAGTCCCTGGTATAAACGAAAAATGTACTAATTGAGTCCATGATTAGGAATCGAAAAATATACTTATTAAGTGCTAGGATTATGCCAGTAGAATGTTTTACCACTGTTTCCTGATAATATTTTTGAAAATTAAATATCCAAAAGTTTGCATTAAATCATTAACTTTCTAAAATGTGGGTTTAATTTACAAATGCATTGACAAGAACCACTAATAGTTGTAAATCATTGTACTAAAAATTTAATGCTGTGTTTTTATGGCCCATCTTAATTCTTAATATTTATCAGTTTATAAATATTTTATAAATGTATAATATGAAACATTTATCAACATGAAAAGTACTTACATAATTGATTCAAGAAATTATATATACACCGAAGAAAAATAAATCAGGAAGCAAATGTAGCTGCTTCATTAAAATAATACTATTTGAATAAATATAGTCTCTGATAAATTGTTACCAATAAGAAAATCGATTTACATTACTTACTTATACACATAAGCAAATAACAATTGAATTAAATAAATATTACGCCAATTTATTATTATATTATATTTTAAGAGGATGTATCAAGGATATATTGAGCCCATTAAGGCATACCTCTCACAACAAAATTAAAGTTAAAAATATTATTGGCGTTCTTAGTTATTGGTTAGTTTTACAATATTTTGGTTTTTGAGTGACTTATGATATTACTTAACTGTTAAAATTTTACTTACTCAAAACGCTTAAAAATCAAAATATAATAAAAATCCAATGAAAGAAAATGTATACCTAATTGAAATTACTCACGAGTGTCAAATTTATAATATACTTGTAATAATAATAAAAAAAAAAGTTGTGGTTAACTATCAAAATGTTTCCAATATCTTAAGACTTAAGTAATAATGACTTAATATTACATTATTTTATCTCTCCGTAAATGATTTCGATTGATTTGCATTATTTTAAATTTTGTATTAAAATATAGTTGTTCAAGTATATACGCCATAATAAAATTATGACGATACTATAAAGCATGTATTATTATCGATGCCGATTGTATTTTAATATATAATATGAGTATTCTGCGTGTTAAAATAACATTATTTCCCATGACTCCCCTTCTCAACTATGAATTCGGTGTTACCCCAGTGGCCCAGTTTAGACATAGCTTTTACGAACATTCAACTCCATTAAGACTAATCATTACGATGATAAGTATATTGCACGTGATAACAAAAGAAAATATAGATTTCTTTACCCTATCACATATTTAATATACTTACTTTCACGACGAATTACTTCATAATACATATAGGTATCTCTAGATGACAAAATGCTGCAAAAAAATAACTAATTTTTGAAAATAAATAATTCGCGTGTATAAGACGTGCAGAACCGTTGCCAGTCTTGAGCCTGTAAAAAACAGGAAAAAATTTGCTGGTCCAAGTGAGCAGTGTAGCACAATTGCCTGTACAACTATATATCGGTATAAAAACAGGTCTAGGTCGTATTTAAATGATAATACATACAAAATATCGATCTGTTATATTATGTAGAAGGTAAATTATTACTATTTACTAAAATACCGTTACATATTTATATACAAGTATTTAATGTGTAGTTATTAGTACCACCGACTGTTTTACTAGAAAATAACCTTATCTTAGTGCGATCAATATAGCTATAGGTATGTATCAATTTATCGAAATTCGAGACTAAGTAGGACATAAGTTGAATTGATTTGTATCATCACTCAGTTCTGTTTCAGTATCATTTTGGAATACCAATTTCGTTCAAAGAAACAAAAACGTACATGGTGAATTGGTGAATATTAATTGAGTTCGCATTTGATAAAAGTAAAATATTAATATTAATCTCTTACTGACGTATAATACGTAGGCGATTATATGATAATATTTTAATCATTTTCATGATTTTCAACAAATAAATATTTATTATGATTAATAAAATAAAAAAGAAGAAAAAATTCAGATATAACATTCAAAACCAATAAAAAGTATTTTATTTAAGTAATATTTGTTTTCTTCGTGGCAGGAGGAACCGTATCTCTTAGTTTTATACAAGTAAATAAATATGAATAAATTTGAGTATTATTGTAAAAAGATTCCATTTAAATTTGACCGAAAAGATTTGGTGTGCTATGTAGGGAGTGTGTACAAAAAATAGTCTACATAATACTAATTGAGATAAAATTTAATTATCAAACAAATACTCTTGTCTATTAAAATTGGATCAGTACAGGCGGTTAATTTATGTGCATGGACGTGGTTTTGTTTCGAAAGACACGGCGGGTAAATCAACGGGTGGTCGACTTGGTGGGGACCGTCCCATCTGCACGCCGCCCCGTACTGATCTCATTTTAAAAAGACTAAAAATGAATCAATTTGTCTGTCAAGTAGTTTAAGTGCAGTTAGAAATATATAAACATAATTTGTGTATACCTACAGAAAATTCAAAATTAATATTACAGTTAAAGTTGTTATTATATATCTTTGTTAATATATATACCTGATTGAAGACAATGTATACAATGTATATTATTCTAAATAATTTTGAATCCAGGACAGAAAACGAATATTTCTTTAGATTAACGAGGACCGGGATGGAACTAGCAGTATATCATTCATAAGTGGTGAATTACAATAATTTGAACTTGAAGCAATTATTAGCGACGAGTCTTTGTAAGATGTATAATTTACGTATGCGGAATGTAATCCGTCATGTTTTAAGTGAAAACACTTGACAAGTATACTCGTGTTGATGGCGCGTCTCACTCCTTTTATAATATTTTGTGCGTTAAATTGTTTACATGAGCAAGATATGGTGGTAACATAGGTATATGGTCCAAAATATACCCGTATCAATCGTAGGTGAATTGGTTTTTTTTTAACGTGTCGTCGTGATATTATGTATAATCGACTTACAACGTGTGTATCTTTTCCATTCAGTTCTTATATTATTATGGATGGCTGTGGAGAGTATTATGCAATTTTATTTCGTATAAAAACTTAACATACTGCAAAAATATATTTTATACTCTGAACAAAATAATGAAAAACCAGTTGCAAAAAAAAAAAAATGTTCACGTTTATCGCTTTGTATGTGTAACAAGACACGACGTAGGTATACATTACTAATACTTTGTTTTATAATATTATACTTGGCTGATGGCTGTAGAAATGCACACGTCTTACGCTTAATGTACATAATTATTAGTAAGAAAACGATTTCTCTAGACATCGTCAAATGTGATAACTGTGCTTGAGATAGTTAAATTTTTTTTATCATTAATTATATAAGTCTATCTATCGACTTAATGTTACAAGATCATCACTGAATACAAACGATAACAACGAAAAATCGTTTTCGAGTTATTTACTATTACAATATACTGTTCTTCACAAAAACTCCATAATTTAGTTTTTAAGTCACTTATTTTTTTTATTTTTTTGATGGAAGTATATGTAGTTTAAGGTAAAGGAAATTAAATATATTTTTATTTAAGTTAAAACGTCGTAACTTATGAACACAACTTAGAACAAATATATGATTTTCTTTTATTTAAAAGATTAAGTTGTTAGACAATGTTAATTTATTTAATTAATAAGTGTTACTATTATATATTTTTAAATTAGATACCTAATGTACTTAATTATAATAAAAAATGTTCACCTGAAACTGATTGATGAATTTTATTTGATAGAATTACGACAATTGTAATAAGTCTAGGTATTTAAATATATTATTTAAGTTTTTTTCATTGTTTTTTTTTTTTTTTTTTTTTTAAGTTATCATAGGTTCCATTTTTAATATAGATAACAAGTTTTCGTGCAAATGAGTGGGGTCTGCCAAGGTTAGGTTTAAGCAGCTTTTTTTTATAAGTATTTTCTTTTTTTTGTTGAACGACCCAAATTTGATTTCATTTTCATTCTGAACCAAAAACCAACAACTCATAAAGTTTCAATAGCATGAACCAAAAATAATTTAAGTTTTATACTGTTATAGTACATCAACTATTCATTTAGTAGTAACTAATAATAATTGGTAACACGGAAGAAAAGAAATATATTTTTATATGCGTATTTGCCAATTATTTAAAAAAAAAAAAAAATGATAACTCGATAACTAATAGAATCAGGAATAGGATTAAAATCTGACCCGCGATGTATACTTTCATTAAAAAAAAATCGAAATAACCGGTGAAGTAGTTTTAGAGAATATGTGTGACAAAGATTTCCATTTTCAAATTTTTATATATAGATAGATATATACAATACAATAAGTCATATTTTTAAAAGATGGCACATTATACTCGTTGAACTGATTATCAGTTAGTTTTAATTTATACATTCATGGTCGATTTCTGATTAGGTATATTAATATAAGAGGTGTTTGAGTATAAAATCGTGTTAAAAACAAATAGCAATACATTATATTATTACTATATTATAAGCACTTTAATATGTTTATAATAGAGAACTAAGAACTTATAACGATTCATAAGTACTACGTAAAATAATATAAAGAAATACGCATTTGAGCACAAAGGTTTTATTATCAATAAAAATAATTAATTCAAGTTTAATTATTTAAAATGGGTTAGTCTGATGCCTAAAAAAAAAAATTATGTTTAGGACAAGAAAATTCATATATTGGATAAATTGGTCCTTAACTTAGTTATGCCTCAACTTTAAAATCATTAAGTATATCAATAAATATAACCTACATTTTATTTTAATCAATAATCCAATATCAATATAAGTATTATGCTGTGTACTTTAGATTTTCATGTCTGATAGGAACGAGGTTTTAAAATGTTTTTTATTTTATTTTTGTTTGCGGATACGTTTTTGAAAAATAAAAGCATAAATATTCTACAAAAAGTGGAATAAGATAGCACATTTTATTTAATTAATTCACTATAAATATTTTTGGGTTAAATTAGTAATATTGAAAGAATCATTTCTACAGTGGAAAGAAATATATTATTTTTATTGATTTAAGAGATACATCACATTATTATTATCGTATAATGATCAAGCACCATTACTAACAATGTTTGGTATTAAAATAGGTGCTTATTTAAAAAATTGTATCGAGGATTTATTTGGTTTAGCTGTAAAGATAAATATTGCCATTGAGATGTAGTGCCGAGTCCAGTAAAAACAAATATATTGAATATTCGTAAGCAATTTTAAATGATTAAATAAAAACTTATTTTATAGGTGTATACTTCCCTAATTTTAACAAATTATGTTGTCGCATTCGTATATGTTATTTATTATACTTAATACCAAATAGCATAGTAGAGTTGAGTATCTGTATATTATGTAGTTAACCATAGTAACCTGACTTTCAAAACCACTAATTGTCAATAAAATTAATAGAAAGTACTTAAATATAAATGATAAATCTATAAAATCAAATGATTCATTAAGGCGATGAATAACACGAAATTAGTTTAGAAAATATACAAAATGACCAAAACAGAGAGCAGCTTAAAGTTAAGATGATTAACTGTATATACATTAAACTAGCTATTTTATTATTTAACGCTATTCTAAAAAGAATCACTAAATGATGGACATTTCGTTTATATTTTAACATGAGCTCTCTGATCTCAGTCAAAAAGCTAGTTAGATTTCAACTGTCATCAACAGTCGGCTCTTTATAGCCATCACTAGTTTAACATAATTCATAATTATATGCGCATTACCTTATAAAATGGTAACATCTTAACTAAAGTAGTATTTTATATAAGACAGCCACTGAAATAATTATTATAACAAATATTAGTCGTTCATTGATCGAATATTACAAGTGTCAGTATATTATCATAATCTTAAATCAAATATGTACTATGGATGTAATCAAAGCGTATGGTATGGTAATCACTAATCAACGTAATCAAAATAAATAAATGTTGGCAATATCAGCGACGTGAGTCCCAAAATTAGGACGCAATTTCTTGCATATTTACCCACAAATAATTTGTTATACCTATTGTATCTATCTGATAATTATGCGAGGAATTGCAACACATATGTGCACATCGAAAACCTAATTCGGCGATTCGTCGCTAATATCGGCAAAAAATAATACACAGACTGTATAATATAGTTTATGATCTAAGACCATTTTGTACAAAAAAATGTATCACGTATTCATGTTTTTTCTCATCTATTTTCATACATTATCATAATATAATTGATACACTTGTCTAGTATCAAAGTAACATAAATTAAAATACCCATAAAAACATATTATTATTAACAAATAGGAAAACATAGAAGTTAAATAACATCATTCTCAGATAGTATATTATGGTAAAGAATATTTCTAACTGTAATATCTATTTTTAAAATATGTTTACAAAAATCCCAAATTAATAAAATAAATCTTGTTTATATCAAAATTATTAATAATATTACGGTATTACCTGTAATTTTAATAGCTGTTATAATGCGTTGTACAGCCGCAAGGTTAATGGATACTAACCTTAGTATCTATAAACCTTGGTACAGTTGTAATAATTATCCTTTTAGAGTTAAATTTATCAGCAGGACTTTTATTTTTACGTATAACGAAAATATCTTGTTCGATTTTTCGTTAATAAGACAGTACCACCTAAATTATTATGAAAATGTAATATACCAAGTACATAGCATCATATAATAGAGCTACATTAGTATACAATTAACTCAGTATTTGAGAATTTTATTTAGATACTCGTGTTATATTCATTTCATGTACTTATACCTAACCTATCCAAAAATATAAATCAATAAAATAAAAAAATCACAAAAATGTTTAATGATAAATAGTACCTATACAAATTGAAGAATTTTCGAGAAATGTGTGTTGTATAATATGGTTAATTATCAACAATTACCATATTAAATTTAAATACCTAAATTAGGTTGGGTAGGTTAAAACATATCGTGTACATCTCTCATATGGCGATGCCTGCTATCAGTGGCGTATTTTCAAATTTTTCTGGGGGTCCTCAGTTTATACATATTTAATCTATGATAAACTATAATATATGAATAATAGTTTACGAGTATATACTATAAACTATGATATCTTGTAATAGTTACGTCCTTATGCAGTTTTTGGAGGAAGTTGAACAAAATATATAATTGTATTATTATAAATGTATAATTTCTATACCTACTTATTACTTAAAACCATGCTGAAGGAACATATGTTGCGTAACGAATTTTAAACTATATTTTATATAATATTTTGTTAACGGGAAAAAAATATGTCCGCGCGGCCGTGCGTGCCTACATAAATCGGGTTCTGCAAATATGTAAGAATTTTAGTTTTTAATTTTTTTTTTGGAGAGGTTTTGGGGGGGTCCAGTACCCCTGGACCCCCCCGTAAATACGCTACTGCCTGCTGTTTTAATTCTTAACTAACTGAATCCCTACTAGAACCCAGTGGAGATGAGTGTCGTAGTTTAGTAGGTACGCCGATTACCACATTATCGAAGTATTTAGTTTATCGGGCGGACGAGTCAGTACACAAAATACATGTCAATATTCTTCAGAGCAAAGTTCACACTTTACAGAAACCTACTTTGTATTCGACATAATTAAATTCAAAATGTATAAACGGAAAAGCCACCAATTTCTAATCTAACTACATGCAAGCGTGTCTGATGGTTTAATCTTCTATTGATTACTCGGACTGCTGCAGAACTCGACGCCTGTACTGCTGGCCAACTCCAAAGCGCGTGTCGTAATAATTTAGGTGCATTAAATTGTCGAGTTGAATCAATAAAGGTAGGTTAAGTATATGAATATATACAACAAAAAAAAATCTAATATAGATACATATTATTCTTTATCATTGATTTTATATTATTGCAATGTCAATAATTTAAGCATCTAAGAATCGAATTAGCATGAGCTAAAAACTAGTAATCATGTACTTGAATGATGTAGAAAATATGTTTAATAAATGTACAAAAATCTTAAGAATGTTTGTTACAAATGTAACTAATTTAATAGCATATAGTGGTAATGAATGAATTATTCTTAAATTGAAAATGCAGAATAAATCAATTTTTTTTTTAATTAAGAAAATAAAGATGTATTAGTATATTTTTTTATTTTAACCTAAGATTTTCTAATCACTTTTTTAAAATTAAAAAATAAACCATAAAATGTCTCTATAGAAGAAATTTAAATAACATGTAATCCTTTACAATTTATAAAATTTATTTCATCAAAATAAAAATTGTATAGACTGCTATAAAATTTTAATTTCAAATACTAAATAAAATAATTTAGTATTGTTAGATAAAAATTGACTTTTAATTTATACAAACCCTAAATAATGATAAAGGTATACAAAGTAGTTTATTTTACTGCGAACACTTGCCAATTCAAAATGTATCAATTTTTTAAATAATTTAAGATTAAGACACGTTATTCTAAGATTACATAGTTTCCTCATTTTGTTTACATTTATATCAGGCATCAGCTACCTAATGATTTTTTTGAATGGCGACCTTTATTTTTAATTGCTTAAATATTGTAGAGATAATAGTCTGGATATGTAGAGTAATCACTTTTTTGTAAATAGTTAATAATAATTGTTTTCCATATTTTGATATTAATTTCTATACTCTGGTTGTAGAATAGTAGATTTGGTTATTGATGTGTACCAAATAAAATCTCAATGCTCAATAGAATTAGATCATGATAAAAATCTAAGTCATATTAAACAATAATTTTGTTAATTATAAAATAATAATTATTATTATTGGTTAATAATACACATAAGACATAACCATATAATCTTTATAGTGATAATCGTATAATTTATAG
Source organism: Rhopalosiphum padi (assembly GCF_020882245.1). Classification (NCBI taxonomy): domain Eukaryota; kingdom Metazoa; phylum Arthropoda; class Insecta; order Hemiptera; family Aphididae; genus Rhopalosiphum; species Rhopalosiphum padi. Next base: position 72,672,630 of record NC_083597.1, read on the forward strand.
GTATTAGATAGGTACTAATGCTGTTTTTGAAATATTTAGCATGGAATACAGATAAATTATAAATTGATTAATGAAATAATATTAGTTATAGGGATCAATTTTAATACAAACTAAAAAATTAATGTTTACCAAACATCATTTTCTTAGTTTAGAACATATCTCCTAATAAACTAAATATTTAATTTCTCAATTAAAATAAATGGAATAGCATTTTAAGAAATAACCAAAAAAGAATAGAGGCTGTATTATAAATAATAAGTATATAATTGGAGGAAGCTTAAAACCATTGTATCATATTATGAATGTAGATGATATTATAGTGTTGTTAATTACCTTATTTTTCTTAATTGATATAATTTATTATCTAAGTCGTCTTAACAAGCGTTGTGTATCTTGAGCAATAAATGGCAATGACTAATGCTCAATTGGCAAATGTGTATGTCCAAATAAATTTAACTAGGATTTCTTAATGATTGCTTTCTCACAGACTGCAGAAGTGTTGTAGTAGCAGTAATCTTAGTAGTAGCAGTAGTAGAAGTAGCGGGTCTCTGTTGACGGTGATGCTGGGTATACAACGGCAAGAAATACATTCAATGCATATGTGTTTCCATAATAACTTTTACTCGATATGATATGATAAATCAGACCAACAAATACTAAATAAACTGAAACACCAAAACAAACATAAAAATAATTAAAACTGTAGTAAGACTGGTGTACAGACGTAATGGTTAAAGTAATAATATATTAATATAAGGTATGTTATAGGTGGGAAAAGTTAAAATAAAAAAATGAATAAATCTATTAGTTATTTTGATTGACCTTGAGCTTATTCGAGAAATGCGCAGAAGCGTTAAACAAAATAACACGAACTAATATTTACCGAATACAAACAGTGAAGCAAAGTCGCGTCGACATAATTTATCACACGTGTGCGCGCAATTTTATTTACGTAATACGTACGACGATCTACATTAATCGTAGGTAGAATATTAGAAACATAATACATGAATTTAGTAGGTAGACGATAATAATAATATTATACTTACCACTGAGTTGGAACGAGCGCAGCCGCGGCGCGTAATAGAAAAATTTGAAAAAATTAAAATTAAAAAAAAAGTCTCTGCGGACGAGTGGCGAGATGAAAATGAAGTTAATATAAAATCAAAAAAATAGAAATTAAATCAAATGAAGATAATTGAAATAAAATTCGCGTGCACGTCGTAGGACGAGTGTGTTTCATCTATTGGCATTATACAACAATGTGTACAAACTATAAAATCATGACATTAAAACGTTTTCGTTCGATTACGACAACAACAATTTTATCGTAAGTACGCGTCATGACAATATGGCAGTGCACTCACTGGCGTCACTGTACCGTAGCCGTGTACTCGTAATGGCGTAATGCGTACCAAAACAACTCGACTACGATGGCCGCGGTGCGGTGTACGGACGGCAAAATTATGGCATCGAAGCCTGAAAGCGTTCGGATAATAGTAATAATAGTAATAAATAATAATAATAATAATATTAACAGCCGGTAAACGCGACTAAACACGGTGTATACTCAATACCGTACAGCGGTGTATATTGTAATTTATTTATAATATTTTTATTATTATTTGTATTATGACTATTATAATAATATGATATTATGTACGTCGCATTATTATGGCACGGTAACGCGATCCCTTTTCGGCGGGTGGTCGTCGACCAACGGACCGGCGGGGCGGGGTGGGTCGATCGGTCGGCAGTGCGTCCGGCGGTCGGCGGGCCGCGGGCCCGGTGTGACCAACGCGATTTTGCGCGGCGATTGACGTCATGGGTCGCGATTTTATCATAATAATGAATTGTTTATTTATAAATAAAAGTTATTTATTAGCATAGGAGAGAAAAGAGAGAAAAAAAAAAAGTTGAAAACATTAAAACGAGCCAGGAGAAGAGAAATTACCTTCTCGCGGGTACCACGAACGGCGGTGTTTTTTAATTCCCTTTTCCGTTTCTCGTTTCTCGCGCGCGCGCTGCTTGCTCTCTTGTTACGCCGTGTCTTTGCCGGCCTGTCCGTCTCCGATTCCGACGTCGTCTTCTCCGTTCCGAGTCTTCCTCACCACGCCGAACCAAACGACGACTACCTGAGAGTCACTTACACGTACCTATTGGCCGGTGCGGTCGTTTAAACGTTTTCGTTTGTGAGATTGTGACGCACAAGTGCTCCTAAAGCCCAAAGGTGAGTGCGAGTAAAGATTGTATATATTATTATATTATGATACAGCTCGCCGTCGCTCGCAAACTCGCCGTTTCGGTGCCACACACTAAGATGTTATTCATGTATATCAAGTACCATAAACATGAAATTTCGGTTGTACCTGACTACAGTAGTCCCCCACTAGTGTTTAACATAGACTACCATATATCATACTGCATGTTGATTATCGCGTGCGTTTGTTTTGTTTGTTTGGCGGTCGATTCGTTTCGCGTCCGGCGGATCTGCAGGTTCAAATAATGGCTGATCAGCGGTTCTGTTTACGGTGGAACAACCACCAGCCAAACTTGGTGAACGTCATGACGGGCCTGTTGAACAGTGAGATGTTCGTGGACGCCACTATCGCTGCCGAGGGCCGGAAAATACAAGTGCACAAAGTCGTGTTGTCTGCGTGCAGCAGCTATTTTCAAGTAAGACCCAAAACCTTCAAATTCAGTTCCTAACCATTGGTAGTGGGCGACTTTTATTAAGTTATTTCCATCTTCTCACTAATGATTACATCTAAACCAGTGACCGGATGTTGTCGTTGCTGGTGCTCTGTTGTCGATCACCAGTGTTTAAATTCAATAAAAAAATTTGTGTTATTAATGACTGACGTTTCTGTCGTGTTGGGTGGCCCGCGTATGTCGTCTTCTATGCTAAATGAACGCGTTTATTAATAATATATACATTATTGGTACTTCTTCAGGTCAAACAAACCAATACTATATTATACGAGTGTTTGGTATTAACTACTGTGCAGTTCAATCACTATAATAGTTGAATTAAATCGTTGGTAAATAACATAATTTATTATTATTCTAAATAGATAGTAACAAAAATATATAAGAATCTCTATTAATGATTAATTAATTAATTAATTAATGACGCACTGCAGTGAGATAAACGGTCGAGCATATTTTTAAGCTTTCATACTGCAATTAATCTTTGATACAATAATATCACTATTATAACCATGCATTAGTAACTGCTACATTAGCAGATATGCTTATAAAAGTGTCTTGATATTATATCTAGTTAAAATATGATTTAATAATTATAGGTATTATGTATTATTTTTATTATTGATCATGTTCAGATTGATAATTAAAGATATGCGTTAATATATTATTATCTAGTACCTACAAACAAAACAAATAAAACATATCTTTAAAAGATAAATTTTTAAAGTAAAATAACATAACTGATAAGAAATTCTATTGAATTTATATTCAATATACTATATTATAATATATTTTTTTTCAATGATAACTAGTTTTTATTACTATTAGATAGTTTATTAAGATTATCTAAATATTTATTTATCTATATTATTAGATGTTACATATTTATTATTAATTATGGAATCTCTTGAAGATAGCCAATTGACATTTTTTATCTCTGCCCAATATGTCATACTAAAATACCTTGTATTGTAACTGCTTGTCATTTTTCTAATTTTGTAGTCAAATTACTCTTAGGTGAACCTTAGGGAAGTATATAGAGTTTTTGATAAAAATATTAAAGAAACTATTTGTATTAACTTAGTGTAAGTAGGGAATCCATATTAAAATTAATAAAAATTACATATTTTATATCTGATTAAATTGGTATTAATTTATTTTTTTACAGTTATAAATACTCACATATATTAATATATATTATTCTTATTAAAAAAATTTTTTTTCTAATATTTCAAATTTATTTTTATTTGACTATCAATGTCAGTTCTTTTATTTTGTACCTATATCAAACTTGTAAAAATAAATATAATTATTTTTTTTTATATAGAAATCCCTAAGTTAAAAATTTAGGTTCTTAGTGACTTATAAGATGGCTGAATGCTTAAAAAATCTGTGATTAAAACATTTAAAATAATAGAAATGTATCTAATGTAATTGTTAGTTCCGAGCTTTTTAATTTGTTCCTCTTAAATTATGAGTAGCTAAATAAATGCAATCGTAATACCAATGATTCAATGAATTGGATGAATTTATCATGGTCTGAAATCATTAAATATGAAAATGTATTATCATTTTTGTTTTGAATTTAATAAAAAAATAATTATTTAAATAGGTAAATTTTTATTGTAATAAAATCTGTTTCTTAGTTTAATGAAATAAAAATTGATGAATTTATCCTAAATATTACCTACATAGAATTTTGTCTTTCATTTTAAACATAAACTTAGCAGTTTTATCTGAACTTGTTATAAAAATAATTTCATTGTATCTTTAAATTAAATGTGTATTTATTATTATAGATGCTTTTCAATGAAACACCTTGTCAACATCCAATAATAATCATCAAAGATATGTCATATAATCATTTGAAAACATTAATAGAGTTTATGTACTATGGCGAAGTTAACATTTCTCAAGATCAACTCCCAATTATTTTAAAAGTAAATTTTATTTTATTCTATTCTATTGCATTAATTGAAATATTAATCATTAAAATGTTTTAAGGCAGCGGAAAGCTTACAAATAAAAGGGTTGACTGAGAAAACTATGTTTCCCTTTGCTACAACTCGGCATGCAGAAACTGAATATAGTTTATTGTCACCTTCGGCAAAACGAAAAAAAATGCATCTCATGAAAACATCCAGTGATAAATCTGAACACAATAGTTCTATTGAAGATATTTCAGTAACCGAACAAGATAATATGTCAACTGTACGAATTTATTAATATATAAATTAATGCATTTTATAAACATATATTCATATATATATATATATATTATTTTTTTATAGAGATCTCAACCTACATCACAAGGACAAGAAACATCCAAACCTATTAGTGTAAGCAAACAATCATCTACAGATAACCATACAACAATTGTTCACCACAAACCTGAAGGTATAGTTAATCATAATTTATAACAATACTTTTGTAGTTTGTACTTATTTACTGTTTATTGATTAGTTTAAGTTTAATACGCAATTTATTTTTGTAAGTTTTGATTCTGTTTTGTATTTAGTTCAACATTTTAATGAAAGCATTATTTATATCTTTAAAATTAATGTACATAAAAAAGCATGTTCTTTTTCATTTATTATACAGTTTTGTAGGATAATGATTATTTTTGCTAAGCGAATCCAAAATATGAGTAACTATTTAGATGAGTGAATAGTTTCAAAAACGTTCAACCTGTAAATGCTCACTATAAAGAGTTGCTTAATTGCATAATTTAATATGTCTTTAAATGTATTTCTTCTTGAAAATTTAATTTTTGTGTCTTCTTTTCTTTCCATTTTAAATATCTTATTTACCAGAAATTTTTATTACAAATTACAACATTTGCTAACAGGTTGGTCGTTTTTGGAGCAGCTCTCTGATTGCCCGCCTCACAGTGTCTACGCCATACCCAAAGCCAAAGCAGTATCCAAACCAGAAAATAAAGTACGCAAAAAACGAGAACCTGGTATACGGGAGAGTGATCGTTTTAAAGAAGCTCTTGAAGCTGTACGTGTGGGCCGTATGGGATTTTGTCGTGCTGCACAAGAGTATGGGATAAATAACCGTACGTTGTGGCTCGAGTACAAAAAAAAAGGTTATCCCGTTCATCGAAAAGGTCAGTCTTCCTCATCTATTCCAGTACCCTCGCCAGCATCATCAATCAATGGTCAATCATCCGAGCAAGTGTATCAAGCACCACTATATGAACCTTCAACATCTCAAACTTCGGCAGTTGATCATCCTGCTTATGTTTCACAAATGTATTCTCAGCCTCTGACAGTGATTAACCCATGCTATTATTCTTCACCTGCACCTTCAATATTTTCAACAGACAACCATACTTAAATTATGGATTTATTTATTAACAAATCATATTTTTATTTTGTTTCCTTTTATTTTAGTTAATAATTTCACTTATGCTGGTTTGCACAAATAGTTTATAATATTAATAATTTAACGATTCATTAATATTTAATGACACATCCATCACAGTTCATTTTTTTTTACGTTTAAGGGATTATTAAGTATTTAATGACTCGTTAAACCTCTTTGAAACAGATGATTGTGCAATCTGGTGTTAATCTTATATTATTTATTTGTATAGAAATTACGATTATAATATATTATTAGGTTTAATTTGATTTGTATAACAAAACTATTTTTAAATGTAATGTATATCGAAATATAACTATTGTATTTTGTATTTTTGTTGTGTTTATTTACCTTGCATTTAATAAACAATGATAATAATAATAAATTAAATAAAAATTAATTAAATTATAAGTGCTGACGGCAAATATTAAAAATGGATATTTTAATTTTCCAGTTAATAAACGAATTAGGACTCTAGTACGTCAACCCCATATAAAAATCAATGATAGTGACATGAGTACAGATACATCAATGGTTAAAAACGAAACAAGTGATGAGTCTGAACCTGTTATCCGGGTGCTCGAGAGGCAGTGTTCGGAGCCAAATCCATCATCGACCAACACATTAGCTGTTCCTAAACCAACCATAGTCAAACAAATTTCTCAGCCATCTGAACCCAGTTCAACAGCTAGAGCCTTCTACAATGACGAACTACCCACTAGTGTCTCCCAGGTAATCTATAAATTGTGTATTAATGTTATTTGTAACATGTATTAGCATAATTTTATGAATGCTATGACAGTTATTGGACAATATTAAACTGCATTATAGGTAAACACAAGTGATTCTTATAATGGATCAACTCGATCTGACCATTGTCCATTGTTGCGTTCTGGACCAGCACTTGGATGCAGTTTCTGTTGGAATACAATAGACACCCGTGGAAGGTTCTTGAGACGTAAAACTAAATATCACTGCCCCGAATGCAATATAAACCTTTGTCTGGTTCCTTGTTTTCAGGTGATCATTTAATTAAATATGATACAATCATCTATTAATTATTTAATTTTTGAATAAATTAAATATTTTATTGTTAAAGTATACTTTTTGATTGTCATTACTCATTATTTACTTTATAGTAAGTAATACGTATATTTGTCTTTTCTCTAACAATTTCTTTGTATTATCTCACCATTGTTAAATTTTTTAATACAACAAAATCTACTATTTGTAATTATAACATTTGTTTATTTTATCATTCAGGAATTTCACGAAAAACAAATTCAAACAAAATCCACTGATATTCCTACAACAGATCAGCCTCGAAATCAAAAGGTGACAGAAGACACAACAGTATAATTGTCTTCCGTGATATCAATTTGTTATAACTTAAAATATTTAACAAAGCGTTACCATTTGTTACTACTTAAGAAATTGTTCTGATTTTATTTTAGTCTAGAACAAAATTATACATAGTTATATATTATTATAAATATATATATTTTATTTTTTATGTGTTCAAGATTGTTATTTTTTCAAAGTTGAAAAATATACTGTCATTTGTGAAAATATGAAACACTAATTTTATTTATAACAAAACTCCCTTTTATACCTTATTAGACATTTTAAGCATAGTTTCATCAAAATAATATTAGCTAGTGCTCTGAATACTACCACTATATAGTTTAATTTAATATATTTAATGTATAATTGATGACATTGTTACACGTCATACTCAATATATATTTAGCAACATTGTTCAAAATGTTAGTTTATTTCTACCATAATCCATGAAAACGAGTTTAGAGATATTTTATTAATCTAGATGACAGAATTACACACATAATTAATTGAAAATTGAAGTGCTGAATCATAAAATGATTATCAATAAGTAGAAATTACAATTAAGTATTTGATAATAAAGTTATTGAGGTCTTTTATAAAAAGGTGAAAACCAAATTTTTACCCATTTAATTGAAAGTGATTTAATGTTTGACACAATAAATTATTGAAATCTATATTAATATTTATTATCTCAATATGTGAACATTTTATTAACTCTGTGAAAAAATAAATAAAATAAAAAGCAGGTGAAATGAGATGCAGCCAAATGGATATCTATGCTCTATCCAAAACATAATCCCTTTAAAATTTTTGGAAAAGTATAGTTGTGCCTGTGCAAACTAGTGCACCCTAATTATTCAACATTTTAAGATAAAATTTGATTTAAAATAAGATAATTCTTTATGTTCTGTTATTTGAGTATTACATCAATATTAAATCTTAAGAATGTAACTCTTCTAACTAATAATTTTATATAAATTATTAATTAATATGGGTAGAAGACACAATATCTACTCATTTGTGATATCTAAATTTTTTAGTATTGAATTTGCAATGCATAAAATGGTCTAGTATGTATAGAGTTCATAATTCAGCCGAAATTTGGTAATGTATTTAAGAATATTAAAAATCTAATTTTAAGACTGTACTAAGAAATTGCTATTTTTTTTTTTTAAGTAACAAAATACTTACAACAACAAAAAATGCATCACAAAATCAACAAGATATAATTGTTTAGAGTAATGTTTGAGGATTAAGGAAATGTATAATAAACAACATTTTTTAATAAAAAAATTAAAAACTTATTTTGTTTTAGTTCAAATATACAATGTATATTTAAATTAAATGAAATAATAGATGGAAATTAACGATTAGACTTGGCCACTCGCTCGAGTTCATCTTTTTTCTTGATAGCATAAGAATTCGAAGATCCCTGTAAAAACAAAAATAATTAACCAAATGTTCAAACAATCAAATTCAATAAAGTAATTTTTAAACTAACCTTAGCAGCATTGATCAATTCGTCAGCTAAACATTCAGCAATTGTCTTGATATTTCTAAACGCAGCTTCTCGGGATCCCGTGCACAACAACCAAATGGCTTGGTTAACACGTCTCAATGGGGAAACGTCAACAGCTTGACGCCTGACTGTACCAGCCCTACCAATACGTGTGGAGTCTTCTCTTGGTCCACTGTTAATGATGGCTTTAACAAGAACTTGTAACGGATTTTCACCAGATAACAGATAGATGATTTCAAAAGCGTGTTTAACAATGCGGACAGCCATCAGTTTCTTTCCATTGTTACGTCCGTGCATCATTAAAGAGTTAGTCAAACGTTCAACGATGGGGCATTGAGCCTTACGGAAACGTTTAGCAGCATAACGACCAGCAGAGTGAGGAACATATTTGGCATACTTTTCTTTGACGGCAATGTAATCCTATAAAATTTAAATGTTCCAATTTTTAATGTCTACTTAATAATAACTTTAATGTGAATCATATCCATACTAATAATAACAAATTACAATACATTAAATTGAAGTAGATAGGTAGTTAAATTAAATTTTATCATACTTGTAAAGACATATCAGAAACTTCAACATCATCACAACTCCATCTGCCGAATAACTTCACTTCTGGTAAATCAGCTGCAATTTGTACGGGGGCTGAATCTACATTTGTTACGCCAACATCTCCCCAGTCTTCGTCAGCCATAATGATTCTAAAATTAAAAACAATTTAGAAAGTTAAAAAAACTAAGTGACAAACTGTCAATGTAACAAAATTATTTTGTTAATGAAAGTATGAGTAAATTAGGATGAGAAAAATTAAATATACGTTTTTATAAATGAAACGATTGTCACAGATCACATATTTATCTCTGAGAAGATACTTAATATTTGATCAGCGTTACGACTAAAAGTCGATCAATAAAGCAACTTCTGGAGCAGAAATCATAATAGAATATAAGTTCAATCACTCAGCTGGACATGGATAATTAAGCGTAAACAAGATTATTAAATTAACTAATATCTTAAATCTAGGGGATGGATACTATTAGTAGACGTTGAGTGAAAAATAAAACAAGTTACCTCCTAACAGTTCAAAAATTGGTGGAACTGATTCGTAATTAATAAAGCACACGATTTTAACTAAAGCAACAATAGGGAAGTTACGAAAAATTGGTAAGTTCGGATTCAACAGATTTATAGTTTAAGTCGAGTTTTGAGGTTAGCCATGTGTAACTATAGTAGAACTTTTTTCGTAGTTACCGATTCGACAAAAAATTTAGCAGACTGGCGGAACCGACATCTATATTGTTTACTGAGACGTAATTATAAAAAAATTCTTACTTGGGTTTTCCTTGCTGATCAAATTGAAAATTTTCCGAATCCGGAACGTCGGAACGCGGACGAGCTAAACAATAATTCCAAACGAAAGAGAGCGGTCGGGAAGACGGCGACGAAACACGGCGACGAGGCGATATCTCGACGACGCCGTGTTGGCAACACTGTGAATAGATACATCATGTTCACAGTATCGCCAATAGATCAGCAATAACCAAAGATAATTTAGATAGTTGTGGTTCTTTACATGCAGAGCTGCTACATCGAGATAAAGAATAAATATAACAGATAACAGATTAATTATTCTTTATCTCGATTTTCGATATCACGTATTCTCGTGTGCCGTGCGCTCGTGCTCAATTCACTTCGTAATTTGTGAATTTGATTCATGAATTGATGTTTGTCATATCTTAGGAGTTAGGACATAGTTCGTGGGGTACTGTGCATATCAAAAATTTGGGTATTACACCCGGGTTTCTCAGAAAAATTAAATATAATCATTTAATAGTTTTCTTTCATTAGAGTATTAGACATGTCTCTAGCAGAACCCAGAAAACGGCGAAAGAACGCTATACAAAGTATTAATTTGTCGGCCCCAAATCACTGGACAAATGGTAATTGTTGTTAAACGCTTTCCTTTTTCAATTTTTACAAATCTTACCTGATATTACATTTTTCCGTTGCTTTTATTTTAAGATTTTATGAACCTCCGCGTTTTTATTACCTACATAATTCGATGTGTGTTTTTTTAATCAGATGATTCAAAGTTTGGACAGCGGATGCTTGAAAAATTTGGTTGGTCTAAAGGATCTGGCCTTGGAAAAAATAAGCAAGGAATATCAGAAAACATAAGAGTTGAACACAAAGTGCACCCTACAGGTAATTGTATGTACAGGCTCGTTACAAAATAAAAATAGAAAATACATAACCACATAACTTCCAGGTCAATGTCATTAATGAATGACTTTTCACTCAAATAATGCATGAATAAATTTTCTTCTATCATCACATACACTTAATTCACCAAAAATTTTAAATTGTGTTTACTTTTATGAAAAATAAAGAAATATTTTTTATGTACACTAATGACCTTTTTTTTTAGTGTACTAGTGTATATCATTTAAGTTTTTATTGTACTAATACTTTCCCTTTAAAAAGGTACAGATTGTATGTTTTCTAAACAATGATTAACCAAACTAAGTCTTAATTTAACATATTCTACTAAATAATAAATTATTTCATTACTTAATTTAAATTACCAGTCTACAATATAGTATAATACATAAAAAAGTAATTAATAGGTATTTTTGTTTTTCTAAAAGTATGGTAAACGTATACCTAATATTAATTAATTTATTATATTGTACTAGCAAATTTAAAAATTAAGTGTATTAGAAAATATTCTATTTTATTTTTCCAGTTATATGTATTTTTAAAATTTTACTGATGACTGTATTTTTATAGGACTAGGATTTATAGCAAATAATGCAGACGATTGGTTCAAAGCAGGTGAAGATTATTCACGCTTATTATCACAATTAACAGAAAAGTTTGACCAATACCAAGCACTATCAGAACCAAATAATGATACAACTTCTAAAAAATCACTTGTTGAAAATTCATTAAATTCAAGATCAAGAGTTCAGTAAGTATTGAAACAAAAAATTAAAAATGGTTTAATTACAATATTTCTTATAATAATGATCAGACTTATCTGATTGTTGCGCCATTGATACAGCATTTTTTTCTGAATATTTTTGTATTAATAGTGAGTTTTTGAAAAATCTGGACTTGTCTGGTTATTGTACTGGTATCTTAAATTGTCCTGCATATTTTGAACTTAATGTGCTCAAATATAAGTTATATTTTAGTAATTCTTAACTTAGCTTATTCAAATTCAGACATAATATTGCCAAGGTAACTCATCCACATTCACATAATGCACATTATAAAGAAAACATTAATATATCCGCCAAATATTTTAAAGAATGTTATATATTGGTTGCTATTCAAATATGTACATTACTTAAAATTAATATTCTGAATGCTTTATTTATTTCATTTTATAATGTATACTTATAAAACTTTACTACTATACTTAAAAACTTTGACTGTAATGAACTCAAACTTTTCTTTCCCATTATAAACATTTTTGCTTATAGGGGAGTTTGTATATATTTATTCTAATTAAATTAAGTTTTATATGCATATTGATATTTTTGCATGAAATATATTATTAATTTATTGATTATGTTTTTCAGTTACCACAAATTCACTAAGGGAAAAGATTTAACACAATATAAAAAAGAAGAATTGGCATGCATATTAGGAAAAGGTGTTAAAGATGATGATGAAAGTTTAAATGGTTTAAATATGAAAGAATATTTTGAATCCAAAAAAGAACGTAAAAAATTAAAAATAGATAAACATGATACATCATCAAGTAATGAAGATAATAACACTATGGAAGAAGCAATTTCTATTAAAGACAAAGCGGAAACTCAAACTGAAGAACAAGAAGTTAATACCATGCTACTAAAAAAAAATAAACGCAGAGCCAAACAGCTTAAAGATACTGAACTTATACCTCTGAATGCAGATGAAATTCAGTTTAAAAAAAAGAAAAAAAAAGAGAAAGAACTCATCTGTGAAAAAAATGATGACATTGAAGTGTCAAAAAAAAAAACCAAGAAAAATAAATTAACTACCAACGAGAATTTAGATGAAATATCTAAAGAAGATGACAACAAAACATTAGTAAAAAATGATGTTGATGAACAAAACTCGGAATTGGTTTTGACGCATAAATATCAAAATTTAGTTGATCTCTTAATAGAGAACAGTTCTGCAGGTACTAAATTTTGTAAGGATTCACCAAATCCTTTGTTCCAAAAAAAAATGAAAAAGTTTGCTGATAGTGTCGCTCATCAATGCTCAACCACAGTTAATTCTACTGAAATAAAATCTTCAAAAAAAGAAACGACTCTTAATCCAATAACTTTGAATCCGGATGCTGAAAATTTTATTAAAGACTTTGAAGAACAGAAATCCAAATCTCTTGAGATTATAGCTAAACGTCAACAATTGGCAAAATACGTAAATGAAAAATCTATGTTTATTGCTAATCACGGGGATGTGTTATTCTTTGGTAGTAATATAAATGATATCAAAGGCTATGGTGAATGGTAAATTAAATTTTATAATAAATATCAATATTCTTCAATATTTATTCTGTTAATTATTTCAGAAGTTATTACAAATAAAAGTATAATAATAATGCTATAATATTTCTATGTTATATCTTATAAGTTATAAGTAATAGTTAGAGACACTATCTATTAAAATGTGATTTGCCATAAAAAAAAATATGGAATATTTATTTCAAAAATTTAAAAATAATATAATTAACTCTTGATTAATGCAGAAAAAACTGCATACTTGTTATGTAAAAGACCTAGATGTTACTAGAGGCGGTTTAACTATGCTCTTTTTCTATTCGAGCTTAGTAGCAATTTTTATTTTATTTGTGTTGTCTCTGTCTTACATACATCATAGCAAATTAGTATTCAGCAAAACATTTTATGTTATTAGCTTTATTAATATTGGAGTCAATTTACCTATTATAAAACTTAAAAGTAAGAATATTATCTAGGATATCTAATATGATATTATTAATAAAAAATATATGATAATATGTTCTAGATAATATTCTTACCTTTAAGTTTGATATAATTAGTAAATTTACTCTAATATTAAAGCTAACAACATAAAATAGATTTTCTGAACATACATTTGCTATGATATAGGTATGTAAGATGAAGACATTATTTGGGAGTATGGCATCTTCTTAAAAAATTTAAATAACTCAAGATATAGTGTAATATTGGATATCAAAGTTTTAATTAGCATAATTACGAAAATTACATATAAGTATGATATTCTCATAATTGTAGACACACATTTTAAGAAAATGTTATCTATAAAAAAAATATAATTATATTTAATTTTCCAACTGTAGAGTAACTAACATAATATGTAATTCAATATCATAATCGAGCTATAGGTGTTAGACAAATAGAAAAATTAGACATTACATAGGTATTATTTTATTGTATTGTTATTGTAATAATTCCAATTGTAATATAAAGGCTTTGAATTTCCTTTTTGGTCTCTAAATTGTATTAATACTAACACGTATGTAGCTAAAACAGAACAGACCTATAAAAAAATATAAATATTTTCATTAAATACATGCTAATGTAACTTATGCTGAGTTATTGTTGACAATTACGTTTAATTTTTAATTTATTAATGTTCATTTAACTTACACATCTTATGAGACTCATGTTGAATATAATAAAATCTCCAATTGACGCGTACACATTTCTAGCATTTGCTCGTACATAAAAAATGTTTACCTAAATAGATAAAAATGTGTAGTTTTAAAACTGTTTTATACACGGGTAATTAGTAGGTATATAGGCACAGAATAAGGTATGTAATATCATATAATAAGAAGATAAAAGAAACTAACCGCTTTTCTAATTTCCATGTTATTGTTATATCTATTGCGAAGCTTTAGTTTTTCTAGACTTGCCAATATTCTTTTTGACTAAAAAAGAAATAACAACAATTATTTTACTTTTTTGATATTCAGTTTTAAATTGTTAAATTATAAATTATAATTTTTTGTTCAAATTTATAATTTTAGTTTGCTGAAACCTGAAAACACATTTAGGTGAATTTTTGGCGGATCATAGGTGTTTAAGTTTATTGAATAATTTTAATAGGTAGCAATTATATTTTAAGAAAAATATAATATTTTAATATGAACATATTAAAACATACTAAAAAATGATTCGCGCTAAATCTCAGACGTGTTAGTGTTAAAGTAATGAAGAATATATTTTGGACTAATTTAAATAAAGTTAGGTAGTTATATTTAACTGATTAAAAATATGTATGACTTGAGTTCAAACAGGACTGTCAATAGAAACATTACATTATTATGTTGCTAAAGGTAGGTTAAAATATTGTATTTTATCGTTAATTCTTACGTTAAACTAATTAAAAAATTATAAGTAAGATTAGGTTATTGTATTATTATATTAAAATGTTATATTATTTATGGATGGATAGAAATTTTAATGATACAGTATTGATGTAAATATATAATCAAAACTTGTTATTTTTTTACGTCATTAATATTATTTTTTATAAATTCTGAATTCAAGGACGCAAATAATCGGGATCAGTGTCGGATCCAGGATTTAATTTTTTTTAGGGGGGGGCATAGTCCAAAACGCAAATTTTAAATTTTTTCAGTAATTATACATTTGTAATACATACAAATAGACAATAATTTTAAATGTGTATTTAACTTATCCCAATGGCGGGGGGGACGAGGACCTTCGGGCCCTCCTTAAATTCGCCACTGATCGGGACACAATTAGTAAGTCACTAATCACAACTTTTATATCGGGGACGCAATTGTTCTTATGTAGCCAATATAATATGATAATATTACTTAACTATTAATTATATAATAATAGTAAATCGCCAATGAAAATACGATTTCTTTTCTAGTACCCTACTGGTAAAATTCTACGTTCATGATGTGCTCTATTTAATTGAACAAGTTTAATAAATTATTGTTTATTAGTAGGTAGGTAACTGATAAATTTGAATAGACGCTACAGTAATAATAACCAATTGGCTAATAAGTAATAGGTAATTATTATTATATAATTTAATTTATTGTTTATTCTAGACAAATTTTCATGCATAGGTATTGTAGGTGGTATTTAGGTTGTAAAACGTAATTCAACTAGACTTTAAATTATATCTACAACCAAGAAAAAAAGTTCACAGATCTGACTCTTTTGTCTTACGTTTAGATATATGTAAATATAAATGTTATTATTATTTTATTATAATTTGCGAATTTGAAAACATTGATAAGTACCTATTTGAAAACCTGGAAACTCATAGGTACAATAGGTATATTATAATTTCGAAATACATACGGCCTTATTGTACCTAGCTTGTATTTCTACATTTTCTAAGAATTTTATTAATACAATATTCATAAAATGAATATAGGTAAATTAAACATTAAAGACGCGTAGTTTTACTGATTAAGACCCATTTTTATTTAGTTATGTACACATTGCTTTTAAAAAAGCTACACTGGCAGACGAAAGATGCAGTGATTTAATTAAAATGTTGCAAATGCAGTATTATAATCAGGGCTCCGGACTTATAGCACTTAAAATCTTTAAAATAAGCGGTTAAAAACATCATTATACGGACTCAAATAAGCATTTAAAAAACTTAAATTTGAGCAAAAATATTTAATCAAAAAACCAAACATTCTTTTTATATGATATAGTAGGTACTAGACATAACTTGTAACTGTGCTAAAAATAATATAATTAGACTACAAAAAATATTGAAACAAAATAACTAGGAAAAGTTTCTAACTAATAAAAAGTCAAAAAAATCAAAATAAATCTTTATATTATGAAAAAATGTAACTTCACTTTCAAGACATTTTGCCTTATTGTTAATAGATTTTCCGAGGGATTTTTTGAAAAAAAAACATGAAAATTAGAAAAACTGGTCAAAAAAGCAAAAGAAAAACTGGGAAAAAGCATATTTTTAAAAAATCGTTGAAAAAAGCAAAAAAAGCATTTTCAAATTTTAAAATTGAACGTGTTTTAACATGACATACACTTCCATAGCACTCTGATACATTTTAAGTCAATTCATAAAAATAAGCAAATGCTTTAAGTCCCGAGCCCTGATTATAAATATATACAGATAACTGCGGCTATAACACCCAAACATTATTTTGATAGATATTATGTTATAATTCTAAACGGTAGAAACATTTAAGTTTGTATGTTTTTAAACATTAGTTATGCTGCTATTTATCTTGTTATAAATTAATAATTAATTGATGATAGGTAGATATAGGTAAACCCGTTTAATGTTATATTTTATATTTAGTTCAGAATAATTATAGTCTTAGCTTTTAACTTAATAATACTTTTTCGATACAATTTATTTTAAAATTTTGGTGACTCTTTTACACACACCACACATTGTTGTATTAGAGACATTTGTAGAACAGGTGAGGGGGATTTATTGTTCACTGTAACATAACAAAAATTAGCAACACCAAAACTGTGAATGGACCCGGACAATAATGTATCTATTTGCGTGGATACGGTAATAATATATAATACAGGTAGTAGGTACCTACCTCGCCGGACAGGTGGTCGCCAACCGTACACGTGCACGACGTGTGCACCACGAATATGAACAGCTCGCCGAAGTGCTGGACCAGCAGATAGGGCATGACCGAGGCCATCGGTCCGTCCAGCGAGGACACCAACTCCAGCAGCCGGAACATGACCATGATGACGCGGACGATGTTGTAGGCCCACTGCAAGAGCATCTCGGGCGCGTAGGCCCTGTTCACGTGGCCGGCAAGGGTGCACAGCTCGTCGTAGACGCTGGCCAACCTGGTCAGCGACCGGCCCGCGGACGCCGGGTCGCGGGCCACGTCCAGCGCCTCGACCATGTCGTTGACGCGGCCGAACCCGCGGGCCAGCACGTAGTACTGCACGAACACCAGCACGTAGACGACCATCTGGCCCATGCCGTTGAACCAGTACGCGGTCACCACGGCCGGCGGCACCATCTGCATGTAGAACTGCGATAGCGAGGCGTACGCGGCCAGAGACGCGGGCGCGGCGTACCAGACCGCCCGGGACAGACCCCGGTGGTCGGCCGGCGGCGCGTCCCGGGTGTCGTCCAGGAACCGGAGCGTTCGCTCGGCGCCAGCCAGCCCGGCGATCTTGTGCCACCGCCCGTAGAACATGGAGCACATCACGTTAGACGATGGGCCCACGTTCCGGTTGAACAACTCGATCAGCGCGAAACAGTACGACTCCTCGAAGCACTTCCTGAACGAGCCGGCCACATACCGCACGCTCTCCACGTAGTTGTAATGCATCACGTATGCGTTCAGACACGCGTACAGCGTCCATACCGGTATCAGCCGCTTGTCGAACGAATACCGGTATTCGCCTGCACACGACAACCGCATAGTATAAATAGCTGTGTAGTTTTGTGAAAAATATACTTAGACGGGTAACTAGAACTATACATTTTAGTGCATTTTACAGTAAAACATTTTTATTATTGATTTGTTGCCAACTGTTAGCTTATATAGATATCGCCCTTGCTAATACCGTGATTTAATCATATAAAATATATCAAATTATAACTACACGGATATCATATAATTATATAAACAATATAATATAATAGTAAATTATAGTAAATTCCCTATAGTAAATTAGGTACCTACTAATATTGAATAATATAATTTGAATATTGTGCTTTGTTTCAGCTGATCTAGAGTTTTTTCAAGCTCGAACTATACCTACCTATTATTTTTTTTATCATTATTTATTTTATTCTAATATTAGCAGCGTTATTTTATAGCTACAGTCTATCTGTCCACCAGTTACTATAATGTATAATCGTACCGAAGATAACTAATTCATAATAAAATATTAATACATAATTAATATGATTAATGTTATTGAATACCGGCTAAATGTCCAATGTTTCCATCGAGGTCGAAACCTTCTTTTATTTTTCTGCGAGTGTATGGAAATCCAAAACATATGGCGGTCACGTGGGCCACCCTTAAGTATCTGTAACTGTCGTAGTTATTAATTTTCATTTTCGACATTAAGACTTAATGAAAATAATAATAAAAAAATCATGCATAAGAAAAAACGATATATTTTAAATTATATATTACAATAATATTGTTGTAGTGCTTCTACAATAAGTCGAATACGGAATAAGTAGATATATGATGTGTATATTGTACCTAAGCTATTCTTCTATTTGTAGTATATAATATATAATTATAGCTAAACGTTTTGTCATTCATCATGACTAAATGTGCTGTAAAGACATAAAAGTCAGCTATTTTATTATATTATATACAAAGCAATTTTTTTAAGTGTATATTATTATATTGCGACGAGACTACTGTGACAAAAAAATAATAAAATAAAACGGATATCAAAATCATTCAAATAAAATCTGTTTTTTATAATATAGGTTTTGCACATTTCATTTAATTCGATTATTTTTAAATACCTATATTAATCGTGTATTCGCGTTTAGTTTGTTTTAATAATATATGATATGTATTTTTAGGGTTTGATTAACATATCATTTCATATTATATAATTTTTTATATTAGTATATAAAAAATATGATATAAATTGTATATTAAAATTATAAAGCTTTTTTTCAAGAAGTATAAGAATTTAACCCTATAAGTTGTAGGTATCTAAGTACTTTATTGATTAGAACCTTTATAAACTAATCATAAACAAAATGGTATTATAAATTATAATATTAGGAAGGTACTACTCGCACAGTCACTAATGTAAAATTAATATTCGTTGATTTAATTTATTAGTTGATTATATATTGACAATTTTTTCAAATCGATTTTAGGTTTAAAAATAATAATAAACTACAATAAATTGTTAATTTATAAAGCTTTTATAAGATCAGTGTGGCCGGTGTGAATTTATTGTATCCAGATATGGGGCTCCGCAAAACCTTCAAATCTGAGAACTATCCAAGTTTTTCAGTTCATATGTTCATACTCCATGGTACATCAAAAATGACAATCTTTATAACGACCTAAAAATCCCAACACTATCTCAATAGACTAAATCTCACTTCCTCTCATTCCATTCAAAGAATCAAAGCTAATCCATCATAAAAATCCACTAATAAATCGACTATCTTCCCGTGTAATTTCTGACAATCCGCATAGGAGATTGAAACGGTCTTGGCCTAGAGAACTACTAGGTATTATATTTGATTTGTCAAGTAGTGCTACTGAGTTCCTTCCCACTTTGTATTGTACCGTTATTTTAAAAATTACTTATGGTACGAACATTGTTGTATAGATTGTAATTACGCTTTTTAATAATAAAAAAAAGGATACCATGTTTATAATTTTATTATTACTAAATAACAATACATCATACTTGTGATTGTAAAAAAATTAACCCAAATTTGAAATTAATATAGTAGGTATTATAGTGGTGACGTAGCAATTACTAATCATTGGATTTTCATATAATAACAAAGAGTTGTGTTCAAAAATGTTTTATTATAAATAATAAATTTTACTAAACTTAATATTACACAATATAACGAGTAGATATTGAACAAATCGCATTATAGTATATTAATACACTATAATATACATTATAAGTGGAGCTACAGCTGTCATACGTATAGTCTAAATGACAATTTATTGGATTTTTAAACATTATAAAAAAATAATTCTGGTATATGGTTATATTTTTAGTACGTCGGTCAATATAATATATGCATTTGACAATATACCTACCTATACGTATATTATAAATCATATCATCAATTTTAAGTAATAATCAAAAAAAGTATACTTTAGGTCGAATAATACTATAAACTGTGTATTTGAGATATATTTGGGTGTATTCAAAAAGGGTCTTTAAAAAGCACTAGAAACTTTAGAATTTGTTTTAGCCATATCAAAGTTTCTGTGATAAGATTTGAAGTCCCTTTATTTTATTTAAACTTTTTGTTCCTATATGGCTATATACTCGTATATAATCTCATCAAACTGGGGCTCAGTTTACTCCATTCCTACTATTTTTTTATAAGTTGTTATAATTGATTATGCAGATAATTATAATATAATATACATATTTAATTCTTTATTATCTGATATTATAGACATATGAGCTTAGTTTGTTTTTTCTCTCTTGAAAGATTTTAAGAATAATACACATCCTTTGTTTAAATGAAAATCGCTGATTACGAATATTAATCAGAACTGCAATAAACGTATAAGTTTATAATGTTTATTTATTCATATATATAGGTACAATGATTGAATGATCACTGATCAGTAAGTTATGTTAGGTATCGTTATTTTTGAATACTGCAGCCGAGTAGGTTATTTACTCATAAACATTATATTATATTATAATATCAATATGTATACGCGAAACACCATTTTTTTTGGATATCACAAATTATACTTTTTATTTTTACGGTTTTGGTTGTTCTAACTATAGGCGTGTTCAGATATTTTACATAGAGGATACAAACTGTTACGTGCCCAGAGGGGATAAGGGGCTTTAGCCTCCCTTTTTGACCATTTTTCGTTATTCAGTATTCTTAAAACCGTCATGACTTTGATCTTATATCTAATATGCGTAATGCGTATTATAATATATAAGTATTTATCAAAAATATTTTTTGTTGATGAATTCCAAAAAATACTTACCTATTTATATTAAAAATATGTTTGATTATAATCGATGACATAACCTTATTTTGATATCGTTTGATTATTAATACTAAAATACATATTATGATTTATTTCATGTGGAAATCAAACTATAAGTTTTACTTATGGCCGACATTGATCATTTTAATTTTTAATTTACATAAACTTTTATAATAATAATTGCGAATTTTAAAATATTTTCACATTGTACATGGAAAATACAGCTCAAAGAGTAAATATTTTAAGTGATTTATGAAGTATAGTTTAAAAGTTGTATTATACTTACACATACAATTATATTCTTGACTCATATCTACGTGTTGTCCGTAGACACTATTTATGTGATGGTACGCTACATAAATTTATTACAATCGTAATACTGTTGAAATTCACATCTCGGCAAAAAGTGATTCCCAAGTACAGTACTATTGTTATAACATTTGTTTAGATTAGAATATAGCTAAAGACAATTTTAGAAAATAATGTGGCATCAGCTAGTACAGGCACGTATACGATATACATACAGGGGATTTGATGGTTAAACCTTCTCCTAAATGTTTTCAAAAAGTATATATTTTTAGACATAACTATGTAAAATCCAATTATATAGTTCAAGATCTGACTAATGACATTCATGGTCCACAAAATACTTACATATATTTATAATCCTTATACCGTTATATCTAGTAGTTTATATATTATCTATCCTCTACCCTTGCAGTATCCGTTTATGTTGTATTTACATTTTTACAATTCACCGCGTTTAATGTATATGTGATATTTCAACTATTTCTTGAAACATTATACAAAACGTATTTACTATTTAATATCTACTATTTATAGCGTATGCAGGTCGATGCATTGACCATGAGCATGTTCATGTACAAATTAATCTTCTGTTAAGGTATACATAAATATTATATATTAACAATATTATTGATCATTATCTCGTTAATTAGGTAACGTTATTTCTGTATTATATCCTTAAAAATATAAAAAAAGACAAGAATTTTTTTGTATTTGCAGACAAATTTTATTAACATTTTTAATACATAAAAAAATGTGGCTTATTGACTTACGCAGATAAATATATATTACATTTCAGAATAATTTATTTCGCGGGCCCGTTTATTTTTCCAAACACTATTGTCATTATCATTGATATACCTATTATATTATTTAGTAGTATCAAAATAATTTAACGAAGATTTCAAATATTTCGATTAATATTATATATCCGTTTTAAACTTTTAAATGGTATTTTTTAATATATTATTATACTTTATACAATTTCTCTACGGACACATTTTTTTCGATAAAAAAATAAAATCTTTTATTAAGTAGGTATTGCTTGTTTTTTTGAACAGATTATCATATTTATCTATGTACCAACTAGAATTTGTAAGTGATATTTATTATAAATCATGTTTAAATACTATTATATTTGATATACCACCAGGTACTTAATTAAGGGGCGATGAGAGAAATAGATCCTCCAGAGCCTTATTATTTTACTAATATTTTTAAATATTTGTAATTTAACAGTAATCCAACTATAGTTTTATAAATAATTGTATTTTTTATAGGTTAAGGTTTTTTTATTTTTTTAAAAAAAAAGAGATATACAGTCTACAATTGTCTTAAGTTGAAAAAAATGTAATCTCTCCCCCTAAAGAAAATTCCTAATTAAACGCCACTGATACAGAATATATAAATTATTATAGTTTTATAAGTAGGTACTAACAATTTGAAAAGAACATTAATTAATTATTTTAATGTCCTTAAAATAGTGTTGTAAGTATATAAAATATAATGTTTTTATAATTAATAGTTTTGCTTTACTCATATTTTAAGAATATAGTAATATTATTTTTTTCTACTTGAAAGTTCTTGAAAATTAGCTCATAAAATCAACATAATAATAATTTATATTTTTAATATTTAAATAAAATTAGTGTTCATTTTGTAAATTAGTTCGTTTTTTACAACTAAATATAATTTATTCATCTTGATATTTTTATTTTAGGTGCATGTAGGTAAAAAATATAATAAAATCTTTAGTCGTACAGATTTTTTTTCAATTTCATAATATTTTTTATAACATGATTTAGGCCTATTTTCAATAGACATAGGTAACTATGTCAATTATTACATTTCACTCTTAAAGCAAATTACATAAAATATGAGTTTACCTACACATATTTTATTTTTTTGTAAATAAGAATCATTAAATATAACATAGCTAAGGTAAATAATTAATAGACTTTTTATTAGTTGTTAGATACATTTATTCATATGAAAATAAATACAATTAAGTTAATCGGATAGATGCAATGGTTTGGAGATACCTTTTTGAGATTTAAACTGTATAAGTACTAAGAAATAGGTTGCAATGATACCACAAATCTAAAACAAAAAATGTATTGTTAATACATAACAATAACATAATAATAACTAATATCTGTTTCACATATAAACAGCGTTTAAAATCAAAATATAATATATTAATATTACATAATATAATTTATTATTTCAATTATTAATATATTATAAATAATTAATAAAGTTAAAATGTAGATAAAATATGATGTTATTACTTTTTTCACTAAATAAAATTGTACTTATTAACCATACCATGTATAATATGATATAATTTAATGAAAGCATTCTACCCATTAAAGGTTATAAACTTAATTTTAAATAATTATTTTTTTTTTTTTATCACAATAATTTATTTTTATAATTTATATTAGACGATTATACATTTAGTCGACTATTTTGACGGAGAATTTAATTTAACGCAACTGTTAATATTAGTAAATATTTTTATCGAATAATTTATATAGTATAGATTATAGGTAGTTAAAAAAAAAAAGGTATCTAATTTAATTATCATATACTGCTGAGATTTAAATTTGACTATTTGAGATAATTATGTTAGTCATGAAATATTTATAGTTCCGAGTGTTTCGACCACTATGATAGCTTTCAAACTACTATGAACACTCTGTACATTGAAGTCCTTATAGTTTTTATCATTGTCTGATACCGTATTTTACGCATATTATGTTTATATCAAACAACATAAATCTTTAAAATACAACTTACGGCTTTCATTAAGTCCATGTTAATGAAAACAAATCCTCCTATTGTTGCGTTTACTTTTCTCGCACATGCTTGTATCCAAAAAATATTGATCTAAAAACGCATAAATTACACGAGTTGCAAATATAAATTTCTATATAATAAATATTCTTGAATGATTACATTTTTTTTTATGTTCAAATCCTGCTGGGATCCATGATGGAGTTTTAATTTTTGTAAACTTGCTAGAGTTTTGTTGGCCTAGTTGTTAAAAAAAAGTGATACATTTTTAATATTATATTATACAAATTTATAAGTTATACTAAATCATTTATTATGCTTCTAGTATAATACATTGTTATTATAAAATTATATTCTATTAACACAATACTAAAGCTATATATCTTATAGTCTATAATTTTTTGGAATGTGATAATTAACACAATTTTATGGCCAAAATTATATGCAGTACAATGGGGTTCCATTTGGTAATTTTCTAAGGAGTACGAATTAGGCAAATTATGTGGCAGGTACATCCGGGCCATGTTAATATTGTTAACGTGTGTGAGTGTAAATTAATAATAATGTGTGTGCGCTATACACACAACGTATATATTTTTATTGGTTAGTGATACAAAAAATTTTTTTAAATTAAATTATGATTTGGCAAAATAAATTAATAATGCGCCATGTTTATCAATTTATGATAGGCGTATTTAAACGAAAATAGTGTAAAAGGTTATATATGTGCATGTTGTATTCTAAAGTTCCTAGTTTTAGTCTCTCAATATCCGTATTTTTCCTCGCACGAAAAAAACGTAAAAACGTATCAAAAATACTATGAACGATTTAAAAGTATATTAAGACTTTTAAAAATATTTTAGATTTATCACATACGAATCGACACTTTACTTAATTTGTTTTAAAATTATAAAATAATTTCCTCGTACTCGACGATTGTTTGGAAAACCTTTTCCAATTTTATAATTGCATACGCACGAAAACCCATCTCTAGCCCCACGTAACATACCTCGTCGGACAAGCGGGTTCCAGTGACGCAGAATATGACGAGCTGCTGCAGGAACATGAGTATCTCGCACACGTGTTCGACTATCAGCGTGATGGCTACGCGGGACATCGGGTGGCCGCGGTCGGCGCGAGCGACAGCCGCGTACTCGATGATGCGGAACACGAGCATGACGATTCGAACGATGCTGTACGGCAAACGAAGCAGCAGACCCAGCGCGTACCCACGGTTCACGTTGTCCACCTGCCGGCCGAGTTCGTTGAAAGTGTCAGTCAACCGGGCCACGTGGTCGGCCAGCGGACGGGCCGCGGACGCCTCGAGCAGCCGGTTGACACGAGCGTAACCGCAACCCAGCACGTAGTATTGGAACATGGCCAGGTTGTACAGGGTTGTCTGGCCCAGCGCGTTGACGCAGAACATGGCCATCACCAAGACCGGCTGGACGACCGTGTACATGTATAGGAACCCGCAGTACGCGACGATCACCGCGGCCGAGTAGTACTTGGCGGCCGGCGACAGCAGCGCGGCCGCGTCCTGGTCCGTTTCCCGGATGAAGGCCAGCACGCGCTCCGTGCCGGCTAGCGCGGCCACCTTGTACCGGCGCCCGTAGAACATGGTGCAGAGCAGCGCCGTGAACGGGCCCAGGTTCCTGTTGACCAGCTCGATGACCGCGAAGCAGTACGATTCTTCGAAACATTTTTTGAACGACTCGCCCATGTAACCGGACGCAGTCAGGTAGTTGTAGTACAGCACGTATGCGTCCAGGGCCGCGTACGCCAGCCAAATGGGCGTGACGCGCAAGTCAAACGAATACCGGTGGCCTGTTTATGATACGAAGCGAATAAGATTTTTGGATTTATTTTGAAATCACAAATTTTTTGTTTTATTTATTTATACGAAATCAATAATCGAATAATACACGCACATTATTAACGATTGGCAATGGGCCACGGAATGGGGTGAAACGCGACAGGTTCCGCCTTACACCGTTCACAATTTTATTTATTGCGATTATTATTTCAACGTTTCTTCCTGGCAGTGTTTGTGGGCCGACCGGAGTCTGGGAGTCTATCGCCCTGTATACATCACTTTGGGTACGGCGTGAAGGCAATTCCGCTGGTGGTTTAATAATCATATAATACCTATAGGTAGTCTCTTATGAGTACTGACTTAATAATATATATATATTCAGTGGCGTAACTGGGAAAAAATCTAGGGGGGGCAATGTATAATGAATGTAATATATTTATTATTATCAAAACCCTGACACCCCTCCTTCCCGGTTAAAATATATACCTTTAGCTTTCAAAAAATTGTCAGGGGGCAAATGCCCCCTCTTTCCCCCCACAATTACGCCACTGTATATATTGTATAATATAGTACGGTCTACGAGTATAGTATATGTATAAAGAATTAAAATTTATACTAAATTTTAATATACTGCTCACCAAAATATGAGTACGTGCTATATCAAGCGTAGAAGGTTTTTAATATATTATATTGGTATTCATACGATGTACAACGACACTATAGACTAGGGAAAAAATTTACTAGATTATACTAAAATGCTACCAATATATTTAGTATGTAAACCGTGCAAAAATACTTTGTAGAAATCTATCAACAGGTGTAAAACCTTGCATTAAATCTAAACGATTTAAACGTGACATAATCGTACTAAAGATAATTTAGTCACTACTTTGTTGATGCATCTATTATTTAATTTTTTTATTTCCAATGTAAATATGCTAGATGGTATCACTATCTATTTCACTCAATCTGAGGGAGACGATAAATCATAATTGGACACATAGACACGAAATCGAACTAATTTATAGGATAATAGAAGTTTATAAATCGACTGCACGAAAACCAGCTAGGGAACGTCCAAGAACATCATTTATCAAACATAATGCATTTTAGATATTTGCAGATTTATTCTGATTTCTGACAGATTACGCTGAATATAGTGATATACATGTATATATAATGGGTCTAGGCCAAAATAGCGAAACAATTAACCGCTAATGTAAAAATCGCGAATTGATAATAGCGAAAATAAAAATAGCGAATTTAATTAAATGCGATTATACATAATAGCGAAACTGCAGATTTTTATAATTTCTTTTTCAAATACTATAAAACATATAAAACTAAAACTTAAATACTTGATAAAACTTATTTTCACCTGTAATTTCTGGCGCAATTAATATATACCCACTACCCAGTAACCACGGACGTATCGGGTTATCGTCAATGTACTATCTTAGTTACTATTATGACTATTTTAATATTGGAAATATACCGAGATAAGATTGTCAATCATATTATATTTGAGCTGACACAATTTAATACAGTTGTAGTTCGACAGTGCGTAAATGTAGTGTAGTTTGTATTATTTAACTTAATATTTTTGTTCGTTAAAAAAAAGTGTGCAGTGAAAAAATATATTAATATTATTTTCAATGGAATTTGTAAAAAGTAATAAAAATAAGAATTTATTATTGTATGGTGGCTTTTTGCATCGTGAAGATAGAAAACAAAATAACACAATATATTGGCGTTGCGTAGAAAGTTCATGTAAAGGTAGAATAATTACGATAAACGGAGAAATTAAAAGTCAACCTAAGGAAAACTCACATAATCATGTTCCCGATCCATGTAAAATCCAATGCAAAATGGCTGTGAATAAGATAAAAGAAGCGGCTGTTCATACACAAAATACTCCACATGATATAATCAGTACTGTTCAAATAGTACCTGGAGTAGCCGGTGCAATTCCTTCAGTTCATCATTTAAAACACACTATACGAAGAGTTCGGACACGTAACCAATGCGCACCACCTATTCCGAAAACAGTGAGTGACCTTAAAATTGCTGATGAGTATACTAAAACAATAAAAGGAGAACAATTTTTAATATTTGACAGTGGAGCATCACAAGATCGAATTTTAATATTTTCGACCGAAAATAATTTAAAATTAATGGATCAATCAACTAACTGGTTAGTCGATGGGACTTTTAAAACGGTACCTTCACTTTTTTATCAGTTATTCACTATTCATGTACTTATTCAACAAGGTGACCAAACAGTTAGTCCTACCATTTATGCATTATTAACCGATAAATCTCAATCAACATATACACGTTTTCTTAAATATTTATTAGAAATAAAACCATCTTTAAATCCTACATCGGTAATAATGGACTTTGAACATGCCTCAATCAATGCATTCAAAATTGTTTTTCCACACGCTGAACAACAAGGTTGTTTTTTTCATTTTTCTAAATGTATGTGGCGACAAATTCAAAATGTTGGTCTAGTCGAAAATTATATTAATAATGCTAACTTTGCTCTTCATATTCGTATGTTAGCTGCTTTGGCCTATGTTCCACCAGATAACGTTATTAATGCATACGAAGAAATTTTAGAAACACAATTTTATGTTGAAAATGAAGACCTGGTAATGCCATTCTTGGATTATTTCGAGGATAACTGGGTAGGAAAAATAACAGGAAGACGAAAAACTCGACGACAACCAAGACATCCTATTGATATTTGGAATTGTCACTATTCAGCCAAAAATGGTCTTCCAACAACAAACAACGCTGTTGAAGGATGGCACAGAGGATTTACATCTGTTATTGGTTCGTATTATTTTATTAACAATTAGTATCTTTAGTAATAGAATACATATTCTTTAGGAGCAAGCCACCCTAATATATGGAAATTCATGGATGGAATTAAGAAAGTTCAAAACATAGAAGAATTAAAACGAGAGCAGTATAATGCTGGAGAACAACCACAGAAAAAAAAAAAAGTACAAGGACTGTAATAAAAGAATTCATGCATTAGTTACAAATTATAATACTAATGAGAATAAGAACTTCATAAAAGGTATAGCATATAATTTGTCACTGAATGCCTAGATATAATTATAATTAAGTTGAATATAATTATTTTATTTAAAATTATTATTATTACTACTATAAGTACTTATTATTAGAACTTAACGATATTATAATTATAATGAATGTAATTTAATCTCATTTATAAACTATTTTTATCCATTTTCTATTGTTATAAATATGTTTGATTTTCGCTATTATGTATTTTCGCTTTTTTTTATAATTCGCTATTTTTATTTTCGCTATTATCAATTCGCGATTTTTACATTCGCGGTAATTGTTTCGCTATTTTGGCCGGATACCATATATAATATTATATTATTTTGTATATAAAATAGGAAATAGCATAGGAAAGATTTAAAATCCAATTTAGGAGTTGATTTAGTTAAAATATTTATACAAATAATATGTATATTAATTGTTTTATTAATTATGAGTATAGTATACAGTTATAGCGTTACCTTGTACGTCCGTGTCACCTTCTTGTTTGAAGCCATTGTTAGTTTTCTTCCGAGTGATTGGAAGTCCCCAGCACATAGATATTAAATGTGTAAGTCGCATGTACTCATAACAATCGTCAACGCTTTTAATTTTCATTTTTCTTGTTCGAATACATATAGATATGGTATAATATACCGACGCCGATGTGTATTAGTAAACAGTAGTGAAGGTTAGTACTATAAACAAGCAAAGTCAAATAATTCTTTAAGTGTCTTATGGTTCGATATAATATAGTCTACACGAATGGTCAATATAATTTCGTTAAATGTGTTATTAAAGTAATGGGTATGATAATCGATATGGGCTCCAAACGTTTTTTGCTATATAATTTACGGCTAGTATATTATCAAGAAAGAGACGGTCAATTTACCTAATAATATGATATATAATTAATATTTCAGGACGATGAATAATTCTTGTAAAACTTTGAACGTATTAGGTCATAAAAATATAATAATTGGTATTATTAGCATTATAATATAATTAGAAGGAAAATTATTTTTTTATAGAATATAAAGAATAGACAGGTGACACTAAAAGATTTTCAGAAATCGATAGCTAAACCAAATTATATAGTATTATATTTCACAAATAATTAAACAGAAATTGCAGTTATTCATAATTATAACACGAGAATTGAAAAACTATTATATTCAAAAATATTATGATAGCTATATTATATTCGCTAATTAGATAACGATATATGAAATCATTCGATTCATATAAAATATTGTTAACACTCAACTATTTTTTATTTTTAAATTATTAATGGTGGGATGCTTATTGGGCAATAAAGTAATATTGTCTTACATTTAATATTATTTTAAAATGTTACTATTATAATATATACCTTAAGAACTATTATTAATATTTTAATTTTTCTTTATAAATACTAATTTTAATTATATAACATAAATTAAGAATTATATTTTTTTTACGAATTGGTATTTTATCTATAAATTATATTTTATACACGACTATAAATACTAAATAGGTATACATAAATATTATATGGAAGTATTTTTTATTAGATTCATTTAGCCAGGATCAAGGTTAAGATGTTCACTAAGGATAACTTCATTATCGAAACACGATGCAATTTAATATTTATATAATGATTCTAATATTGGCTATTTGTTCCTAAAAATAGATACTGGAATATCATCAATTTAATTACTTTCTAAATTATTTTATTTTGTGTAAAAATTCTTGAATAATATTAAAACAAACTATTATGTAATAATAATACATATTATAATAAACATATTCATTTTTAAATAGAAAATAACGAATTTAAGGTCATCTTTTAGTAATTTATTAATATAACAATCTTACAGGTGCTTGAAACTAATAAATATTGTGGTTAAAATAACTTAATTCCAAAAATACTGTGAAGAATTTGATTTTCCTTTTTGAATTTTGAATTGGATTAATGCAAGGAAATATGTTACGATGAAACCACAAATCTAAAACAAATATGATTTCATATTAGCTTACAAATATTGATATTTAAAAATTTGAATTGATTACAATTCAAATCTGTATAGGTGTTCTATAAATCGAACAATTTAAATTACCAATTAAAATATTGAAAAATAAAACATTAGTGTTAAACACAAATTGTATGTACACAGCGTTAACATAAAAGGATAATTTATATTTGTTATTAAGTTCCATGATTAATGTTCAGAGTTTAAAAATAATATTAATCGTATTCAAGTTTATAACTATTATTTAGGAGGACATTATAGAGGATACTTAAGTTACTCACAACTTCTACTGACGTTAAGTCAATTTAGTCCGCTTGTAAGACGACTACTTCGTTATTTGTGTCTAAATAATTAACCATTCAAAAATTCAATTAATACCGGCATATCACACATTTAACTATCATTTAATCGTGCTTAGAAAAATATTATTGTTACAAAAAATTGTATTTTATACAATGTTTGTATTTATAAAAATGAAGTGAGGTTTTAAAACAGGTTTTAGTGAAAAATAGGAAGTAGAAAATCTGATAGTTGTATCAGTTTAGAGAGTTTAGTTGAATTGAATTTTTATTTTTATTACCTGTAAATTAATAGGAGCTGATTCGTAATAACTTTAATATATATTATGCTATTAAAACTAGTTGGGTGCAAATATTTTAATTTAAATATATTTTAGTTTTAAATTATTTGAATATCTATAAAATATTTACCCTCAATATATTGTTTTATTTTGTATCTCAAACAACAAAGAAGAGTTTTTAAACACTTTTATATTTTAATTTTCTACGATATTATTATAGTTTGTAACTCAATTTTAATATTATAATGTTATCTTTTATTAAGTAATTTTAAAATATTTATTTTAAGAAAATGTTACGTAACGAAATTGATTTTATTTTAAAATGTGAATTTTGAATATAGTGATAAGAAATATGGTATCAATACATAATCAAAAATACATTTACCTAATACAAATATTTATTAAATATTTAAAGACACTCAATAAAACAATAATTCAGCCTGACCAGTGAAAAGCTTACACTATTACCATTTAATAAAAATACATCACTAAATAGTTAAAATACCACCGACCACGTTATAGTACAACTTACTGCTTTCATTAAGTTCATATTAATAATGACAAAACCTCCAATTAATATAAATCTTTAATTTTTTATTCTTAGGTTATGGTTGGTATAAGAAAAATTTAAATTTTTAATTTAGATAATATTATATTATTAACACCTAAGGTTAACACTAGCTAAAGCTTAAGAGCGCCAAGTACAACTAAACGATTATTACATTTTTTTTTCCACAAATTAATTCAAGTATTTAATATTATAATATAATTAATTAGCTCTATGCACATTACCATCGTGTACATCAGTTGAGTCTTTGTCACGTTTGACGTTGTCAGCTGTTCGTCTTCGAGTTATGGGCATTCCCCAACATACGGCCAATACATGGGTCAAACGCAGGTATCCGTAACAATCACTACTGAATTGCATTTCACGACCGCTGTTGCATTCGAGTATTCGAGTAATAAATTTTAAGTCAATGATACTTATTACAAGTGTGAAGTCAAATAACTTATATCTACAGTATATACTGCATTGATGTCTTCCACTTTACATCTACTATACTCTATTATTGTGGATAGATGCGTTATTTACGCAGGGACAAAAATTTGATGAATATGTTATAATAATAATAGTAGTTTGAAAAACTATAGGTATACGCCTCATTGATTGGTTTATTATGGGTTTCGGTATTGTTGCTGTTCAATATATTTTATTACGACTGATTTTATTATCGAAAGTAGTTTGACAATATTGATATTATGCATATTTATAGACGCCCTAAAAAATTATTTTGACTCTATGGAAAAGTTACAGTAGGAATTAATAATTTTTTCGTTTCATTTTATGAATCGAAAATTAATTTAAGTGATATAATATTAAATAAGACTAACAAAAAAGTAAAATTTTGATAAACTATCATGGATTAATCGAAATTAAGGATTGAAAGAATTTAATTCGCTGAACATTTTTTTAAGAAATTTTTTTTTTTTGTTATAGCTAAACAAAATAAACAAATCAATTAATAAATCAAGAATTCCGTTAAAAATAATAAATGAAACAGTAATAGTAACAAATGCAATTTATTATTAAAATATGTTTATGATTGACTCACGTTCATTAATATTTTATTTTAGACCAACTTATATTTTTCAAATACATCTGAAAACTTATTAAATTATTATTAATATTGTACATGTTTATTTTTTTAGTTATATGTAAAATATACATACTTATTTCAAAAGTTCTAAGTTTAATATCATATAATAGAAAATGTTAATTTTTCTTGTAAACAACATTTATAAATATATATTTAAGCATGCCATATATGATTAACAAATATAGACTAATATTATTTAGTCGTTATACATAATTATTGTAATACATAAAATTAACATAGAGCTGGGTTTGAAACCAAAAATATTTTTTTCGATTTCGGTTTCTGTAACTGGTTTTCATTTTTTTCAATTTTGAATACCGGTATTCATTATTCACATAAATTTCAGTTTTAAATACCTATAGGTATTGATTTTCTTATTTAAATTTCGGTATTGATATTGTTTTTGTTTTTAGCGGTTTTTATTAAAACTTAATTCCAAATGTAGTACAAAGGTTTGGATTTGCCTTTTTGACTTTTGAATTGAATTAGTACTAAGAAATATGTTGCAATGACACCACATATCTATAAGATAAATGTAATTACATTAAAATATGACTATTTATTTTAAACTAGTTATTAACTATTAATATGTAATTATTAACGTTCAACTCGAAGTATTTTCGTAAGCTTACGGCTTTCATTAGGTCCATATTAACGAACACAAATCCTCCAACTGTTGAATTTATTTGTCTAGCATTTAATTTAATCCAAAAAATGTTGATCTAAAGTTACAATTATTATTACCTCTGTATTGTGTATTAAAAAAAAATAATTTAAACATTTTACCGTTTTTTTAACATCCAAGTCCAGATGGGATTCATAATGGAGTTTAAATTTTTGTAAGCTCGCTGCAGTCCTGTTGGCCTGCAGACGATAATACAATTATATAATTAGTATTATTATACTAAACTAACTAGTACGATACATTGTTGAACATTATTATAAAAAAAATTATTTTTAACATAACAACCTCACATGACTGCTATTAAATTAACTAATGTACTGTCACGTTTTTTTTTTTTACTGATCTTCTATGTATTTGTTGAAATACCTTTTTACATAAATTGATGTCATTCATTATACGCTTATTTTAAATTTCGTATTTTTTTCAACATATCGAACAACAATTTAAATCAGATATATATATAAGTCAAATAGTCAAATAATGTGGTCGTGAGTTTTTTTACTTATATGTGATGCAATAGTAGAAACTAATAGAAATGTACTGTAAAATTGTACTTTACAGTTTGATTTAAAATTTTCTTCGCGCTTCTAAATTATTTTATTTAATTTTTTTTCAAAATGAAAAGACGCGTTACCTTCATGCACCAAAATATAATTTCCTTTATGACTTTTAATATAACTTAACGGTATATTGATAATAATATTATTATAAATACTATATTATGATTTATGACACATGTCAAGCGAGGACTGATTATTATAGTCTATAGATATTAAGAAGATAAAAATTTCTCTTATCCGTGGTTTAAAACATGCAACGTCGTACCGTGTATAATCGAAAATGATAAATAAGGCATAATGTTAAAATAAAAATTATGACATTTTTTATAAGTGTTGCAACATAAGTCTTATTAGTTATTACTTATATACGTATTTGTCCAAAATATTAATTAATACCTACTAACGCTGGTGGTTATTTTATAATTTTTATTACACTATACCGCGGCTCAATGCATGCGATCAGTTGACTGTTTATCGCGTATACACATCTATTTCAAACGGTATTGATATCTAAAAAACGTATCGATCTTCTCAAAACTATCGCGCTTAAAACAGGGTACGATCTGGCCGATAGTGTTTCCCTCCAATGTAAAGTTCCAAAATCATGAGGTTATAATATGATAAAGAACAAAATTATAACTATAATATTAGGTATAATATAATAATATTATTGTCATCGTCGGGCGTATACACACGTGCCTGACTGGACAAGCGGGCGCCCGTGTAGCAGAAATACGACAGTTGCACCAGGAACAGGAATATCTCGCCCACGTGTTCGACGATGAGTACGACGGCTATGCGAGCGAACGGCCCGTTGCTTTGCACGGCGGCCGACATTTCGATGATGCGGAACACGACCATGATGATGCGGACCACGCTGTACGGCCATTTCATAAACAGGATCATCGTGTACGCCCGGTTGAGGTGGCTCACCTGTCGGCCAAAGTCGTCGGCCATCCGGGACAGGCGGGCCACGCGCGCGGCCAGCGTCCGGCGTGCCCGGCGGCCCACCGCGTCCGCCTCCAGCAGGTGATCGATGCGCGCGTAACCGCAGCCCAGCACGTGGTACTGGAACGTGGCCAGGTTGTAGATGGCTGTCTGGCCCACCGCATTTATGCTGTAAAATAATATGACGACCGCCGGTACGGCCGCCGTGTACATCCATATGAACACCGTGTACGCGAACATCATGGCGGCCGAGTAGTACTTGGCAGCCCACGATAGCGGCACGGTCTTGTCCGGGCCTGTGTCCCGATCCGTGTCCCGGATGAACGCCAGCACGCGCTCCGTGCCGGCGAGCGCGGCCGCTTTGTGCCGGCGCCCGTAGAACATGGCGCAGACCAACGCAGAGAACGGGCCCAGGTTCCGGTTGGCCAGCTCGATGACGGCGAAGCAGTACGACTCCTCGAAACACTTCCGGAACGACGCGCCGACGTAACTGGAAGCTTCCAAGTAGTTGTAGTATATGATGGACAAGTCCAGCGCCGTGAACGCCAGCCACAAGGGCAAGATGCGCCAGTCGAACGCGTACTTGTGTCCTGCGGGCTCAAAAACCGACGATAATAAATTACTAATCAGTAACGTTATAGGTTTCGCCGATATTGGGCAGTTTTGGTATAATGGCCCGAGTTCCGGCTTAGCTGTAACGATATGCTAATACCATCGGTAGCCGTAGACATAAAGCATATTAAGAAAATATTCAAAGTAAAAACACAAAATAGGACTCCAACAGTTTTCAACAAGTGTCCAACGATTTCCGACAATAGTTCACGTTTTCGAATGGTTTATGTGTCATTGTGCTAAACGCAATGTATATATTTACAAACTTCACGAAGTTCACGTACCTTATTTATTACTACTCGTTGCGTGTGTTTTACATAAATTATACTACCACTATACTGTTACAGTTTATTGTTTTCGTTCTGATCCCTGTCGAAGTGTTTATTGTAGTTTTTTTAATT
Source organism: Rhopalosiphum padi (assembly GCF_020882245.1). NCBI lineage: Eukaryota > Metazoa > Arthropoda > Insecta > Hemiptera > Aphididae > Rhopalosiphum > Rhopalosiphum padi. Next base: position 72,709,750 of record NC_083597.1, read on the forward strand.
GAATTTGGATTATTTTCATTGAGTGTAATGCTCGTAAATTATTTATGACCGTTATGCTAAATTTAATTATTTTGATAAATCGTATCCCAGTTTTTTATTAAGAAAGTTTTTAATGTGGAAAAAATAATTTCAAATTTAATTATTGTTAACTTTATATTGTAAATTAATATGAAATAATATACACGTCAATACAAATAATAATATTACTATGAGTCGTAGACTCGTAGTTAATTAAACGTTTTACTTAAATAATTAAATACTAACAAATAATATTAATTATCTAAAACTTCTTACAATCATCCTGCACGTGAAAAAAATTACACAAGTTACGTCTGAGATGCAATTCATCTAAAATGGTACATTTATCTGACACGGGTCGTAATTCGTGCACACCTGTCGTCGTTTAGATGAAGATTTAACATTTAACATTTTTTTTTTACATTGCCATTTGCCAAGTACGCGCTGGGTCAGGGCGGTTATAAGTTTTTAACCATTTTTTTTCCAACTAGTATTAATTTTTTCTTTTCTTTTTTTTTTTTTTGAATATAATGACTCTGTGACGTTTGAACAGTTTATTATATTCTTCGTTATACGTGTATAATATATAGCGATATGTATACATATATACTATAAAGTTTGTACGTAAAGGAATGTGAAACAATATCTGTCGTATTTTTTAGAAAGCTAATAATAAAAATAATATAGGATACAAATTAAACAATATTATAATGTTTTCAAGCTATACGGATCTATCCCGAATCAATCGATCGGCCGGTGTTCAGGCGATATCAACATCCTGGTAATATATCCTGGTTTATAGTTAAACGGGAGGCAATATTTACTAGGATATTTTGACATCTACTGGGCATAATTGTATTCTAAGATATTTTTATCCGGTAAAAATATACTGAGATATATTTACCCCTCCGGTAAAAATGTCGTTTCAGGGAGGTATAAATATACTGTGATATTTTTACCCACCGGGTAAATATATACTGTGATATTTTTACTCGCTGGGTAAATATATACTAGGATATATTTACCTCCCAGGGGATGTCAAAATATCCTATAGTATATATTTACCCTCGTGACTATAACCTAGGATATATTTACCAGAGGAAGTAAAAATTATTGAGCACAATAGAATCTTGGTAAACCGTCAATCCTATATTACATTAGCAAGTGTGGCGAGAACAGTCGACTGGCGCGTAAGCGGTGGTGTTGATGCCGAAATATATATATATATATATCAAAATTATTTAAAAAAAAAAAGAAAAGAAAACCGTGGAAATCTATAACATTATCAAGGTTGTTGGGTTGAGTAGTATTTTTTATTCAAATAACTTAAATATGTTTCTTAAAAATAATATTGTATCTTGCAGTATCTAGTATTCTAGTATTTCGACACAGTCATGAAGAACATCGAGTATTTTGTACTGTGGTATATTTTTAATCCAAGTTTCTCGAAAAATGCTCCAAAATATTAATTTTTTTTTCTCTAAAGATTAAAATTTTTTATTAATATCAATAAGTATGGTGTAAGTATTTACATTTAGTTTAGACATAGTTTTATCTTCATTATATTGTTTAAATGAATAGTTTTAATATCTTAAGTACGTCCCACACGACTTCTGTACTCTGTGAATTGGTCAATCGTTGTGCTTTAGTGGACATACAATGTATAGAAAGATTTATTACCCGACCCTTACTTTTTACACACATGGATACTGGACACATACGCCAGATTAGGACATATAATATGGTGTCTCAATTTTTATTTTTATGTTATAGTGTATAACGAAAATGTGCAGTACCTGTAAGTATACCTACAACACATCTGAAATACAAAATAGTTAGTTTATCCTATACATTTTTTTGGAACATATTTTAAAATTAAAAAAAAAATCACTGACTATTATTATTAATTTATATAATAACATTATTAAATTATATTTGTTAAGATAATAAAATAAAATATTATTTAACGTTTTATTATTACTTACCACTTACTAGTGACTTGTAGGTTTCAATGTTCGAATGCCTTACTACCTACTTAAATTATTATAAACCAGTTTTTCTTATCAATACAATATTATTTTACATATTTCAAATAATATATAGAGTATATTAAGTATATATTATATAGTGAAATTCATTGAATTGTTAACATTAATTTTATTTTAATGTATCAACTACCGAGTATTATATATCTTATTTAACTGAGTGATTTTTTATTTTAACATTTAATTAAATACGACACACTGCTCTTTAAAAAATGTTCATGACACATGCCTCAACTTCAATTTTGGCTTTAACGAAGATTTTTTTTTAAATTTAATTGTTTATGAAAAATTAAGTATGAAACAATTGTACTTTATTATATATTTATAATAATTAATTAATGTTTTATTATATTTTTATTAATTATAATTATTGTAAAAAAAACATTAAAAAGCTAGCGGACAGCGGTTGAAAACTTCTGATCTATAGTATTACAAATAATTCACAATACTCGCTACCTTCTCCTACAAAGACAAGTATACAATACATAGTATCTGGTGTAACGATTCTCATTTTCAAAGATCTTGCCCACCCCTGATAATCTTATCTACCGTATAATTCGGGAACCGTAAAGGCGTGAATTGCGACCCCGCTTGTCGATCTCGGTCGTGCAGCGATTGTATATTCTTAAATATCATAAAAATACTAAAACCGATTGGGTAATAATTTCTGCTAGGTATGGCTTGTACGTCATATTTTATACCTCCAACTTCATCTGAGTCTCTATCGCAGCGTTCGCCGACGCCGCCGGTTCGTCTGCGAGTGATGGGTAGTCCACAGCATACTGCCAATGTGTGTGTCAGACGCATGTACTCGTAACAGCCGTCGTCGTCGGCATCGTCAGTGCGCTTATCGATTTTCATTTTACGCCCGAAAAAAACTCAAACGGGTCGACGATAATAATATTGTGTTCGGGGTAGTATACGGTCTGCAGCACGATTACATGTTCCGAAGATCACTGCAACAATCCCTACAGCAGCAGTATGTTATAAATAAATTATGGTCGGTCAGACGCCGACACGATTCTGTGGAGGTATACCATTTCATGCCCCGTCAAATGGATTCACGATAATGATGTTTTTTTTTTTTAAAGCTATTGAGCCATCGAAATCGTTAGGCAATAATTTTTCCGAAAGCCTTTGCAAAGGTATTACATTATAGTGATGTGGGGGCGTACCTACGTGTGATGTCCACACTGTACCGTATAGGTAATATATCTATAATATTATATCAATATGTGCATTTCCGTATAAAATATTATATTGCGTAGTAATTCGCTATACTTGAATTGGAAAGATGTTTGTATATTTATATTATAGTAATCGATCGGTGTGCGTGTATATAATTTACGATCGCATATATATTGTTTGTTGTTAAATATTTACAGGGTACATTGTTCAAGGAAATTAGTATTGACTTAAATTTGGCTTTTGAAACGGTTGTGCATGCAGCCTGCTTATTTCAAACATTTAGATTAAAACAATTCAATTCATTTTTACGTTTTTAATATTTTTTTTAGTAACTGTAGATTTGACGTATTGCATATTTGCATCTCCATCGAAATCAATTTAGGTACATAGGGGTATTATCGTCTACCGTCTATCAAGATTTAAAAAAACTTACAAATCATCTCAAATTGCCTATTCTATATACTTCATTAAATAATACTTATTATTTTAATGCCTTTTAATCGTCACTATAATTGTTATTACTGCCAGAGTTCATTTCAATACACTAAGAATAAATATGTAGTTTTAGAATACAATAACTAATAAAAATAAATTTCAAATATTTAAATAAATCTTTGTTAAGGTTACGTTTGTTGTAATAATTATTTTTGTTCTGAGATAATAATAAATAACGTACCTATTGTTGTTTATTACTTATTATTTATAGAAAAGTGATATTTATGACAACTATAAGTTTATAACAATCAAAAAAAAAAAATATTTGAATTGGAAATCAAGGTCAAATATGAAATTATCATAAAGTTCATTCAACGTTCAGTAGAAAAAAAATGATAGCTTATCTCGAGCTAATATAAAAATGTAAATTAAATTTATTATAGACAATGGCCTCAGTTGTCGAAGAAGTTATTATCTATAATAATAAAAAAATAGTATCATAACTAAATAACAATAAAGAAATCAGCTGTAATAAATATTACTTACATAATTGTATTGACCCGTAGATCATTAATTAGTTATTAGGTTGACTTGGATATTTTATATACCTTTATATACGTATTACGTATAGTAAAATATAATTGATTTAAATTATTTTCGTTTCTATGATTCTAATAATAAACAAAAATATATTTAATTAAAAACGCTCTTACTATAATAAACAACATTAATTTATCACAAATATACTATTAATATTTGTTCAAAGAGAATGTTGTGGTTGGTATTATAATAATAAAATATAACATTGTTAGGTATATCGTATATCGATTTATTGTAAGAGGATAACACTACTATTGTAATAATAAAGACAGTCTATAATGTGAATTAAACATTTAAAATAATGTGATAATTGTAAAAGAAGTAATAACTATCTATTGTAAATATCATACAAAAATAAAAAATGAATTATATTTTTAAATCTCTTAAATATATTTTAAATTATCAACTTTAAAAACTAATTTACTTATTTTACTAATTCAATTTATTCTTTCCTATAGAATTTCTCTTTGGGGAGGAGCACAGCTATTCACTATCAGAATCTCAGAAGTTTAAATCACTTTAAACTCGCTATTCAAATAAATTTCAATAAACCGATTTTCTTTCTTAAAGTTGATTTATACAATGAACTATAGTGATATTAAATTTTAAATTATTATATGTGAAAAATATTTGTTTAGTATTATATAATATGAAAATATTTTTTTTTATATTCCATTTATAACTACAATACTTGCCTTAATTTTTACACTATTGTCGCCATCTCTAAAATTAATACAGTATATAGGCAAAATTGCAACAAATCCTTAAATATTAGTTCATTCAATTTTGCATTAAAAATAAAATGAATATACCAATAATTTCAATAGTTTAAAAATATATTATTTAGGTTTTGCTACAATAATTTTTTTTTACGTAGATTTTATTAAAATTATTTTTATATTATCTATTATTATATATTTATATATTTAAACATAATATGGGTATAAGCTATCATTTTGTAGTTAAACTAATTATTTTATTTATTCTAATTAGATACTCTCTTCTGAAGCACAGTCATGGATTTTTGAGGAAATGTTATATCTCTACTTATATTTAATAAATATATAAATATATCTGTAATTGATTTGCAACAATAATGAATAATATTATTATTATTTATATTATATAATTGTTCTTACTATTCAAAACACATTTTAAGTATTGACACTATAAATTAAAATTTTGTGCAGATTTTCGGCAAACAAGCAAAAATACACATTTTACTCATTTTAAAAATGTCAAATATTATTTGATAATTTACGTAGCACCTATTTGTTAGACTAAATAAAAATACTTTATGAAATTATACACTCTGATAAGCATATTATAGTTTATAATACTTCTTATAAACTTAAGATAAAAGTTTACGTCCGTAATCAATATTATGATTTGGATAAATAATTTGATAATATTATGTTATTCTAATTAGACATTATTTTATAGTCTGTAAAGTTAATATTATAATAATGAATTATCACATCTAATATTACTCTACATAAGATTTAAAATTAAAATATGTACCTAATAATGCATGTTATAAACTATAACATACTACCAATAGATTTTATTTTATGAATAGATTTTATTTTAGGATTATTATAAAATATCATAATAAGCACAAAGAAAAAAAGTCAAATAGCGGAAAAGACTGATTTATTTTGCAATGTATATATTAATTTACATACATGTTAGTATAATTACATATTATTGTAATATTTGGGCTATGGCATTTTTGAGTTTGTGAAGTAGTTCATGTGAACTACATGACGAATTAACAGTTCTGAAAAAAATAAACAAAAGTAATGTAATAAATATTAATTTTTAACTTGTAATAAGAAGTAAACATTAATTAGGGAATAAATTTCAAGATTTTAACCGCATATACTTTATTATTACTATCACGCTTAAACATCTTTATAATCTTTTACAGGTTCTTACAATATCTCAATTAAAAATAATTGCTTATTTTGGTAATTGGTTATTGTCGACTAATCAAATATTTTTTTTGTACGCAAAACTGAGAGAAAAAATAATATTTTATGATTTCTTGGCTCATACTAATTTAACTGATTATTAATTTGTTCATTAAAAATAAATTTTCAGATATTATTAGGCGGGTATAATAATATCGAAAATTAGATAATAAACTTAAATATTGTATTTATCTATACAGATATATTGTACTGGAATAATTGAATAAAATAATTGTTAGATGTTGGATAAAAAATGTGTTTAAATTTAAACAAACTAGATTGTAAAAAAAAAATTGAATAGAAAAAAACTTAATAATTGTATATTATATTGAAAAAATTTAGAATGAATCAAATAATAATACCCTTATAATAATTATCTAACCACCGAAAATGTATAAAATATTATACTATACGTTTAAAAATGGGTATGCTTAGTTATAGACTCACCAATTGGTTGGTGGCTGGGGCGGCTTTGGCGACGATTTTGACGGCCTTGGCAGATTGGACTTGTCCGACGACAACGATGTTCATTGATACTTTTTCAGCGCCCATTTTGGATTTTGGTTGGTTTTCGTGAAGAAAAATAGAGTAAAAACTATAATAGAAACAAAAATAAAACAAACAAATGAGTTTTGGCTTATGTTTAAAAAGCGTATATTATATATGTATAAAATAATGATTATTGTTAGGTATTATTGTTTCGTACTCACCAAAGAATAGATTTGCACAAAAAATGTGTTATGCCGGAATCGAGGAGACGTCCGTCTTTTTATACATACATTCGAGATGCGCGATGGAGGTGGGGCATAGTGGCGTGATATTAATATTATTATTGTGGTAAGATAATACGCGTGTTTGTATGAATTTTACACGTATAATTTAAACGAAAGAGATAAATTGAAAAAGTTTAAATTACGTGTATCGTGAATAATGACGAGTGTAAAATACGACAATTTATTATACATATTATTGTATCCTTATAATATTATAATTTTAAGTTTCACAATAAAAAATATATTATTTATATCTAATACAGAAACTAATGGGATACAATCTGAAAGGGGGATTAAAAAATGTCTTAAAAATAACCCACTAGTACATGAAATTTAATTTTAATTGAAATTCCATAGTCACGTCTAAATATAGGTTGCAATAAAATCTATGCACATTATAAATACACATTATTACGAAATTGTTACTGAAACGATTAAATAATAAAGTTAATTTTGTTATTAGTAATTTGTAGTATTTTATAATTAGTTATAATATTATACTATAACTATATAGTCAAGTGGAGGTAGTTTAAGATCGAAAATTAGACTTATTATCTATAAAATATATTATAGGTACTACCTATATTGATTAGTGTAAAGTTGTAGGTATGATATTGTATGTTGTAGTAAATTGAACTTTATTAAATTAGTATAGGTACATGTATATCAGTATTTATATGTATATAAAATGTAACATCCACTTTATGGATTCAGTATTTTCATGAAGTGGATTTCGGATGTTCAAATAGTGAAATATTCATCTAGATTGTGAATTTTAACAAAAATGCATAATAAGTACTATTTCATGAAATAGTCAATACCCATTATATTGAACACTTTATAGTTTACAAGAAGTGAAATAGATATTTTACTAAAATAACTGGGTTAACATAAACAATAATATTATAAACTTTTTAAAAAACAAATTATTTTATAAAATGTCATAAGTATATTGGAAATTAGGGAGAGGGTCAAACCTACACATCACTCTTGTTTATTTAACCCTGTTATAGATAGAAAACGTGATTGAGTTCGAGAATGGGTCGAGAACGCTTATTTGAATTAGCGCTTTCTCGTGTTAATGAGGAAATGACGCTATATATACCTATATAACTAGGATTATAGAAATGATGATTCAAAAAAGAAAAATAGGTATGGCTCAGCATAGAAACCTTTTTTCTATTTAATTAAATTTAAATTGTTGTTAGTCACAAATAAATTTGATTTTTTAGTTATTTGCTTATAAATAAACGTATTTAATGTTGATAACTTAAACTTACCTACATTTTGTAATATGTGATCAACAAGACTATTAAACCAATTTTAAAACTCATTATTCTAGGTTAATTCACATAATATCACTACATATCACGATGTAAGATAGTACTATCTTAAATCGTGCTACATATTGAATAGGTACCTGATTAATATAGTGTACCCAAAACTGTAACTTGAATGCAAAGTGTAATTGTTAAATAATAATATTAATAATTTACGTTGTACTTGTAAAATATATAATTATCTAAAATAAAACAGTTTACATTATACAATTTATAAATTATAATATAATTTTCTATTGGTAAATTTTGATCAACTATCTTTAAGTCTTTTTTGCGAATTAAGTATTAATTTACAAATTTTTTTTGAACACTTGTTTTGTTTGAAGAATAAAGTTTTTTTATTTAATTTTGTTTAGATAATATTATTGATTAAATTTACACACGAACATGGTTTAGGTATTTAATTAATGTAAATGTTTATTATTAAAATACAAATAATATAATAATACAATCATAGAATATATTGAGCATGATCATTTAATAATAATAGATGTTCCATGCATATTGATTATTTATCTATAATAATAATTTTCTGCTGTTCAATCACACAATTTTAGAACATTAAAATATATCGAAAGAAAACGAATTTGTATTATGCACTACCTAACTTTTCAGTTGAATCTTTTTTTGAAATGAACTCTAATGCAGAAATATTTAATAATAATAGTAAAAATTCAGAAACGGAAATATGACTTAAGATAATGCAAATTATAATATTATCGTTTACTGTTGTACTTCTGTTATCCTTCGTTATACTAAATTAACCGTTGCGTTGTACCTGATGCTAATCGAGACATTTTAAATTTTGATTGTGGGGGCTACATTTTTATATCAGTGGCGGCTATCCTTAAAAATATAGGTGTAGCGAAACATAAGAAGTATCTACCACCCTCAATAATATTCATCCATATAACATCCCATCTATTGAATAGTTTATTCAACATGTTAAAAATCAAAGAGTTATTATAATACTATTAAAATATTCCAAAGTAGTATTCTGTATTATTCGCATTCGAAAAATTACGTAGACAACCCACCCCATCCACCTTTAATTAAAGGTATAGCAGGCGCTACACCTCTACTATAGGATATAATATATTATTATATCAGGTACCTATTAAATAATAAATATCTATTTTCAAAATGACGACAAATTTTATGTTAACAAAAAATAAATGTGGTTGATTAGTTCTTTTGGCCAACTTCAATCTTAATCCTTCATCTGTCTTTGCTTTTGTCTGGAACATCTATTGTCACGTCCAAACGGGGTTGCTAAAGCTGCGTTTTGAGAATATTATTTGATTTTTACTCGGTAAAAATATACCATATTATATGTAGTATTGTGTATTTGAAACGCCTTTAATCACAGCTAACAATTCATTATTATATACCTATAGATACCTAATGGCTAATACACTTTCTAATTCTTGCGATTGGCATTTTCGTTATTCTTTATTAATTCTATACCGTAATAACATGCGTATAAAATTTCGTTTAAAATGCCCAATAAATACTGTCACGTAATAACCGAATTTATACATAATATTATTAATAGTATTGTCAACTGTTTCGAAAAGGCATTATCGTATGGACGGTGATCTAAATATGCTCAAAATAAATTATTATTTATCAACTTCCTAAACAAATCGACAAATCGTCGTACAAGGTTATTGTCGGTAATTGAATATTATGATGTATACATTGGTCGTGTTGAGTTATAATAATATTATATGGCGCAAGCGTATCGTTATTTGAACGTATTTGAGTATTAAAATATTAATATCAACAACGGCGTAAACACAATAACAATAACAATATAACGTCGCGCGAGTAAGTGGCACCACTCTGGCGATGACCAACGGACGTACACCGTTGTACGATCACGCCATGTGGCCCAACGCTTATCAGAGGTATAAATAGTCGTTCAACTTCTCGATTCCGGCATAACACATTTTTTGTGCAAATCTATTCTTTGGTGAGTACGAAACAGTAATACATACCTAACAATAATCATTATTCATATACATAATATACGTTTTTCAACTTATTCGTTTGTTTTATTTTTGTTTCTATTATAGTCTTTACTCTATTTTTCTTCACGAAAACCAACCAAAACCAAAAATGGGCGCTGAAAAAGTATCGATGAACATCGTTGTCGTTGGACAAGTCCAATCTGCCAAGGCCGTCAAAATCGTCGCCAAAGCCGCCCCAGCCACCAACCAATTGGTGAGTATCTATAACTATGTAAATTAAAAATTGTTTAAACTCGTAAAATTGATGAGTGTCTGCATCCTAAAATTAATTAAAATCAACTAAAAAATCACAAAATATCGTTAATAGTAATCAATTTTTATTTACATATAATAATATTACAATAGTTATTATTGTAAACGATCAATGCAAATAAGAAATATGAAAATTTAAGGTTTTTTTAATTTGTATAATAAAAGTATATTATTATTGTTTCTACATCTAATTCTTACATTGTTTTATTTGGGTATTGATTTTTCATTTATATGATTGATATGATATAAACTTATGATCTATAATTATATTTACACTTTTTAATTATAAATGTTTGTGTCTATTCGTATGTTTTACACTATGCTTATTTATTTTGTTTCAGAACTGTTAATTCAACATGTGATTCATCCATCGCCAATCCAAAAATGCCATAGCCCAAACAATACGTTTATTTAACCAATATCATGTATTGACTTTACAAAATAAATCAATAATTTCCGTTATTTACACCGTTATTTTTTTGTTACCTACCTCATTATATTTAATTTTAAGAGGAAATATGTAACGTAATTGAATACTATTACTAAAAAGGTCTTTTGTAGTTTATTATCATAATAATGTAATAACTATGGTATACAGTTACTAACAGCTTGAATGCAATCTGTATACAAACTAGACACTAGTAATAAAAATATAAATAATTATTATACACAAATGTATATGACCTAACTGATCTAAGAGTAACAATGTTATATTGTATAATATATTCTTCATATAACGTATTGATAATCTTAATATTGGTACTAATATCGATAAGGCGATAACGTATAATCATAATGATAGTGTGTAGTTATTGTGAGTACAGCAGCTGACTACTGGAGATACATTCTGGCGCAAACAGTGCTCCGAAATTCATCTTTGAACCATTATCCATGTTATCTAGTCATCTGAAATCTAATAAGAAAAAGTAGTAAATTTTTTTTTGTTTAACCTTTGATAATATTTAACTATTATAATTATAAACAAATATTATTTAATTTTCAATGGATTTTATAATATCATGTATTTTAAATGTACTTTGTATCTTATATAATAAATATATTAAAATATACAATACGAGTGTCTTGTATATAATATAATGTATATTTATTAAGATTAAAATTCTCACCTGATCAAACATGATGTGATTTTGCTCCAAATAGTTTTGTTCAAAATCAATCATATTTTATTTATAAAAATTACACACGAGAAAATAAAGCTAATATTTAATTTTAATTTTTAATTTAACTTAATAACTAACCAGTATTATTTATTTATTATTATATTTATATAAATACGATCATATTATTATAAACGCATTCCATATAGTTATAATATTGTACTGTATTTACGTTTTGTACGGTATACTTTTCCCATAGTGGCATAGTATAATATAATTATCTATTATACAAAAAAGTTATGTATATATTTTATATCTTCCACATATAAAAAAAAAAAATAATAAGAAGAAGAAGTTGTCATAATTACAATGTCTATAGTAATTTTCATTAATTTAACACTTCATACAATAATTATTTCATTAAAATTTTAACATTCAATGTGGACAACCCTTTGTGTCTGTGAGAGCCGAGAGGGTAGGGTTCGGCGAGCGAATCGTTCAGTAAACCGAGTTTCCTAGTATATATTTATATTCCTACTTATGACTGTATTATTATATTATCTATGTATAATATAGAAATTATGATTGTGTATTTGTTATTAGTAGATACTAGTAAATTTTTAAAACAGCAAAAGCTATAGAAGCCATTTTTATATATAAGATTCGATTGGTGTTCATATTAGTTTCTGTTTTATTTAGACAAAGCAAAAAAAAAAACATTAATTTTTTTTAGTTCAACAAACATACGAAATAATTTTTACAGGCAATACAATGTCAGCTAGTTCATAAAATATATAAGTATTTAAATTTATTAATTTATATTTTTGATGTAGTGTAAAATTATTTAATAGTAATCCTGGTTTATTTTTAAATACAAATAACCAATAATCGATTATTGATTTATCTCATCAAAACATATTTTGTGATGGGCAATCAAATGAACCATATATATCAAACAAATATTATAATTAATGATGGTTATATATCATGTAAACAATATTTTAACTAAATACGGCGTCTTACTCACATTAACACTGCAGATACTTGGTATATGGCTTTATTCTACCCTTGTAAACACTCAATTATAATTTATAATACTCGTATTATGCATTTTGTGTAATGTATATTATATTATTGAGTTCACGTCATAATTAGAACTATTTTGTTTCATTTTACTAATTTATTAAGTAGATCCCTATTGAGTGATAGTAGGTAGTAAATATAATAATAATCTTATAATGAAAAATTATATTATTAAAAATAGTAATATTTTTACAGGGAGATAAAAAAAAGTTTTAGCGGAATGTCCTCCTTACAGTGTATATAATCTCCCTATAAAAATGGAGCCAGAAGCCCCAAATTCATACTACTTAAGTATGACATATTTCTGTAACTAGCTTTAATTTAAAAAGGTATGTTTTTAAGTAGTGAATAGGATATTTTTTTTTTAATTAAAAAAAAAAAAAAAATTAAAAAAAATTAATTTTAAATACAAACAATTTTTCGCTTATCAATATTAATGTTTATCTACTGAGAATCTTGACAATTAAATACAAATAAAATGAGGTTTTTGTTTTCAGTCGAAACGTGGTCCAATGAAATGGTATATAATTATATATGAAATATAATATTGTATTGTTAATCATTAATAATTAACGTATATTTGTTCGACTTTGATCGTTAAAACGCCGATAAAACAAAATACGATTACAGAAACATATCGGAATAGGAGATGGACGATTTTATTATGAGATATCCAAAAAATAGCGTTTACTTTGTATTTCTATACGATATCGAAATCACATCAGTGTACTGACATTGATTTAGAGCTTATATTATATAGAATAATTTGATCGGTATCCATATGAGAGATATCTTTTATATAACATATATATTGTCACGCACGAGTCGGATAAGTTCGACGTTATAATAATGGGTCGGAAATGGTAATTTTCAAACAAATGGTGTTTACTGTCTATTGAGACAAATGCGTGTGTCTTCTGTGAGAATAGTGTCTGTGGAAGACGTAGGTACTCGGCATTGTGCGAATTATGAAATGTATATAATATATATGCGCGCTCGAGTTGACACGCGCAGCTATCTGACATGCAGTTTCGCATGTGATTAAATTATACGTCATTTGTTTACTATAGAATCGCAAGAAATACTAGAGCTACCGAAGCTCGCTATTTTTTCAGTTAATCGTATGATCACGATAAAAAACCCTTCATTCAATATTTCACATATTTAAAAGTGGTTTAATACATAAGTATAGACTTATTAAAATAAAACATTAACTTATAAACAAAAAAAAAAACAACATGGATTTAAAGGGTACTAAGCAAATTGATACCTCCCTAATTTTTACTTAAGCTATTATACTATTATAATTATATATATATATATATATATATATAATATATTACAGTTCACTAAATAATTTTTAAATATGTTTTAAGAGCATTTGGAACAAAGTCGGAGATAGGTATGTAAAATAGTTGAATGGTGAATTCGAATCTGTTTTCAGAATCCTTATTGTAGAATCTTTAAGGATAAAAAAAAATATTGTATATTTATTTTACCCTGACCGTTTTATGTATTTTCTTAAAATTAAGGCAAATGATAATATAAAACGGCTCAAAAAAAAAAAAAAATCCTATCTAAATTTTACCTAAAACAATTTTACAATAAGGTTAAACGTGATAAATATTTTTATGTGTATTTGAGTTTAAATGTTGACGATATTGTATAAATATATATATATGTAAAATAACATATAATACTCTTCATAAAATTTTAGTTTTCGTTTTTAGTTCAAAAAGGATTAATCTTAGAAACTTGAAACAGTTGAAACATTCCAATGTTATTTAAATTTATTTAAAACTAAATTAAATTACAATTTCAAAATCCTCAGACTAAATTTATGCTACTTATAGGCTATGTATTAATGGTTGAAAACGTAATACGAGATCCCATATTATATGTTATTCTTTTAGTTTTAAAAATACTTAAAATACATTTTGTGCATAATTTTTTTTTACAATAAATTTTTCTCTTTGGTAAATTATATAATTATTGTTTATTATAATTAATTCAATACATTTTAAATTTAATACATAACATATTATATAAATACAACAAGTATCATACATAAATACATTTTGTTGGCAGTTGTTTTAACTGAACTGCTCTGTGGTATAAGAAATATTGAGTCAATGAGGTGTAAAACGGACAAACTCACAAACTAAAAACATAAAAGGATCTTTTATTTCATTGAAATATTTCAAAAAGAGTGAAAATTTCAAGTAAAATAGTTCAAATTTAGAACCCTAAATATATATTATTATATCTTTATTTTTATCAAAGTACTATAATATGTCTATATATGTATAGGTAAAAAACAAATTTAAAGAAGTTATAGACAATAAATTATATTAATAGTATATTAGTATACATAGTTTTATTAAATCTAAATTACAAAATTGATTGATACAACGCATTAGAAATCTGTAATATTAAAAATTTTCAAAGTAAGCTCTAATTAATAATCCAAAAATATGGAAAAGGAATATTGGGTATTGGTTAGTGTTAAATAAAAATATATCTCCTTATAAATGTGTATATATATTTACTGTATTTGTATTCGTTGTAAATAATATTTATGAGTTTACAACAAAAAAAATTGACTATTGCTATTAAAACGATCATTCACCAAAAATACAAATGTTTGAAAAAATTACTAAAAAAAAAAATTATATTATTTTGAAAAAAAAACTCGCAGTAATAATAAGTTATACTATTAATAATGAAAACTTCAAAATGTAAACACTTTAATGTTTGATAATTAAATAATACTCAATTAGTTATGTCAAACATATTTTGAATAAACACAGTACCAAAAAATAAACGCATTATTAAAATCTAAAAAACATAATTTTATGATATAGGTATAAAAAAAAAAAAAAATTTATTTGAATGGTTCATGACAATTATTGCTTATTAATTATTATTAAGTTATATAATATTATGCATTTAACATTATTTGCTACGTAATTTATTACTTTTGATGTATTATTAATAATATTGTGTTTTGAACGTATATTAAAAATGAATTATTATATAAAATAAGTAAAATGAAAGAACATTTTTTGACGAAATTATTTTCTTAAATTGCGTAATTTTATTTTACTAATTGTTTTGTATTCTTTTAAAATGTATTTTATAAATAATTTTATTTGTGTAAGGTATAAGATATAAAATATCAGTCCACAACAATAATATCTAAATCACGCCACGTCCGACTCATAATACTATAATCACGCCACGTCCATCCCACTTCTATCAATCCTCGCGAGATTAGCGTATAAAAAGGCGCTCGAGATTTTGATTTCGGCATAACGCATTTTTTGTGCAAATCTATTCTTTGGTGAGTAAAATGTGATTTATGAATAATAATGGTTCAGCCGAATCGTCCATTAATTTTTATTTTTTACTTTCAGTCTTCACTCTATTTTTCTTCACGAAAACCAACCAAAACCAAAAATGGGCGCTGAAAAAGTATCCATGAACATCGTTGTCGTCGGACAAGTCCAATCTGCCAAGGCCGTCAAAATCGTCGCCAAGGCCGCCACAGCCACCAGCCAATCGATGGTGAGTACTTACTTAATTTTACGAGCTACCTATCTATGATCAATTTTGTTTTTAATGATTAAGGTAGTGATCTATATATTTATTTTACTGATTCTATTAGTAATACACATTATTGATATATTAACTATATATCTACGTAATAACGTTAAATCTTAAATACCGATTCAATAATTAGAGATAGAAAATATAAGTAAATATAACAAACAATATCATCAAATATTTTTCCTATTGAAGCATGTATAAATAAAACATAAAAATCAATACCTACTACACACCTATTACGCCTAATAAAGTTGAGTTCCACTATCAAGATAAGATTAAAATTACTTCGATAAAAATAATTAATAATAGACTTATTTTATCAAATGTATTAGAGAAATGTTCTCACTTATAATTATGTTTTTTTAATAAGTGTTATCAAATATAAGTCAGTTTTAAAAAAAAATACGGTTGTTTTAGTCTGTAAGCTATAAACTATAGTTACTACAAAGTAAAAGTTTTTTTAATAACGTAAGTCTACTTTAAAGCTTAAATCATTATAATATTAATTATAGTCGGATAGATGTTTTGACATAAAAAAATACCAGCTTGTGAGGAGCCTTAAACTGAAAAATATATTAATTTTTTAAACACTTTTTAATAAAGAAAATGTGTAAACGACTTAGTATAATTAGTTACAAACGTCGTCTATTGAATAATTAAGCATAGTATTCTAATTAAATTCATAATCCTTTAATTAATAAATCCAAAATTGAATGTACTTAGAACTTGATATACGTATATTATGTATATAATATTTTCTTTATTAATACATTCTCAGCAAGAAGGCCATTGGGAGTATGATAAGTGACATATAATATTTAAATTATGCTGTTTTGTTTAAAAATAATAAAATAAAAAATAGTGATAAATATTACAAATAATCGATATGAGTAGTATTAGATTAATTCTCTAATCCCCAAACGGTAGTTATACTAAAATATATATAAATTAATAAAATACTAAAAACGAATTTATATGTATAATATTCATTACTTATTAGTCATTATAAATTATTTTAACTATTATATTTTATTTATTAAATCATATAAAAGTTAGTAAAACAAATTGTATAATGTTTTAATTTATAAAAATGTTAAATATTTAATTATAATCAATAATTTATTGTATTATAAGAACAATGAAAATTAATTAACTAACTGTATAAATTATTTTTGTTTCAGATCTGTTAATTAATGTAGTTCATCCATCACAAACTCAAAAATGCCATAATCCAAACAATACGTGTAATTGATAAATCATATGTATTGACATTGCTAAATAAAACAGACTCTTCCGTTAATCATTCGTTTTCTATTTATTTATTTTATTTATACTATTATTATAGTTATCTATTAGTTAAATATCACTAGATGCACAATAAATCAGTACTATATTAGTATAAATATGAAATAGTAGAAAAGATCTCCCGACCTTCATGTCATCTGTGTACAGTGTCTTAAAATAATAATCATTATTGAAAACACTCAATAAATATTTTAGATTAAAATCAACAATAGTACCTACAATAATTAATGTAACGCTTTGTTATTAAAATGGTGAAAGTATACTATCTTTAAGGATATAAAAATGAAAAATAAATAAAGCAAGAAAACATAATATATTAGAAAAAACAAATATATTGGGTGATTATATTATCAAACAGCACTCATTATTTCACTATATATTAGTATTTAACTTTTTTGAACATACATTTTTAATTTTATATTTTGAAGCACAATATTTTTCAGAGTATTTCTATAAATTAAAATCAATAAAATCGAATTTCAATTTTTATACATTTTTTTTTTTAAATACTCTAACATTCTGCTTCAGAATATTAAATTAAAATTATATACAATCATTCTAAAAAATAAAATAATAAACAATTTAAAAATACAATAAAAAATGTTTTTTTTATTTTGACTGGAAATTATATAACAAAAATATTTCCAAAAACGTTAATTGATTTTGAAATAATGAATGCTATTCCTTAAAATCATTATCTTGTATTCTACATTTTTTTTAAAATGTATTGTATGTCTAATTCGAGCAAATATTATTATAGATATTTAGTAACGCATGTTTATTGTATTTGTTTCTATGTAAATAATTATTATTTCTTTTCAATATTCTTTTACAATAACAACGATTTTGTTGCATTAAAATATAAATAAAACTAACAAAATGGATATCTGTGTTGACCCTTTCCCGATAGTAAATATCTTTAACCTCGATTATTTGTTTCCAAAATGTTTACAGTGCGTGAAAAACGCTTACCACGATTGCGAAAGGCTGTGCAAGTACATCGAACAGATAATACAATTATCCACCCACTGTAGTTTAGTAAGTCGTGTTTCTGTTAGTTTAATATTGTCATAGAGTTGTACATGTATTGTACACAAATACGCTATTAGAATTTGTCATTGTAACTATTTAGTGCATAATTAACAATCGTATTTTCAAATCAATAAAATAAAATATAAAACATTTGCCGTAAAACGAATACACAACTTCAACACTTTTAAAAGGAATAACTAACGATGTAAATATTTGACTCAATTACGGTTTTTTTTATGTAAGGGACCAAATACATTAAAAAAATACTTTATTAACTAGTTTAACCGGCAATTAAATTTTAAAATCCTGTCCGATTTAAATAAATTATACAGAATTTGAGCCATGTGTCTGCGATCAATTGATTTTTATTTAGTTCTATTTAAATATTTACTTATTCACAGTAATTTTAAATGATGTACTTTCTAATGACATGTAATACCTTTGCTTTGGAATCGAACTGTATACATGCATAAAAATTCTCAAAATATTATATTTAAAATTGAGTTTTAATAATTATTTGTATAAATATCAATGTTTATCTACTATATTATAAAAATGAATTTTTATGGCTTATACTCGATCAAATCCTAGTCGCAATAAGTTATTACGGCTGTCAGATATGGTAGTATATAAGGCAATAAAATTACAAGTTATTATAGGAACGATAAATTACGTTAAGTCCTCCAACCTATACAGTGTATACGTACATAACCCTAATCAACGAAAAGCCGATGCTGCGAGTTTTCAGCCTGTGTGCAATGATCGACGACGGGTAAAGCGAAAGAATACCAATAGTAATAATATTATTGTTAGTTTACAGTTGCAGACCGATTGTTTTCGTGCGTTAATGTTGCATAAGACGACCAACGCGGTGCGGCATTATCCGCGAGACGATTAATTCATAGAAAGTTTTAATACCTGACTAACGACCGTATACCGTATCTAGAATAAAAATATTATGTGTCTAACTACCTAGTTATATTACTGTACGAAGTTTTTTTTTTTTTAGAAATTAAGACCAGTATAGGTATCGTAATCATACACACACACATACACACACGCACGGACGTGTGCGCGTATTTAATATTGAAGTTTGTTAGTTGTAATAATATTTTTTTAAGAATTAAGCCCTAATATATTATAATAATATAGCGTTGTGTGTATAATTTTATTCTGTGTGTATATATTATGTATGTAGTCGCTCGACCATTTATTTTATGCGAACGAGATAATCGAGTATTTGGCCGAAAACTTTTCGACCGAACCGAAATATAAGCATTATCTCGAAGGGATGTTGACATTGTGCTTGATGCCGCCGACTCTGAACTTTGTGATGGAATGTTCGAATAACTTACCGATATTAATACGGTTCTACAACGTAATGGGTGATAAAATATAATATTACTATATAATTATTTTTTTTTTTTGTTTTTGAAGTCGATATGAAAATATTATCGACCTAAATTAAAATTAAAATTTCGATATACGGTGACGTAAACGTGTATGAACTATATTCATAGGTGCACACAAGGGTAGGGGTATAATTGAAGACGATTATAGCACCCACATATCAAATAAATAATCATTCTTAGTATGCATTTTAAATTTGTATTTAATTTTTTTTCTATATTCATATTGACTGACTTGCTTTTAAAATCTACATATTTATAAAAAAAATCACAATTTCAACAATTTTTTATCTATAATTTATGTTATCATAATATTGTATTATTGTAATTTATTATCACAATTGTTATTGATTAATAAATAAGTTATTTATAATAGTTATTAAAATTTAATTTTTAATTTATTTTTTAGTTATTTATATTTATTTATTTTTGTATTTAAATCCGTATGTCTAATCAAATTACCATAGATGAATTATATGCACGGGGAATGTCAAATATTTTAGCATTGGTTAACTTTAAGCCCGATGGGCGCCCGTGCATATACTTTTAAGTTCTATGTATGCCTAATATGAAATAAATAAATTTCATAAAAAAAAAATAATAAAAATGATGATTCTGTTGGGTATTAAACTGAAGCCAAATGTATTTGGCTGGTCCACGCGCATGACGAACTCAATATTCTTTTGTTCGGCGTAATCCAATCGTCTGTACTCAGGCGCCAAATCGTGCCGGAAAACTCTGTCGGTTTGCATTGCTGTCACGAAGCCGTAGGAATGAGTGATTTACCGAAAACATTGATGGAACTCATCGGAAATGTCACGAGCCAAACATTTCTTGACGATTTATTGAAACTTTCATATAACATCGCGACTTTGTCCGATCAATCTGGTAAATAGCAAATACAATATTATAGTCATCGATTGAAAAACTAATAACTTTTCCGAGACAACTGTGTATACATATTATAAGCTATATTATATTATACATTTATTTTGGATATTATTGAACCGCGGTGGATTTTTTATAGAAAAAAAAATATTATAATTTATAACAAATGGGGTCGTATTTTTTCTTGGGACGATAAATAATTTTCTGCTATTAACACGGTTTTTCCAGAAATCGCGTTTCAAGAGTACTCACGATATAATTACAGGATACTTTATATTTCATTAGATTTATATTTTTATTAGTAATTTTTTTAATTCGGTAAGTTGCCTTAATTTATAACGTAGTCTATATATAATAGTGTGAATATATTCATATCGTTGGTTTATAAACAGTTTACAATTATTATAATAAATATTTTAAATAAAGTTAGTACCTAAGCACAATTTAGGTATGAAAATCCTTAAATAAAATTTAAAAAATTTAATAATTCAAATATACTTATGTATTAATTTTTAAAATATGGTTATTTTTACAAATTAATCATGATTATATCATTTCAAGGTTTTTCAATAGTATTAGGATTATTTCAGTGCAATATTTGTTTTTGTTCTCAGACCCATTCATACATTAAACGCACTCATATAAAATCGTTTTATTTATGACTTGAGAAATATTAGAGTAAAGTTTTCTATATAAAAAACTATAGACGATAATATTTTTATGGGTTTGACATATCGGTTTTATATATTATTATTATTTGACTTTAAAAATAAAAACACGATTTCTTACATTTAAACAAACATTAAATTGTTTTAAGACAATATTGATGCAAATCGATATTTCATATACTAAAAAATATTATTCTCAGTAACTTTAAACATTAATAAAAGCTGATTACTGAAATACACAAAAAACAAATATTCTGCGTGAATGCGTTTTGTTTATGTTGCGCGGGGGTCAGATAGTTTTTCTGCAAACAGTGCACTGATATCCTCTTAAAAAACAGTAAGCATTGTAAACAAAACCACTTCATTAAAGATTAATTTTTAAATTTATCTTAATTCAAAGGTTCATATCGTTTATAAGAACATTTTATTCAGCTAAACATTATTAAATTATATGGTTTTCTTCATCTAGCGCTAAACATGATACAATCCGACGGTGTACGAATACTGATCGATACGTTAAAACCAAATTTTCTTTGGATGCCATTGGTGTCATTCGAACGTTTTAATGTATGCGAATTTGTGATTATGCTGTTGAACCGGATGTTTTCTGTCTGGAGCTTGCAATCGAGTGCAAGTAGTACTTGTATTCAACCGGCACCAGTTACTCGCAACACATTGGAGTGAGTTTTTTTTTTTATTCGACTACTTGACGGCCACGAGGATATTGTTCATAGCTTATAGATCGTTTGTATTCCATACAGAACCGTACTTTGCAATATAAAAATCGAAACTGAGAGAAACGACGAGAATAGTATGAAATTCAGAAATGATTTTTGCTACATACTCGGCGAGATTGTAGATCATTGTTTTATCGATGAAAATGAATATTCCGTCGATATTGTTACGGGTACTCGTACATACTATATTATACAAAACTAATACCTAAGTATTGAGCTATAATAATTGAACAGCGTGAAATAAATTTGGTTTTAATCTTTTAAAGACATAGTCATGTTATGCGTTTGGCCGGAAATCATACATATTTCACATTGGTTAGAAGATGTCGAATTTTACCCAGTCAATGAAAATTTTGTATATAAAAGTATCATGTTAGATATTATAAATAAAATGTTTATAAATTTATCTTCAAAAATCAAGGTGACTTATAATTATTATATAATTTAGGAATATTGTAATTATTTATATTTTATAAGAATCGTACGGTTATGTATTTAAATTTTTTGATTTGAAATTCGTTTTTTAGTTTCAACAACTCAACACGTTTTTGATAAAACAATTTATAACGCTCGTGAATTTTAAGTATTCGAAAAATATTTATGGCGATAATTTACATACCATTTTAAATCGGTCGTTGTTAAATTTACCATATTTATTATTGAACTCTGTCGATAGTTTGATAAAAACTGAATGCTGCAATGAGTTAAGTATTTTTTATTTTTTTATTTTTATTAGTATAACATTACGATCATATTATATTATAATATTACTCGGTGATCTTATTAACACGTTGTAATTAATACTCATTTATTTGAAAATAATTATCATTTTTGACATATTTGAAGTCCTTATACATTTCTAAAAATAAATATAAATCTGAAATAAACTATAGTATATTATATTCCAAAAAGAGAACATTTTTCTTAAAAACTTAAAAATTAATATAAACATATAATAATAAAAGTATAGTTTATTTTTAAAAAATGTTTCTAATATTTTTTGTGATATTTATGGGTGTTTACTGTTGTAAGAATAACACTTGGCCATGAAAATATTATAATGAAAATATTATTTTCATTACATTCAGATTACTAGCTTTGATTAAGTCATTGAAGTATCAAAACAATTATTCCTGCACGATGGTCAATGCTATAATTTGCATAGGAATCGTTTCAAATGACGATTACGATATACTTAGGAAGTTTAAGGCATTCAAAGCAGACTTATTGATCAATTGTAATCGTAGTGGTTTTGTGCATATATAAGTATGGAGACATTAAGTCACGCATGTTATTTTATTCTTGCAGCTATAATATTGGATACGTTGAAAACCCAAAATTTTAATTTTCAAGACATTCGTCTGTACGGATTAAATACATTGAACGTTTTTTTCCGAGAGAATCAACAAAATCCCGAAGCTCAACCGATGGTTTTTAATATGGTATCGAGTATGCTCAAAATGTACTTTGACGAAAATGCCGCCAGAAACATTAATCAAAAGTACGTTTATCGTTGTATTTATTTAATATTTGGTTTGTCGCATGTATGTAATAATATTATAAACCGACTGAGTCACGCATGGCATGAAACGGTATTTTCAGTATTTTGTTGGATCTGTTGCATTTCATTAAAAACGCTATAATTTGTTACAATGACCAAGTTGAACTGTTTATCAAAGCTAGAGGAATAGAACACATATTGAACGCCTTAACCGTGAGTACTTACTCATCTGTGTCGTTATGAATTGTTGTCTAAATCATATAATATATTAAATTTACATATCAAAATTAAAACGTCGTGTTTAAAGTGGGGTGGAGGGTAGGCAACTGTTGATCTTTCTACAAATTGTCAGGCAGATATTTATAATATTATTATTTACTTAACAAGATGGATGGTTTTTTTTTAATATTTAAAAGAAATAGAAATTAAATAGAAATATATAAACAGTTTTATTAATATTATATGTACGCAGAAAAATTTTTTTTTTAATTTTTATTTATATGAAAGCGGTAAATCACATTATACTCGAATGATCAATGTGCACAAAGAAAAATAATGTACAGTACTCACTTGATTTTTAGATTTCAAAATATCCCATGCAGCTAGTAATGCTGTCGACACTCGTGGATTTGGTTGTATTCAAATCAGCCAAATGTCGTATTAAGAAGTGGAAATCCACCAAGACAGGAAAAGGTTATTTGGAATTGGTGTGCGAGATTTGGAGACGAGAATTAGTCCGGTTTAACTTCATAGGTCGAGGCTAAGAATACATAATATAATCATGTAGATTGTATAATAATGTTCATTCCTACACGAAAACTATGTTAGGAAACGATACCAATAAATTCAATTTTATTTTTACTTTCATTAATACATAAAACAATCACATTAATAATATCACTAATCACTTTCGACCTCCATCACTGATGACTTTTTATAAGTACTTCGATATGTTGTTGTCATCGGAAAACCGTTACGGCGTTCATTAAGCCAGGTTCACTGCTGTCGTGATTTCGTCTGTCATGTCGTACGCCTTTTATCGTATTCCGAATGCAAGTGTGATATCATTCACTAGGTAACCATGATATACCGGAAAATTTGCAGAGTTTGGTCACGACACGACAAAACAAACTATGTATAACTGCGAACCTAGTTCTACAACCATTAAAACGTTATTTCACCTGGTATTCTTGTTTCTCAAAAATGTTTTATTATTATTGATTATCTTCTACTCTCACACTTTTTACAGTTATACAATTCACAAAAAATACATTAAAAATCGATATATCAACTAAAAGATCAATAACGTTATCACGACTGTTGTTACAGATGACGAATTCATATTCCAGGAGCAACGGGACGCTACCACGGCGACAAACTTAGCCAGCCTCTGCAGTCCGACAGTGGAGTCCATGTTCCTGTGCGCTCAGCCGAAGATTTATTTGCTCGTGCAATTGGTCGAGTTTGCC
The DNA here is from genome assembly GCF_020882245.1 of Rhopalosiphum padi. Taxonomy (NCBI): domain Eukaryota; kingdom Metazoa; phylum Arthropoda; class Insecta; order Hemiptera; family Aphididae; genus Rhopalosiphum; species Rhopalosiphum padi. The sequence goes on from NC_083597.1 coordinate 72,735,226, forward strand.
GGGTTGGAAAATTCTCGGCTGCACGAAAGGTCCCGGGACGAGCCCGACAACGATATCGAGGAAAGCACGATTCGGGCTTGTGGTCTGGTGTCCGGTCTCCAGGATAAAGCCATCGTGGCGCACATTTATCACTATTATTCGTTGAAAGTCGGAGAGGTCTGGAACGAAAACTATATCGTCGCGACCACCGGTAACGTCGACGGCGTGGAGTTGTCACCCGCCATATCGCAGTCAGCCGATGCCATGGCAGTCCGGCAAGCGTACTTAATCGCGTTGATCACAATGATCAAAAGTCGTGTCACTGAACTGCACGTGGGCAAGTCGGTAAGTCATAGATGTTACAATATTTTTGTGCAATAAATTGGTTGTTTGTGACTCAATAGTTTAAAAGTTATGGTTAAGGTAAGCAGCAGCTTAACTATTATGTATTTATTTTTTATTAAACTTTTTTTAAATTTTTTTTTCTAATATTTACTTAACCATGAGTCACTTCCAATAAAATCAAAGTTATATTTATTTATAAATAATTAAACAATAATTAACATAATACAATTATTTTTTTCCATTCATAATATACCATATGAAATCAAATATGTAATTCTTAAATTTACTTGTTTCAACTAGCTAAAATTTTTAAATAAAAATTATACATTTTTGATAAACATAATTTATTTTAAACAATCTGTTAGCTATTTAATATTAAAAAAAAAAAAAAAAATCAAATCAATAAGTTTATCGTCTGATTATAAATATTATATTACTGAGTTAAAAAAAGTAAACTACTAACATTAAAATTTTTAATATTTTTATATCAACTAAAAGTCGGTTAAAAAATATTATTAACTTTCCTAATCTTAGAGTTTTGTGTTATTTTATTTATTTTTTTTACCTTTCGCAATATTATACTTTTCACGTTCGACTTATACTTCGATAGATAACCATAATAAGGGATAATGGCGTTTTTTTTTTAACAATTTTGGACTTGACATTTTCTAAAAATAACTTATGCTTAGTATTACATTTTAAATTAGAGGGAATTTTGTTATTCCAAGTTTCTCCCTATTTATGCTAATGAAGAAGCTACTTCCGTTGCAATATTTATACACCATACTGTTAAACAAATTGAATGCCAAACGTATTTGCCATACGTAGAAGAAAAGATTTCCTACATGCTATTTCAATTGTTAATTTCATTTATAAGAATATTTAACGTTATAATAATATAAATTATAATATAATGTAATACTTAACCGTACATATTATAACCTTGTAATTTTAATTATATTAAAATAATTATTGTTATTTAAAATGCTTGGCTCACGGTTGCTGACAATTACCTAAATAATAATAATAATGATTATTATTGAATATTATCGTTACACAATTATAATAATAATTACTGCTCGATTAAATAGTAGTATGAACCGTATTATTGTTTTGAAAAAAAATACAGATTAAATCTTATGAATAATATTTATTGGTTGTTTTATTTCAGGAAATCGAACTAGAAAAAAAACTGTACGAAGAAATAAGACATTATAATAATTTTAAAGCTCACTATAATGGCACGTGTGTGACACGAAATGCACTCACATAATTTATAATGTAAAGGAAAGTTCAGTGACTTATTAAAGTTATAAACAGTGCTTATTATATCTGGTAAATTATTAAAAATAATAATTAAGTTTACATATTGTTTACATAATATAATTAACTATATAATATAATCTGATTTATTTCTAGAAGAATATCTATTGCACGTAAATTATACGGTTTATGTTAATTGTTATTATTTTCAAAGTGTTATTTTAGTAATTCATATTATTAAGAATACTTTCGTAGTCGTTAAGTCGCTTAAAACAATATAAATCTGTAAAATGATTTATATGAAATATAAAATATATAATGCGTAGCACACACTTGTAACATAGGTATTTTCACATTTGAAATAAAGTTCCATATTGTATTCATAATTTCAAAACGTCTTTAGATTAATAATTTTGATAATAACCTAAATTTATAATATTTATAATTTAATTACAAGTCTGTGCGCCTGCGATAATGTCTAATGTTTTATCTAATTTTTAGTTGAGACATTGTAGAATACTAGTATATTTGAAATTATAGTAAAAATGTATACGATATAATATGGCAAAACATGCAAATATAATTAATAAGATAATTTTTATAATAATTTATAAGTTAAGCCACGTATTTTAAAATAGTATACAAGGTTAATATAAGACTTGCAAAATATTATCAGATTATTATAAACATAGGTTTGGATAATTTTGATAAAGTTTATCTTTAATTTCTTCCGATGATGTTATATTTAAATTATTGATTTTATTGAATTTTTATTGTTTAGTTTTTTAAAAAGTTTTGAGTTTGATTTTTTCGCAATGTTTTCTCAATTTATTGCTATAGTTAATGCAATATTTTTTTTATATACCAAAACGTTTTATGATAAGAATTTTTTTTTTGAAAATATGAACACATATACGATAATATAATATATTAAAAACATTTATTATGTATTTAAAGTCAGTCAATAACTATCGGTTATTAACAATATTGAAAATATAAAAACAAAATTGAAATAATTATCTAAGAACATACAAATATGTGTATACACAATATACACGGTAAAATATAAATCTAAGCATATCCGTCGTCAGTGCAGTGTAGTTCTGCAGGGTAGGCGAATCATTCGAGTGTTTTATTTCTTGTAATCGAAACCGTGGGCACCATGTCCGTACGATGATAGACCTAGGCTACTGTGTCCCAAAGAACCACTGTACAGGCTACCTGCACCGTATGAAGATGCACCGTAACTGATGGCAGAAGATCCTAGTCCGTAACCGATTGATGGGCTGGCGTGACCGATTCCATAACCGGAACCGTAACCAATTGCGGAAGATGCAAGTCCGGTGCTATAGCTGGAAGCGACTAATGGTGCTGCGTGGTGGACGGCGGGCACGATGACTGGAGAAGCTACTGGTACGGGAATTTGTTTGACTACTGGAACTGCGTACGGTTTGGACACTGGAACTGGAACGTCACGGACAACTGGGACTGGGTAAGGCGATGGCACTGGGTGAGGAACGGGCCTGTCGACTGCGTATGGGACGGGCCTTTCGACTGGGACTGGATATGGGGCTGGCACATGGACTGGGTATGGTTTGTCAACCGGGTAGGGCACCGCATGTGGTACGGGGACGGGGACGTCATGGGTTACTGGCACTGGGTATGGGGCGGACACCGGTTGTGCGTGTTTGTTGATGATATGCACTTCCTTGGAGATTGGAACGATGGGGCCGGTGGTTGGTAATGGAGCGGCAGCGGCAGCGGAGTATCCTAGACTGGAACCGTAGCCCAGACCGGAACCGTAGCCCAAACCAGATCCGTAGCCGAGACCAGAACCGTAGCCAAGACCGGAGCTATAGCCGAGCCCGGAACCGTATTTCAAACCGGAGCTGTAGCCCAAACCAGATCCGTAGCTGAGACCAGAGCCGTAGCCAAGACCGGAGCTATAGCCGAGCCCGGAACCGTATTTCAAACCGGAGCTGTAGCCCAAACCAGATCCGTAGCTGAGACCAGAGCCGTAGCCAAGACCGGAGCTATAGCCCAGTCCGGAACCGTATTTCAAACCGGAGCTGTAGCCCAAACCAGATCCGTAGCTGAGGCCAGAGCTGTAGCCGAGACCGGAAAGTCCTGATCCGAATTCTCCTAAACTTCTCTTTTCGTGTTTCGCCGATTTCTTTTCGTTACTGGACGCGTCGGCCCGGACGAGGGCTACGACTGCCAAAGTGACTAGAGCTGTTGCCTGTAAACACCACAAGTCGCAAACGTTTAAAATCACATTCAAAATGATTAGAGAATAATATTATTAGTTAATCGCCATCACGAATTTTAAGTGTTGTACTTACGAATTTCATGTTTAGTGTTGATTATTGGAAGTGATCCCGTTGAATGATGATTATTGGACACGGTCGGTGGACTATATATACAAGTCTGCAGACATGCGTACCATCCTCCCCACCACGTTATTTGTGTACAAATTGATGAATCCAGTCAGTCGAACCCGTACTGGTTTATTGTGTCACATATTCTATATAATAATATTACCTATATATTACACGGCAACGAGAATCTATAGTAATATTGTGCGCGTGTATAAATATTATATTAAACAAGTTGCTCGTCGCGAATGACAAAATCTGGAATATTATTATTATCGCATCCGCGGTTGTCGTCGTCCTCGGATCACGTAATTCAACTATGTAGGTAAACTGTTGAATCATTTTATAATAACTCGCATATATACGTATTATACAGACTAGTTATAATTTGGACTTTGACACAGTGTCGGTGTGGATTATTCGAAAGTCTAAATGCATAGAATACGTATAGGTATACACTATCTTAATATAGACACCGACGATTGCGATTTTTTTACACAATATTTTTTATATAGGTAACTGAATTTTTTTTTGTATATATTTTTATGTTGCCGTAAATTAATATGAGATTATTGCCAACACAATATATGTAAATTTTTTTTTGAATAACGTTTCTGCCCTAACGTACAATATTGCGATCATTAGTCGGTCGCACGTGTGTTGTAAACATGTGACATTTAAATGTCGCGTACGGGATATATTATGTTGTAAATAAGGTTTTATAAATAATTTAAAAAGTTACTTTTGCGAAATCGTACGCCGTGTAAAGCGTTCAACGATTTTTCGAGTTTTTCGACATCATTAGAGTTTTCAAGTAATGTACCACATCGCACCGAGTTGATGCCAAACATTAAATAAAAGAAACACAAAGTTTCCGTTTAAAGGACGATTGGAAAAGAAAATTAATAATCAATAAATACCGTAAATGGCTGATCGACTTATATATAGTACCACCTCTGTAGTCAAATAGATAATTGCGCCGCAGTAAATACGAAAATAACTGTATAATATATAGTGTTATTATCCCAAAAATTATAAAATTATTCTACTTATGAAAAATAATGTAAACATTTGTTGATCTGAAAAGAAAAAGGAAAAAGTTGGAGTTATTGTAAAATTTGAGATGGTGAGTTTTAATTGCAATTCTAATTCTACGGGGACTAAAATTTAACGAAAAATTCGAAATATTAATATTCGATATAATAGGAATCAACTGTATTAAATAAATATTTACACTTACGCGTGTTTGAAAAAAATAATTATTTGTGTATAGTAGTTACTATATTTAAGATTTAGTTGATCGGGCATTTTAATATGTGAAATCGTTTAATATATTTTTAGTTTAAAATATTTGAATAATTAACGACGTCGATTAAAGTTATCAAAAACTAAAAGTAAAATTGAACAAAGAATTTAAGTAATTTCAATTTGGTGCACATAATAGGTATTTTGGCTTCTACATTCAAATAAAAACCAAAGATTTTGTCTTACTTAGTTTCTTTCTCGGTCACTATGAATCGTCGTGCATATAGGTACTTTTATTTTTATTTAAATGGGTTATTTTTATTTTAATCATTTTAAAATTTTATTAATTTTCAATTAATATAAGACATGTTTTATGTACCTAACTTGTGTTATTTTTAAAATGATTAATTTTGATTGGTCATAATATGTAATAAATAGGTACTGTATAAAATGTTTATAATTTATTGTGTAATACAGTTTTACGGTATGATACACGTACAATACAAGATATACAGTGGTATGATGTAATAAATAAATAAAATACCAATATATTTATTTCACCTTAAGTATGAATTACTTTGTAGATTTACCTATTTCTATTTTAGCAGAATATTTTTTTTTGTCGTACATCCAATAACATATAATATATTATATTATACCTAATACAATAAATTTTACATTCTTCGTAGAAATCTGATTTTTTTTATTTATTAAATAAAATGCTCAAAATGATTTCATTGACTGTCGATTTTATAAAATGTATCTTCATTTCGGTTTACATTTCGTAGAAATAAATGGTGTTAAAATTGTAACACGAATAGCATAAATCTATTAATTTCTAAAACGCTTTTATCATCAAACGTTAACTTTATTAATTGCACATTTAGTTTGTCGAGTGCCAAGACTTTTGATCCATTCAGTTATATATTTGATATGTACGTAGGTATCTGACTGTAATGAAATATACAGGTACCTGGTATTTTGTACTTTTATACAATACGACTTATTTTCTTTTGATATAATTTTGGTCTTCATGCCACTACATATTATGTACTTAGTTAAATCATATTATTTCAAAAAATATATGAAAACACTTGGGTAAACCATGTTTTGTTTGGAATGTTAAAAATAGAATCTACCCAATGTTTAAAATCCTTTTTTTCTTTTGATTGCCTATATTATATGTATACAGTGAACATTATTTTATTATATTCACGACATCACGGAGTCTTATTGTTTTTTGACCGTCACGAACATAAACATACATTCAGTAGCTTAAATGAAATGTGTAGTAAGATCATTTCGTGGGATACAATATGTCCTTGTACGAGCGTCGGGTACAAAATATTAAATTTTTTTGCCGATATCAAAACATTATAATGGTCGGGAAATTTTACCAGATCGAAAATAAAATCAATTAATTATAATAATATACGTGTTCAATACTAGGTCAGATCACCGCGGGATCGTAATAATAATAATATAGTATACGGTCAGCATTCGATGTTAAATGGATTTAAACTCGTACAGCAGCATAGTAATGGTGATGATGATGATAATAATAATATACTTAATAGGTTGGCGGATGAAGCGCTTTATCGAGCTAGCCGATTGGACGCCACCTAAAAGTGGAAGACAAAAAAAAAAGCACGTGTGTGTTTGAAATGCGTTTTTATATCCGCTCAAACGACGTCATTACCGGGACGTGCGGAAAATCGGTCGATCAGCGATTATACGAACTTACTTATAACATAGGTATAAATACGTGTAGTATGTTCCGGCCGATGTTCATGTAATTTCGCGTAAAGGTCTTCCTTCCGACCGGCGCGCGCAATTACCTAATGGATGCGGATAATGCAGTATCGAGTGTCGACGCGTGTACGGTACACGGTTAATGTGTGTACAATGTATACTTAGTGTTATAGTAGTATGATTTTAAAATACGACTGTAGTCAGTGTACCCTAAAGTTCCGTAATATGGCTCTAATACCTAATATTATTTCCACAAAAAATTGATTTATCTAAATATGGGTTTACAACAGTTGTCCAAAATAGAGATATTATGTACACCATTAAATTGGAATCTTCTCACAGATTACCGTTGTGGTAACCGCATGCGAATAGATTGTTTGATTGCTATGTCACAGCTTCGTAGATATAATAATATATTTGGTTGATACAGGACTTTTGGGATGTACCTATACTGTTTAATATAATTACATGCGTGATATTGAATATATTGACATAGCCATTTTCGTCCACTATCAAAATAATAAATTGCCACCCTCCTAATAATTTGAATAGGTATCTATTATTTTCTGCCAAAAATATTATTATATTCATTTGTACATAAGGACTAAAGGAATACACATCTAATATGAATTAAATATTCCTTAAAAAAAAAAAAAAAACAGAACGTTAACGTTTTGGGTAAGTATTTACTCGTAAATCAGTTGATGATGGATATTGTTAAGTAAATGATGTTTAATTCATAACGATATTAATAAATATTAATTAAAAATTTAAATATTTGATGAAGCTACTTTTTCAAGGTGTCAAAAAGTTTTCAGAAATCACATCTGGATGCTCTGTACCTAATAATCCAACATAACCGCTTAGGGTCATTTTTTGATTTTTTTAAATTAAATTTTTATTTTTAACGCTGTGATGTATTTTCAGTTTCAAATGTAATATCAAAACATAACACCAAATATACAGCTATTCCATACCGAGAATAGTGTTCAACACCGGTCATAGTTTCTTGGTCAGCTCAAGTAAAGAAAAAAATGCTCGTGTACTAACATCGTGGGCGTGATACATATTTTTTTGGTTACTTTCCTCTCTAAATCTGCAAACTATATGTATAAAGTATCGTCTGTGTTGGTGCCGACGATTCCGTACGATTTATAGAGATATTTTTTTCCTTGCTTTATCGAAGAGTATTTCGCAACAAATAAAAGAACGAAATTATTGTAGCACTTTAATGTGAAACCAACACGCACGTTCTCAACTTGAATACAATATTTACTGTATAAAATCTTACTACTGAAGCTACCTACCTATTTATTATTTTTTTTCTGAAGTGAAAAAGATACGACGACAAAGCTTTAATAATATAAACGGGAAAAATACCGACATTAATGCAGACGCGCTGCAGTACGATAAATGCGTTTTTGAAATTCTAAAGAGGCCGGACCTGCCACTCGCGTTTATTTTCCAAGAATAGAGCAGTGAGAAAATCGATTTTAGATTAAAAAAAAAAATAATAAAAATAAAAAATAACCTAACCTCTCTTGAGCGTGACATTCCAATATAACCCGAAATATTGAATCCTACTGACGGTCGTGGTTAAGTTAAAATATGATATATTATATGTTTTAACCATAAACCATAATATTGTATTTTATTATTTTACTTGGATACCTAAAGGTACTTAAAATACTTACTTATAATTCACACACATACAAATACACACACACATATATATATATTATATTAATAATATCAGTTGTCTTCGATGTATAAGTATTTGGTAGGTACGTGCCTACTATATCATCATGATGGCGGGTGCCAAGTACCGGATAGTGCTTTAAACGCGTAACAATCAATGACAAATAATGTAATATAATAATATTATATATAAATCGAATTTTTTTTCTCTTCGTACGTAACTCACGTACTTAGGCTTGTGCATGAAACAGACAGGCCGCACTCAACGACTTGCAGCGTAGTCTGTGTATATGTATATAATATTATGTGAAAAAAAATAATAGTTAACATTTTATTATACTTGAAAGATCGATTTTTCAACAGCCATCAACCTCTAACATCATCACAACACATTTTCAAAAATATTTATATATTTTCATCGTTTATCACTAATTATCCATTAATTTATGGTAAGGTACCTATATATTTTAGTTTTACTATTTTTGCTAGCAGCTATTAATATATAATATTAATATGTTTATTGTATACATTTAACTTTTATCGAGTACTTATAATTAATTTATTAGTTATATTAAGTTATAAGTTATAAATGTTTAAAGTAATAAGAAATATTAATCTTTTTACAAAATCTTTTTTTGTTATTACTTCAAATTATGTAATGATTATGTTCAAATACGTACACATTTTTATAGGTTATAAGTTTTTTATTATTAATAATATTAACACTATCACGTGATACATATTTTTATTGTATTGGATCACAATAAAAAATATACTAAAAATGCGAGTTTTAGATATACCATTTATAAGTTTTAAGAAACGTTTAATTATTTATTAGGAGTGGACGAGAGTGTTGACTTCGACTAAAATTAGTTAATATCGTTTATATTTGTAAAAAATACAAACAAGTTAAAATATACTACCATATTTCCGTGGTAGTTTAAATTTTTATCTTGTCGATTGTTTAATTAAGCACTGATGACTATAAATTAAAACATAGTAAATCGAAACATTGACCTCTATTTTGGGCTATTATTGCGATACAATCGAAAATATTTCAAAATACATTATGGCTCTAGTAGTTCTGTAGAATTGTAAACCTTTTTTATTATATCTATACAATCAAATCAAAGTACCTACCTAAAAAATATAGCCAAAATTATTTTCAACACAAAATATATATTTTCAAAAATGTATTAAACTTAAAAATTACCAAAACAATATAATTTACGACGTGTGTCTCGAAAGTAGAGGCTATTATTTATTGCATTTTTTTTTTATCTCATCTAATATTATAATAATATTGTTTGTAACTGAACAAATTTGATTTTATTTTATTATGAAATTTGCTTATATACATTTTTAGAAACTACTCCTGAACGACGCGAACTAAGGGATAGGAACTACTGACCTCTGTAATCGTCTCAAAGATAAGATGAAAAACTTTCGAAACTTTGTAACGATATAACAGAATTACTAGGGTAGTTGGGTATAAAATGGAAATATTGAATAGGATTTAAAAATCAAAAATACAGTAATTTAGTATAATATAAATATAATAGTTTTTAGCAATATCGTGTCTTCTGGTGTTCGACCTATAAAAAAATAGGATTAATTTAGAGTAGACTGAATTTATTTTAATGAAATTATAAAATTAAAATAAAAAAAAATCGTATTAGGCGATTAAATTGTATACATTTAATTTATGTTTAGATGCTACCAAACGACTATAGATAATTTGAGAAAAAGAACATTTTTAATACGTAAATTAACTTTAGAAAAAATGAAATAACTATTTTTAAATAACTGTACTTACATATTTATATATTTTATATATTTTTTAAAAATTATTACACAATTTCAAAAATATTAAAAACTGTAGTTGCGAAAAACATTTTTTTTTTGTTTTAAGTATAGTTTACTTGAAGTATTGTTTAAAGTAAAATCATATATTTATTGTTTATTCTGTCCACATTTAAAATAAATATATTTTTATAACTAACTTTTATTTCAGTTTATTTAATATCATATTAATCCTTAATAAATCAATACGAATTTATTGATATTTACTAAATACTTGATAAGTTATTTGCGCACCGTTACCAATGGAAACGAATTGGGATTATTGTTGATTAACTGTGCTTTGTAAATAATTTATTAAGTAATAGTATAGAAGCTATAAACAATGAAAAATCAATAAGTAATACGATAGAAATCAATTTATAAAATAATTCGTTATAATTATATAATATATACATAACCACAAAAAATAATACCCTCGAGGGTACAGATCTGTACTGGTGAAATATCAGTTTTTAGAACTAGTTATTCATTAAGTTTAAAAAAGTATATATTTTATGAATCTATTACTAAGTATTTTATGGAACTAAAAACAATTGTTTAATTTATGATTATACTAATAATATAAACAATATGTCAATATATAATTGTTCAATTGCTTATTAATATGTCCAATTATATTAATAAATTAAACAAACACGTTGAATGCAAATATACCCCAATTCGAGTAAATATTGATGAACGAAATACATTACAAAATACTTTAGATAAAATGTAGTATATTATTCTACACGAAATAAAAGAAACGAGAAAAATCGTTCATTTTTATTTTGAGGGGCAAACGATATCGTTACGTTTTATCGTTTCGAGATGATGCCAGTAAAGTCATGTTGATGTCTCTTAATAAGTTATAACCAATGGAGGAATTTATTTTCTTTGTCCCGGGCTAATAATATATTTGATACATTTCGTGTTTCCTTTGTATAGAAATTCGAATGCGAAATAAAGATCGATTCATGTTATTTCTATTGGATATCTACGTACCTACTACATAAGTGATTTAAACAATACAATTTGATAGTTTTGCTTGTAATAATATTGGGCGTGTTTAATGTTTAAATGTTGAACGGAGTCGTAAAATCGTTGTGTTTGCAATGGTTATTCGGAAATTATTTTCATATACATAATAGGTAATTTTTTAAAAATATTTTTCGGTAGTACACTTGAAGAAAAATCACTGAACTTACTGTAAATATTATACAATTTATAAAACTCGTCACGTGTATATTTAGATTTCAAATCAATAATAATAATAATAATTATTATTATTATTATTATTTATATTTGTAACAAAATATCCATTTAATAGAATAATGAATCAAGTAATGATCAGTAGTGTTGTAAATTTTTAAAGTATAATAATAAATTGTGTTATAGCATATTATGACGTGTGGATCACAATAATTATTATTACAATAAACTGTTGTCTTAGATCGTCATCGTTTTTTTTTTATATAATATAAGTAAAGACTAATCAAATATGCCATCAAGTATCATTTAGCAAACATTACTAATAGAAATCTGTAAATGTCATTATGTGTACAGGCAATAGACAGTTAAAATGTTAAATATCTATTTATTTCGAAATTAATTTTCATACCTACTAAATCCATAATATGGAATAACTGGTAAACATTGTATTGCGGGACGCCGTCAATGAGTGACTGTCGTTATTGTGAACTAATAGAATTACGTCTGAAAGAGAAAGCAGTTTTCTGTCTTATATCTCAATCTAACCTTTATATTTAAAAAATAAAATTGCAAGTTTGATAAATAACGATGTGTCGCTTAAATTTATCGCGTTACTATAATATGGCCTATCTTTAGCCGACCGCACTGTAAAATTGTTTTTCTATTATTTTTTTTTTTTACCTATAAATAGCATATAATACAAATATAATTACCTCACTTTACACATTAATGTTATATATTATGTTATACGACTAATGGGGAAATGAAAAAAAAAACAATTATTAGTATAATATAAAAGTGCAACAGAGGATTGTTTTGTATTATATTTTTACATTTTCTGCACTATCATAAACACGTAATTATACTAATACTGGTTAAACCTAATAATATGTTCAAATTACCGGAAATAATCTACTAAAATTTATATATTAGTGATTAGTACAATCTGACAATTTAAACGTTTGTATACAGTAGTTCGTTAGATAAAAATTGTATACGCATCATAATAATTTTTATAGTAAAATCGATTTATCACAAAGTTGCGTTTGTGGGGTAATGACATGCTTGTGATCAATTCTTAATATTTTAAGTGTCAAGAGGTAATATTTCGAAAATATTTATTGTAGCCGTCGGCGTTACGACACAAATAAACAATTAAATATCAAATACCAAGTTTGATATTAAATTGAATCGTTACCGTTTTGTTTGTAGTGTATGAATAAAATCGATTAAATTTTTTGTCGATGTGGCGTTACGAAATACATTTTAAGAATGTCAACGTGAAACAGCACATTTCGCATTCGCGTTTTACGGAGGTGGCTCGGAGGTCGGTCGACTGCCGTGGAATTTCGAGAGGTATGTATTCGGGGTCAACTGGTTTGAGTCTTCTTACTCAGAAGATGGCATCGTGTAGCATCCGAAGCATCCGTTCATCGTAGCTGCTCAATTCGCTCGTCGATGTCGTCGTCTTTGCCGTCGGTTTCGTTTTCGCTAACAACGTCTTCTTTCTTTTTGGTTTCGTCTTTGCGATCGACGTTGTCTTAGTCGTCATCAAAGTCGTCTTTGCCATTGAATTCGTCTTAGTCGACATTGTCGTCTTCGTCGGTAGTCTTTGATTGTCGGGTTTTTTAACGTTGTCGTTTGGCTGCGAACCGAATATATACGTGCATTCGTCAACGTTGTGCCAAGTCAGTGTTCTCGATGACATTTTGGGTGATGTACTTTTGTGACTATGTGCAGCGTACATGAATATCAATATTGTTTTCACTATACTTTATGTATAAATGTGCTAAAAAAATAATAATACAGAAATAAAATAAATAACGAATAACTCACCTGAGAAACGACTAGGCCCGTGTTATTGCGATCAACTATAATGTATAAAGAACCTTTCCGATAGTTTTCACGCGTACGTATATAATACACAGATTACAGAATATTATTGTTTTAAACTCATTATATTGTTCTAAAAGTTATAGTTCCTTTTATGAAATCGTCGGATTGAGTAGATTCTTTTAATAAAATAAGTATCAGTGCCATTTTGACACTTTATATTGCTCTTTTTTTTGTTGACGTTTCGTAGTGGTTTCCACCATGTAACTTTTTTATTTTTATGTGAAAACGTTTATATTGATTTTAATTTCATAATCCTAAAAAAGAGTATTTTATAAAAAATGTTGATTTACGAACCTTGAATTTTTAACATGAGTATTAACAAAAAAATATATATATATTCATTCCACAACAGATATTCTGTAATTCGCATAAATTATACATTTTTATAAATTTTTAATAATAATATAAGTCACCATTTAAAAACTAACAAACAAATCTTTAAGGAAAATTACAACAATGTAAAACCGCTTGTTGTGTTTTAATTTTTTTTTTTTATTTCTGAGAATATTGTTTTAAAAACTGTTATAACTTTGGTGTCGACAGTTAAAATAAATAATAATTATTCCGTGTGTGTAATAATATATACATACGAGTATATAATAACATAATTGAAATAACTAATAAGTATAATAACCATAATATTATACAACCTGTTTTTGCGCATATCTCGAGTAGTTTATTATACGCGTGTATGCGTATTATGTGAACGATGAGACATTATTTTGCGTCTCGTAACGTGGTCTGAAATAAATCACACCGGTTTGTGGAATACTTTCGTAATACATTGTGTGTCGTATACGGTAAGGCGGGTAATGATGATTTCAATGATTAATTTCGTTCAACCAGCTGATGGTAAATTTTAATTTCGAGCGATGTGGGTGACATAATTTATATATTATAGACCGAGGAGATATAATAATATTTAGTTTCACAAATTGCGTTAATTTTTTAAACAAACGCACTAGACTCACTCTGTACAGATGAACTGCTATTGCATCGGACCCGAACTAATAATGTCCGTGACGCCAATCTCATTTATCATTCGTTATTATTTTGTCCGTAAGCTAGGTAGTAGAAGAAGACTTCTGTGGCTGTATAATATCTATATAGGTACAGTTAATTTATAATATAATATCGTTTAACGTCTGCAGAGCAGTATATTATATGAATAGTACAACTCTGGTAAATCTTCTACGGCTGGTCGCTTAGATAATCATGAAATGTGTGTAAAAACGCTTTGTGGATATTGTGCTTAACTATATTATATCACTCTATAAAATAACAATTTCCTAATAAACCACAATTTACAGCACAAAATGTAATCCCGATGTACAGTGCAGCACGTTATACTTGCGTATAAAGTTTAATAATAAACTAAATGTGAACTATATTATAATATTGTACTGAAATTGAAAACTTTGTATTAAATGTTACCAAACACCGACTATTATAATATAGTACGCTATAACATATTTCTTTCGTACTAGATATTTTATAACGAGAGTATAAAATATTATCGTACCTCAGTGACATGTTTAAAATGTAATTTAGTACGATAGAGATAGACAATGATGTAGTGTAATTATAATAATATTATAACATGTTATCGATATACAACGTATATGAAATAACTATACTGTCTATACTAAACGGTCTAAACGCGAAATCGATTACTAACATTTTATACAAAAAAATAATGAATTTTATTATAATATACGAATTACATACAATAAAGTACAATGTTTTAATAATATTGTTTAAGTATACATTTTTTATATTTTGTAAAAATAAAAAACAATTTGTTTGTATTTTATAATGTATATAATACGCTAAAAAAAATATATATTTTTTTTAAATCATATTTATGTCATGTTGTAGGGTCCTTAGTTTTTTCAATGAAAATATTTTATATTTTAAAATTTATAATCAGAATAATTATAGTTTGAAAAATATTGATGTATGTTTAAAGTTTAAACGACTAATGCAATATGACAAAAGCTGTGATCTATTACTCATTGGTAACTCTACTATTGCAGTCGAATAAACTTAAATACTTATTAATTAAAAATTATTCATTCATCACCGATATTTGTACATAAAAACTTCAGAGACAATTTCTAAAATAATACATTTAAAAAAATCATAATATTAAAAAAAAAATATTTTTTTAATTGAACACATTTTTTACGTCATATTTAATATACGTCATACTTCATATAAATAGTATTAAAACGTTCTACCTGTATACGTTTGTTTATTTTTAAACTAGCCAAACATATCGAACACCAGGTTATTATTATTATCAAATCATATTAAAATTCTCAACTTCTCGAGTACCTACAATATATTTATAAATATACAGATAAAGATATTATAAACAATATAATATTATCGACTATCGTTGGCTATTATTATATTGCGGACCAGTCAACGACGATATAGTTCAGTCGAGTGCTGCTACTGTTACGAGGATGATGACGTTTTTATAAGTGAACATGTTTTAGTTTATTCCCCGAGAGTCACAAATGGGAAATATTTGTGGTTAACCTATAACCATTTGGATTGTTTGGAATTGAAAACTTTATTGTCCGTTTCCACTATCTCGATGTCCATTTTTATTTATACGAAAAACTACGGAATGATGGCGTGATTATAATATTTACTCTGTTAAAATGTAATTCGCTCGTTCGGAAAGTTGAAAGACTTAAAAGTACCTATAGAAAAAATAAAGGAAGAATTCGTATAGATTATTGCCAAAATAAAATATTAATATTATATTATATGTTTCGGCGAAAACGTTAAGCAAAACTTATCGTTTTATTTTCATTTAATCAATACAATTAAATCAAGATTAATAATTTTATGATGTTCAGACATAAGTGGGTATAAAACCCGGAATTCACAAACTGGTAATATATAGATGTATAATAATTCAGTTTAGACAAAATTGTTTAATTTAATAATTGTTTCAATCGAAATGCCAAAATTATATTGTTGTTATACTTGTACAAATCCGAGAGATAGATCGCAAGAAGAATACACGCCACGAGTGAAACAAATCCCTTTATAATGCTTATCGTTATTTATACAAAAGACCCCGGTTTACGAGTGTTTGCCGAGCGTACGACTCACACAAACGCAGACTTTACAGCAGTAAATTCGAGGTCCAATTTCGACGGAGGGTAGTGGATAATATTGTGTTTCACGGGCTTTCGATTTCGCGATAGAATAGTAGGCGTATTATATCTCTCAATACTACGTTTTTCTTCATCCAGTCCGTATTGTCATTTAACAGTTATTATAGATCGCAACGAGCAGAGTTATTTAAGTCCATTTAAGCTGTACGTGCTGTTATACCGTTGTGTAATATTACAAGATTTAAAATTTAAATATGATTTAGTCGACTGTATCCCCTTCACAGCGAGCAATATTTTTGTTTTGGTACATTAATTTTATTAAATTATTATTTTATTATTAGAAAATTAGTAATTTATCGGTTTAGACTTATTTATCTATTTAGATTTAGATAATATGTATAGGTAATAATAATGATGATGTATTTATAAACCACACACTACAAATGGAAATAGAATGATAATAATAATAATGATACACAATACAACATAAGTTTGAAATATAAACCGATTTTTCATCGTAATATTACTAGTGATGAATATATATATATATATATATACAAGGTGTAACTAGTCTATTTGATATTATTGCATTTTCACTATTATTGAATTTTTCAAATAGATGAGTTACACTCTGTATATGCGAGTTATAGTGTTTATTACTGTTTATACAAGTATGAGGTACCTACCTATAAAACATTTTTCTTAATTGAGATATTTGTATGATGGTTGAGCACATTGTAATTGTATATTGGTTAAAAGCCATTATCGTTTAAGCTTGCCAAGAATATGTAGATATAAGGAAGACCTGGCAACATAATTGTTATTTCACGAGTACCTATACCTAAAATTAAAAGTCATGTTAGGTGATTTGGCATTTGCATGTACATTGTGTAGGGTAGGTATTTAAGTATTTAACTATTGTTTAATATATTTATTGCATTCCGTAATAAATAGAGGGCAATATTATTGTATAATAATTATTAATTATACTTATTAACGAAAAAACAGAAGTATATACATTTACAATGGCATACTTAAGTATAATATTATAATTAATTTAACAACGACCCTCTTGAATGTCAATCGAGCGGCGAAACTAACAGATATTTAACGAATGCAGACAATTTGAACAGCGCTACTGAGTGGAACTTTAAATAAGCCATATTATTGCTTTTTTAACAGTTTATGTCTAGACCCGAAGAATCAAATTGATACAAATCAGCGATTCGAGTAAATACAAAATAAATATCAATAAATTATTATCTAATTGTATAATTAATATTATTATTTCATCTACCAGACTAATATTATTGTAAAATAAGTATCTGTTGTATTTTTTAGTTTCGTATTACTTATTTTTTATTTTAATATCATATGTATAATATATATATATATATATATATATATATAATATGTAATGATAATGACCCGGCTGAAGCAAAACTTATTCAAGATCGCAAAAAAAAACTAAACGTAGTATTAAATTTGTATACAAAATGAATGCTATTAAAAGCTGATTTTGAATACAAAAATACAACAATTAACTAAGAGTATATATAATATATATATATAACTGAGTTGACTATCGTAAACACATAACTATAGAGAATATTACAACACATTGTGGAAATACAAATATTTGAAACAGATATTAAAATTATTGCATACAACCACCTAACTAGTGATGTAACTTAATTATATATATATATATATGTATATAAACGCGTACTTTAAAATTTGAATATATACGAGAAAAATATAATATCGGCTACTGAATTTTTCAGTATAACGTCGTATTACACGTATTACATAGCGGTCTGGTGGCTGAATTTAATATTCATAGAGTTTTTTTTTATTTCCTATATTTATCGACTCGATTTGCATATCGTGATCGGCGATTGCACTTATTATTATCCATTGGACCATTAGATTAGGAGTTTGTCAGAAGTACTATTCAAATGAGCTGAAACCAATACGATTTCGGTCAGTCGTCCACCGTCTAACAAATAACGATTTTATAACTGTTCGTATAACATTACTATATTTTAGTAAATATACTGACTTAATATTCATGGAATAATAAAATTGGTTCTGGTTGAGTAACATTTATTCTATATGAATAAAATTACTATATTATATTCTTATTTTGTCACATGTATGACGTGTACAACGTAATATTATTGAAATAATAACGAAATTTATAACCAATAATACGTTGTGGTATTTAAAAGTTGTAACTTGTAAGGCGTAAAAATGTCATGTCAGGTGTAACGATGTCGTATTATTATACATTGTATAATTTAGAATAAATATTATTTTAGTATAGTATGTTAATTTACTAAACGTAAACGCGAATAAGGTTTTCTTATGTTGAATATTAGCATTTGTTAAAACGTATATATGTTCTTTCTTTGTCATTAGATGATATTTATTTTTATTTTACAATAATTTCTTTTTGAATATACGCTTTTCGTCATTCTACCTATTTACACAATATAGTAGTTTCCAAGTCAAAGATATTTTCTCATGTTGTTTTTACTCAATAAACATAAAAATGCTAATTTATAATTTTTTTTTTTAAAAGGTTATGAAAGTAAGACAATCAGTTACATCAAAGACGCTATGTTATGAAATATTTCAATTTGTTATTTAAAGCGAATAATAACTTGTTTTATGTCTTGCAGTATATTATTTCTGTAAAAATATACGTATTACTTTATTCGATTGTTTTTTTCTTGTACCTACCACATAGCTGTTGACCTACAAACGAAGTTCTAGTCCAAGAAAATACGATTTAAATACATGACGCACACGGCTATCAAAACTGCTCTGTACTCCTAAACATATATTATCGTACAAATATTTGCCCCATACTCATAAGATGAGCACACCGAGGCATAAATAAATACAATATATTCCACTGGAGTACTCAAACACATAATATTCTCCTCTTTCTATCTCTGTTTATTTGTTGGTCTAAAATCGAATTACTTTTTAAACGTTAGATATGAAAATAAATATAATAACGTACGTGGGTCTGGGGTAGACTAAAACGTATGAAAACAATATTATTATTTTGTATTCGGCGCAGATGATCGCACGCTCTCTAAAATGCGTATTCTACAATATATTATAATATATTAAAGGCATACAAGTAAAAAAATGAAAAATACATTTGTCAAAAAAACTTTTATTACAGAGTAACACAGTGGCGGCGACGGCACTTGTTGACTGTTGCTTGCTGAAACGTAACCTTAGAATACAAAATAATAAAACATTTCACGCCATCGTCGCCGCCAGTCGACGATACATTTATGATAGTCAAAGATCGGCAACAAACGAGGTGATAAAATAGATCACCGCAATGGTTTCAAGAGATTTCGGTGCGTAGGTATACCTTTTAATATTGTATTGTCCGTGGTCTCGATTCGTAGGTAAAATAATGGTATGTACGCTCAGATACGGATCAAATACGATTTTGTGGCGACGGTAGGTGACACAGGTGTGTCGGTACAGGGACGTTGGACGGTGGATACAGAGAGAAAGAGAGAGTGAGAGGAAAAGAGTGAAAATCGAATTCGTCTCCCTGTATATACAGTGTATTTAGCTATTTATAGCATTTTCTGGATCAATACAGCCGATTGATTTTTGTTCGCAGAGCTCCGACCTGCGGTGTTTATATATTATATTATGCACATAATATTATTATATTATTATTGTACGGTATATATTATTATTCGGTCGTCTGACGAGTATGTATTATGTTAATTTTGTATGCGTGTATTGTACAGGTATATATATTATTATTAATACGCTGTAGTGGTGGGAAAAAAACCATCAAAAACGATCAATGGAAATCGAGTACGATGAGATAGATAGAGAGAAAAAGAGAGTTTCAGATACCTTGTGCATTATATTATATTATACATATGAGTATGTAATAATGTAATACACATAAACGTGGTAAAAAAAATTGAAAATTGGTGAATATGGTTGGTCGTGAAACTCCAGCAGCGATCATAACATACACGCACACATTTATGCGGTATTGATTTTAAATGAAATTTCGGTATAACAAAAATGTGTTAGTAAATTTATTGTGGTCATAAAAAATAGAGCATTGGAAAAACTACTCGTTTTATAATATTAATCATTTAGAGTAATGTTATAAATAAAACCGAATCGTCATGCCAATGGTGTAAACCTCATTTTAGGCATCCAGTAAATAATTATATACTGATACAATAATGTATCGTAAAATGTATGAATACGTGTGTATTCTTTTCGATGTTTATTTTGAGTTATTCTAAGTGAAAAAGTTTGTAATCTAGATTCTATTAATTAACGATAAAAATATTAAATGCAGAAAACTGGGCCGAGGTGATACGGATATCCACCAAGGAGAGAAAGTCAAGTAGTGTGTATCAATTAATGAAATCTATTAAATACTTAGGACCAAAAATAGATATAACCTTAAATCATAATTCATAACCAAAGACATTGAATAAAAAATAGAGGTCTTATAAAAAGAATACAATAATACTTATTAATTAAGGGTCGGAACTCTTTTACGGCACAAAGCCGTGTCTAAAAATCTAAATGTTAAAATAAATATTGCATCAAACCTAATTAAAAATGTGGTTCAGAAATTCATGCCGAAAACACGGAACTTGGTTATTAAAGTGGATCCAATTGGAAAAATATCGAAAGGAAGACTTTGTTTATAATTGGAGGATTTTATAAAAGATACAATGTTAAGAAGGTGAATACACGAATCTAAAAGTTAAAAAGAGGCCGAGTAGACTTTTTTTTAACGAATGGTCTGAAACTTATAAACCTCCTCCACCCCTCTTCTCTAAAAAAAAAATAAAGAGTAGGTACAACAGTAATTCGGGTAAAATATATAGAAAAGTAACGGTAATTCTTCGAACCGGAAAAATAACACAACTTCTACGAAATAAAACATGTACTCTTGTAATAATATATAATTTATATGGAAATATCGTAGTAACGTAAAATAATATACTATAGATATAATGTAGTAGGGAATAATGCATCTATTACAAAACCGGGGTTGTTAAAAGTCAGTGTGCGGTAAATTTTGACCTTTTCTGGCTTTTACTTTTTGACTGCGTTTTCAAAAGTGTACTGTATGGAATATATAAAACAAACTATTTCGACACTAAATCTTAAACCGTCTGCAGCGTTCGATTTCCAACCGAATGAACGTGAAACGCACTTTTATTGCGTCAAAAAGTATTATCCAAAGAAAAAACCCATTGCGTTGTCGTAAAACCAACATCTGCCGTTCAAAATCTAAAACTCTTTATACCTACTATCTATGGGTTATATTGCGTATATATTACGTCGATATATTGACGTAAGCGAAGCAAATACTATACAAATATATAAATTACAGAATGCAGTATAACATTTCCCTCGCGAAATCTATATACCTTATAGATATTGTTGTTATTAATATTATTGTAAATTGTGATTTTGCAGTATTGTAGGAATAGGTACACCATTTCTTGCTCGAGGGGAAATTAATAATCACAGTTGCAACTTGGTGGGAGCTTGGGGAGATTAGCCCCTCGAAATGTACGTTGTATAATAAGTCACGGAAGATATTTTCTTAAATGTGGCATACAAATGGATACGTATTATGAGTACGTTATACCTACTGTAAGACTGTTTTTTAAATTTGCAAAATGTTTAGATTTGTTGTATTATTCATCAAAAAGTATTCTGTGATGATACCAACATTTTTTTTTCAAATTAAAACCAATCTTTTTCACTTTAAATTATTAAACTGATCTTGTACTTAAAAATTAAAATCATTGAAAATATAATCTATAAGAACCTATGTTTAAAAATTCCACGGATCAGAATATTTGAATAAATACACTAAAATGGGGAAATGCTTACTTTCTGTATGATCGTACTGGTAAATATTGATGATGTTCATTTATATTATTTATTACAAGCCATATGCAAATATGCCAACTTAGTAGAAGGGTGTGTAGGGAAAATTTCGACACAGATTAATAAGGTGAAAATATGAGGGTCGCAGTCCCTACAAAAATTTGGTTCTGGTTTCACCTATGCAAATAATATGCTAATAGATAGTCTATACTTATATCGCCATCGTGGGAAACACTCGTCGTAATCGCGATTTCGGACGCGTGCCAAAACCGTCGAGTACACACAAACAAGTTTTTTATTATTTTTTTACGAACGGCGGTTTTGGCGTCCAGACGTCTGCAGCCACAATCCGCGAGACCTTTATGCCGGAAGAAAAAAAAGTTTTCACGTCCGGTCCGACACGAGCCACCGCCGCGGTCGGTGGTGGAGGGGCGAAAGCTGCAATATAAATAATACGAGAGAGCGAGAGTACGGACGAGAGTGAAAAGTTCCGCGCCGATCCCGTTCTACAGGTGTGCCACTGCCGCGTCGACGACTGCGACTGCGACGACGGGTCGCATATAAATGGGTGGTGTGGGTACGTTTATAATATTATACGCACGCATATATATATATGTCTATGTATAGGCGTTATCGCGGGGCGGGCGACGGCGCGCTAGTCGGAGGATCGAGTGGCGCAGGATGCGTCGGCCCGCGGGATGCGCAGGAGGTGAAGCAGCAGGATGACGATGACGAGGCGGCGGAGTCATCGGTGGCGGCGACGGCGCAGGAGGCGGCGGACGTACATCTCGAATTCTCAACGCGCCGGACCGCCGGATGGCAACGCGATCAAATTCAGTCGGTTTTCGTACGCGGAACGCAATCGACGGGCCCCGTCCCAGAGACATCTCGCGTCGTCGTCGCCGCACTACGCGCCCGGTCGGTACTTCCGTCATCGCGGGTTCACGTCGCGAGTTATACGTGCCATATCCCCGGAACCGTCGTTATCGCGCACCGTCCGAACTCCGGTTCGTCCAGGGTCGCGACTGATATTCATCGCACATACCGACGCACTTCCGGCCGTCCGTAACGCGGGCGGCGGTCGCGCGTACCACCACCGCGGCCGCGTCGGTTCGCGCTCCACTCCCCACCCTCCCTCCTACCGGCGATCACAGACTTTCCGGAGACCGTCGCGGCAGCGATACCGAAGACGGTGTTTTTCCGCACCGAGAGCGGTCGTCACGTACGCGCATTTTAGTACCTGACGCTTGTGATAACCTCGGAAGTAACGCGTCTCCTCGAAATCACCACAACCACCACCACTACCACCACCCCATCGGAGACGTGACGACGCGACGAAAACGTTCCCGGTTAACGGCTTTCCGACGGCGGCGGTCGCGTCGCACAGCCGCAGCGCCCGCGTACGCGACTCGCAATGGACCACCGCCGCCGCCGCCAACTGAACGGCCGCGTACCGGTAACGGTCGCTAACCGCGGTTTCGGTCGTACCGGCGGCGGTACGGTCTGCCGTACCGGTACCGGTCGTGTGGCTAGCAGTGCGCGCGCGGACAACAGCGGTACCGGCGACGCGGGCAACGGTGCAGCCATCGGTAGCGGCATCACCTGCGGCGGCAGCGGTCCGACCACGAGAACGCTCGTCCGACACCGACGCGAGATCGTTTGGGTTTTGCGGTCGGGTGGTATATTCGCGTAAGGTAAGCCTAGGCCGGAGCGGATATTCACGTCGTCGGCACGGTTATTATTGTGAAAATCGCGCGATACCGACAACCGTAATGTCGTTTGCGACAAAATAATAAATTATTTCGATTTGTGAAATTTGTAATTGTCACAACACGAACGACGCCCCCCCTTCGAAGGCAATGTACATGATATATTACACTAGCGTTGTGGGTGTTTGATTCGAGTATATATATATATATAACAAAAAAAAAACATTTACTATTTCGTCTACAATAAATTGTTAAAAAATAAGTATTTCCCGGCAAAAAATCTTCGTAAGAGAGAAAAACGATTCTTTTCCCGAGCACCGTATGAGTATAGTACTAACAACAGTCGTACACTATTTGCCGGTTTAAAACGTAATGTCAATAAGTTCGTTTAACAAAATAATATTATAATGATAATTATATAATAATATTATATCCGTATTTTATTAGTAAACGATAGTGTTTAACTGCAGTAACGGTTGCAATATTGTTGAACACCATTACATAGAATATATCATAATAAAACGGTTATTTATTCTCACATTTATGACCCTACGATTTTAATATTATTCTATAACACGGTGAATTAGCATACAATAATATTTAATGTTGTATGGCCAAATAATGTGTTTAGTGTTCGCGGACGTCGTGACCAGCTTTGTTTCAATTGTTCCGCTAAGTAATTCAATTACCTATACTTACTCACAACAATAAATCATAATAGCATTTTGGTTGCGATCCGAAATAGCCGACACTACCCTGTTGGCTGTTGTGCGAGGTGTACACGGTCTCTAAAATCTATTATTTCGTGTAAACTGTCAATACATGTGCGTCTGTCTAGCGCGCTGTCCCGGTACGACGTTCAATTTACAATTTATTATAGTTGCATTTAATTACTGATCCGCGATAACGACTGAAAATAGGTTCGGACATACGTGTTTATTATAGTCGTGATTACAAATAAATAGCAGAAAAATAATGCGTTTTTTTGAGACAGTGCCTCTGATCTACATTTCTATGCCATATCTTAAAATCTGGAAAAATGTTTGCAATTAATAGGTGAAAAATCATCAGTAAACTTGAGACTGAATAAGAACTGTTAAAAAACATTAATTTTTGATTTTCAGAAAAACTATACCTTCAAATTTGCCTGGTCATTTAAAAATACAGCTTTCGTGTGAAAATCGGATTGTTTTGTATCATACTCAGTTGCTTATTTCATTACACAAACCAATAATGGAGTTTATAATTCGCAATCATAATATAGGTAATACACTTACTAATAATTACACTTCGATATACTTATTTTCACGGATATATCCATTTGTGTTTCACATCACAATGTTACGCGAACTCCAATTATTTTGAAATGTAAGCAGAATATGAGTTTTAGTGATTATACAGGTAATATAGGTATACCATAATATAGTGCACCGTTAGAGAAGAGAGATAATGTTTAGTGCAACGCGTATACATTATGCGTACAAAATAATGTTATGTTTTTAACAGCGTGTTGGCTAAAATAATATAATGTACGCGGGGAAATACTCGTTGGCTAGTGAAATCAATTATTGTTTGTGTTAGGTACTTAGTGTATCCACACTAATACAACAGATATAATATTGTAACCCGTATAATACTATATAAAAAAAAACATTTAATTTGACCCTCTGCCGTTGTTCGTCTGTACCTACAACAATAATATATCACGTCGTCAAATCGTGAATTCAATTGTGTTTGAAATTATTTCGATTTATCCGACTGTAAACAATTATGTTTGTGAATCATTGTACGTACGCTACCCGTGTAACCGTATGTACGCCGTAACTAAAATAAATTTAAATCAAAAGATTTTTTTTACAAAACAGATATGCATAACTATTAATAAATAAACTCAACGATTATACTATTACCTACCATATTATTAAAGTATATCGTGTACATACTGTTTATACATTTTATTAAATGGTTTTATACGTTAATAAATCCGTTTGGTCAATAAAACTCTGTTTTCCATGTTGCCAATCATCTTTCACGCACAACGTGAATAATATTTTCTTGTTATTTGATATTGATCTAATAAAAATTGAACGATTATATTATTAGCAATGCATTTTATTAGATATTATGCGAATAATATCAATATTAAAAAATTAGGAAGTAAGGAATTTTGATAGTTGAATTAAAATTCTATTATACATTTATACCACTTATACTACATGGAATTATAATATTATTAAATATTCTACCAAATTTCCAGTAACCGTTTTTTATTTTTATTTTACACATAATATACATGATACGCGCAAAGCAAGTTTTGATTGTTCTTTTCGTATCTCGGAAGTCGGGGTCCGTATAGCTGTACGCCTATTCACATTATGATATAATATATTACTTTCTATTTTACTATATAGATGTTTGCGGAAATAATATACAATATAATACATTAGATTTTGATACATCGGAATTCCAATGGCTCGAACCCCTTCGTACCGTGCACAAAATTGTTATCAGTTATCAAACGTATTTTATTACTTTGAACTTTTGATATCCATCTGAAATGTTTTCTATCCACAAGACCCAAAAACTTATTTAAACAGTTTTTGGTTTATATAGAGATATATAATATTTATTGTTTACCATCGCGATGTATATTTTCATTATTTATTATTTTTTTGTAAATTGGAAGATACAAAGAAATGATATTCTTCTCATTCAAAAACGTAGTTTTCTTAGTTATACCGGAGGGAAATACTATAATATGTAATATTTCATATTATCTTGTATAAGAATTCGAATTTTCAAACGAAAGTATACGGTGAATAAATTTCGTTGAAAACCGATTAAGTATAATATGCATACCTATTAGTATAGAACTATAAAACACACAATACCACGTTTGAACGGAAACGTAGCAAAGAGGCACATTTAACTACTCATTACCAGCAACAGCACACACAGGACTGCGTCTTATCGCGGACAGAGTATACAAACACTTTCATATGGTTACAACTCTGCTGTAAATTTAAGTGCCTCTATTATAACGTGTAGCAAAAATAATAACGAGCAAAAACGTACCGGGATGGGGCGGAGATCGTATCAAGTGCAGTATATAATCAGCCGGCTTATTTAATATTGACCCTGTAATCAAAATGGTAATTGAGGTGCGGACGAGCAGCACAGCGTCGCGTGAACGAATTTATAGACCACCCCTCTTCGCGTTCCGTGTACCACGGGTGTAGTGAGTTTAAATTGCCTACTCGACGCGCCGGCATACTAGCGACTGCACGATACAACGGCGAAGTACATATTTTTATCAACAGCTAAACAACGTCGGGCTATCACAATAACGGTAAAAGTAAAAATATTTTTCCCGCGTCCGTCGGTGGCAAGCATTTATGTGTAGGAATAAAAAAAAAAATATAATATACGCATTCACCCGGTGGAAAATCCCGCGTACCATAATATTATACTGTTGTTATGATAAAATACGTTGTGAGTTGTAGGCCCGGAAGAGTTGCGCACCAACCGGAGCTCGACCGGCGGATGATTTACGGCCGGTGGACAGACACAAATGGCCCATTCCGTCCTGCGGATCAAGCGCTGTGCCCTAATCTCGACCCTCAAATTTATGGCGAATTATGCACGCGACCACTCGCGCAGACAGATTACTGTGTGTGTGCGTGTATTTGTTTTATATATAATATACCACAACGTCAACTTAATCGCAGAGGACGTGACGAAGTATTATTTATTTTTTTTTTTAAGCGAAAAAAAGCTCAGTTTTTGGGCACTCGGGCGTGCCGCCGCCGCTGGTCTTTTTATCTGAATAATAGCGGAGATAAATCGTCTCGTTGCGATTCTGTGGAAAACGGACTCGATTATATACGTTTATTTGTCACCATTTATAGACTGTCTTTCGAGATTTTATACCAAAAACTAATGCAAGGGATCTTGAAAATGTAATCTGTTTAATCTAAGTTTAAAAGTAGTATTCAATTTAAGATAACATCGTTTGTCTATTTTTTGTCTTATTTTATTTATTTTTTTATCATGAAAGTGTTTTCCAAAGTTTTTCGAACAAAACAACGAAGAAAATATCACACACCATATTTTGTAAGCCACTCTATAGCTCTTTCGGTCATTATAGAATCTCAAAAAACTTTCGTGCACAGAATATATTATATAATATGATAGCATAGTTGACGTGTGAAAACGTGCGTTTAGGGTCATATAAACAACTACATGCTACTACCATCGCAGTATTGGCGATAACAGTTTGTTTTTATTTTTGTTTTTAAATAATGATTATTCAAGATAATATAGTGTTTTGTAATATTTATTTCAATGTGTTTTTGTCGTCTTGCCAATCGTCCAGCATAATCTGTCCAAACGGAAAAAAATAAATTCTTAAAAACACAAAATGTGATATAATATAATTCCACGCAGTATATTTTCATTACTATAAAATATATATTTAAAATAAATTGGTGAAAATATATCCAGAACGCTAATAATTAACGATCATATAATTTGATTAAAATTAATATAAAGAAATGCAGCTTATAAAATATGGTCATTGATATTTTTTTAAATTATATAAATTAAATATATAATATAATTAAAATAACCATACCGATAAATTGAATTATTATTTTTTAATCATTAAGATATATAATCTCTGATTATATTAAATTTTAATCTTTTCATCGAAATTCTGTTTAACTGGAACATCAGTAGAAAATATTATAAAATAAAAACTAAGTGGGTATTTATTAAAATGAATATTGAGAATATAAATATTCCTATCTGTTTAGTTAGTTGATAAAAATTTTACACTGTACTAGGAAATGTCATCAAATTCCATTAACAAATATGGTGGAGCTGACGTGATTTGTTTGTTTACGACAGGTATTCAATGGCATGTGTAAAAATAATATGACAAGTATACAGAAAAAGGCATATTTTTAATTAAACGTGCTTTTGTAATTGAACATTTGAACCTTTGTCGAATAAACTATTACAAATATAAACAGTGTATCTGATATAAAATATAACAATAATAAGTATACAAAGTGATTAATCAACCATTCTCTCATCATTTATCGTCTTCCATAATGCAGTTATACAAAATGTCAAAATCTGATTTTTTTTTTAAAATCTTGAGATATTATGTCCTACTTTAAGAGTGTCCTTTGAAGATAAGGACTTGTGTTTTTCAAATTACACCAACCCTTTTATGCAGTCAGTTATTTAACGGATAATTTGTATAACATTTTGAGGTTTACAAATAAAAATGTAAATGAGTTTTCGAGTTATATGATTTTATATAAAAAGAAAATATGTTCACGAAAACAGCTTTGGAAGATATGTAGGTTACGATTATTTGAACATTTTAGTAATTTATAATAAATTACCAATATTTTTAATAAAAAAAAAATGATCCTAGTATAATAAATAATATATTCTATATGACATATATTTTAAATTTGTATAAAACCATTTTTAAAAACCTTTATTCTTAATATAACCATAATAATAACTAAACAATTTCTCACTAAAATTTTGAATTAGGTACCTACATCAAATAACTATAAGCTGAAGAATATACAGTAAAAAAGGAGTTCGGGTTCTTATTTGAAAAAATAATGTTATATAGTGATAAGACGCTTTTAAATATAAGTACAAACAAATCCCAAAAATTAAAAAAAAATATATTTAAGTAAATTTTAAAATTTTAAATATTAGAATTTAAATACATACATTATAAAAAAGAAAATTGATATGAGCATGTTCTGCGAATCACCCTATATTACATTTACAGTGGATAAAGGAAGTACAATATATTATTCGGCCAAAGTCCGCTTACATTTACCTCAGTTTCCGTGCGCGCCATACGAGTTGCAGCGCCCTCGCTGACACTCAAGTGCCTATACCTACACGGGCTTCCGCTGAGAATAAAATATGATTGTTGTTAAACACGCCTCCGAAATAAAGTCATCTTTTTTCCGTCTGTTGGACGACATAAGAAGAAGAAAAAAAATAAAACGAAGGAGAAAAAAACCGTAACTGTACAGTATTGTTGTCAACAAACACAATTTTCTGCAGCGTGCTTACGAAGCTCGACGGTTGTGTGACAGGACATGGCGGGCAGGTGGGCGGAAGAAGATATCATATTATTTTTCATTTATATATGACGCCGTAATATTTTTCAACCTCCCGCAACATTGTTCCAAAACATCGTTTACGATATAATATAGAAACTATAATGGACTTTACCGTGTAAATAACAACTCACGCTGATTCGGGATCTGTGTATATGTGTATATAGTGTACAATACTACAATGTACATATTATATTATTTACAGTATAATAAGAACTTACAATATGAGTTAATTGAATGCGATGGGCGGTGGGTCAATTCGAAATGCCCAAGAAGTTTTTAAAACTGTCTAAGTATAACGTCACTTGTGCCTACGGCATATTATTTAACGGTGATAATCATTGTTGCGACAAAAAGTGAGCATTTTATAAAATAATATTGTATGACGAACACGGGTGAATGGAACATTCAATAGTTTTGAATATTTTGCTCAAATAATATATTATAGAAACTTAAAATTTATCGAAGACTATAATATAAGATATTGACATTTTCAATCGATGATCTATATTATAATGAATATAAAGATGTATATGTGTGATAGGATTATATTATTAGATGTTATACTTATGTATAACCAATTATATTAAATTATTTATAACATAATGTATGTGTATACACGTAAAAGTATTCTGATATACTATGTTATAAATCCAGTGACTTAATTATTATTTTTATATATTTTATGTGTGCACACATACCAATAAATAACTCATATTAAATTATAAATATTCAAAAATTATTATCAATTATTTTCAAGTGTGAATCAATTATCTTAAATGATATAAGTAGGTATTTAAAATTATACATATTATACAATATTAAATTCATTACGTTACAATTTTAATTTTAAAACTTCATAATCTATAATAATATGTAATGTATTTCATTAAACTTATTTATAGTTAAAGAATTTAGAAAAATATTTTTTTAATAAAAATCAGTATTTTTACTATTAATATATTGTTAAATTTATTTATTAACATAAAAACTGCATAAATATTCGGTTATAGTATAAAAAAAAAGTTTTCATATAGTTTTATTATTTTACATTGACCGCATTTGAATGATTTATATTTTTGTATATTATCTTATTAATACTGCGCAAAACAAAATGCACATTATAATAATATATTTACTATAGAAAATATATACAATACAAATAAAATAATAAAAAATTAAAGTGAAACGAAAATATTGTTTTGGACAGTTGAATTGGGTTTGTGTTCACAGATGTCTGATAATTTAATTCTACAATAACTATTAAACTTGTAACGAAAATAGAAAGATAGCAGTATAGTATGTTTACATTATATTACATTTAAAGACGATTTTATAAAAGCTACTACTCAAAAGGCTTGTCATAATATTTCTAAAAAAATATGAAAAGTTGTGATACATATTAAATTTAAGAAGAAAAAAAAGAAATATAAAATCATACGTTGCATTATAAATTTAAAGAATGGTATAATGCTTGTATGAGCATAAAATTTATATATTTTTTTTTAATACGTGATATTTTAAATATGATATTATACATTATGTGCAATATTATAAGAACATTTCTATAAGTAAAATGAATCCAGTTTTGTCTTAAATATTTATACATATTATTCTGGTTCATTGAGTTAATTTTTAATCTCATTTATATATTTTATCGTAATTTAAATATGATATTCCAGTTAGTGTATACATCTTGTTATCAGTCGTGTTATAATGGCTATTATTAGATATTTAATATATTGTGTTCATACATAATAGTTAAATGTATCTTTTATTGTTTTATTTTTATTCTTTTATTACTTATTTTGTATCTTTATGTCATAAGTTAAGTCCATAAAAACACATTTACTCGTAAGAACTTGTATATTGGTAAGGCCACTCAATCGATATTGTTTTTATATTTTAAATAAATCATAAGAAAACTTATACTTATTTTAATTTTAATCGTCCAGAAAAAAATTGTTTTCATGATGTATAGTTATTCTAGGAATCACCGTCCATTGTAGAATTTTTTACACGCCCAGAATATAAATCATAATATAACATTTACAAATTCGAGAAATTGTATTCACAGACGTTTTGGTATTCGACGTGTATAATGCATAATATCATATTTGTATTCACTATCCAACTTTCCGTAAATAAGTAAAATTTCTTTATAAAAAAGTTTTTTGATATAAATAATAAATAACAATTTCATAAACATTTTTGATACTTATATAATTTTTTGATATTTTATTTTTATAAATTGATTCAGACTTTTAATAGTTGTATAAACGATGATAGGTCCTTTGCAGAACTATTGCAATCACGTAATAATTGTTTTGGCACTATTATAATAGTAAATAGTAAACAAATGGTGGCCAAATAATATTTATTTTTCAATTTTCTTGTTAATCACATTGTCATTGTTTGTTTTCAGGATCGTATGGTGTTTGGCTTTAGGGCTGGCTGCGATCATGTGGCACTCGGGTGGCATGGGCAGCCACGGCGGTGGCTGGATGAAGCTGATGGGCATGGTACACAGGGACCGGAGATCGGCGCAACGGCATGTACAGGACGCCGCTACAGCATTATTGGCTCCCATCGACAGGTACGCTATGACGATAATAGTATCACATCAAATAAACGGACCTAATCTCTACCACCCTCTTCAGTCTTACTCAGTTTTCTCTCTCTCTCTCTCTCTCCCTCTATTTCACTTCTTTTCTCACACACATACACACTACCCTTCTTTACATACACCTTCTATAAATATACCATTATAGATGTGTATATATATATCCTTTTTTTATCTATCTCTCTCTTTCTCTCTCTCCCACTTAGGTCATATGACGGATAAAATAATAATGCATTAAGCCAATAATACGTATAATCTTAAGTGAATTATACGATGAAAATATTTAAATGCACTTAATATTATATAATGTTATTATGATGTGGAATTTTAAAAGTTTTCGATAAATGTGTTATATGTTTTAAAAGTTTTAACAAAAAAAAAGTAACATAAAAAATGGAGCCATCGATTGCGAACTGCATTTACACAATATTTTACACGCTTGAAAAAAAACTTTTAACATACACGTAAAGCTTTAACCTTGCATCAGCAGAATATGTTTTTTTTCATATTATTTTCTCAACCGTGGTTTAAAATAACATCTGTGTAAGTTCAGAAAACATAATTGCTGAAACTTCGTTATAAAATTAATTGAGTTTAATAAACTATAACGACTATATTTATAAATAAATTTAACTTAGTTACTGAGAATAAATATATTTTTTAGTTGGAGTAAATAATTATTTAAAACGTTAAATAATATACAATTTTTCTTATATACTTACAATGATATAAATTAATTTATTTTTCTCAATCTTCGCTGTTTAAGTTGCTTTCAGTTATTACTGAATATACAGTTTATATTTCTTACAGTAAAAATGTTAAATAATAGGTGTACGAGTATATAATATTTTTGTATTTTTTTAATCAGTTTATATGGTTTATGACTCATATTTAATAAAATATCTTGCTTATGTTCCACAAAGGCAAAAACAGTGTAAATTAATAAATTCATCACATTGCTTTTTTAATGTTGAATTTTATTGTTGATAAAATTTAATAATTTGAAAATAAATATTTAAATAAACCTAAACATTTACATTATGTACGATTTTAATTATTTGTTCTCTAGTCTCTATATAAAAAAATGTTTGACATCACTAATCCTTTTAAGTGTGGATAAATAAAAATATTTGATTGATTATATTTGAATGCGATACGTATATTATAAATTATAAAAAACTAAACGTACATATCGATGTGAATATATTATTGTAGGTTCATACATTTAATTTACTGTAATATTCATTACAAAAAATATTTGCAACGTATAATTTATATTTTTTATCATTTGAATGATACAGTTACTGTTAATTAAATATGTTCAAAAATATAAAACACCATATTTTATTTTAGATGAATATATTAATTTGTAAGAAGTACTCTTTGAACCCGCGGTATAAACGTTAGGTTAGGTAATTTATAGTGACACTCGGTGATAAACGTTACGTTTCTTTTTATTATAATTCACTAGTTCCTCTTTTTTGTCTCTAAGATAAATTCAGTAAACATATGTACATGTATATGAATATAATTATTCCTGTATAGCACTTACATTTACATCTACCTTGTAGCATGACGCATTTCCTTAGTTCGTTTGTAATTAAATTACTTTATGTTTAATATTTTTTACAAATTCTTGTATTTGTTTTTTATTGTTGTATACGAATTTTTATTTTTTAACTGACCACTTAAAATTATTACACATTATATTTACATAATTATATAAACGTAACACAATAATAGTATTTAATTAAAATATTATGGTTAGATACGCCTAATCATCAATTTTATGTTTAAATTGATTATGGATATTTTTTATTATCCTTCCTAATCATTTTTAAATTTTATTTTAGATTTTTAAAAATAAACAAACGCATAGATTATTAAAAATTCTACGTCATTATTTTTAAATTCACTATTTTGGAAAATTAAAAGCTATAAATCGAATAAGTTACCCTTGATGGTAATAACTATTTAATTACGTTCTAAGCTATCTGCAGTGATTATTCCGCATTTATGAAAATGTTAAATCGACGAGTATTATTTATAAATGAAACCTTAACCGCATAAACGAAAAGCATTTATGTATCTCGTGGGGATATAACGGGTATCAAAATAATTAGGAGTAATCAAATGAAATCTAAAACGATTTGTGTAATTGTTCATCAGGGATATTAAAATTTAATTTCATACCTGGAAATATTTTTAATACAAAATCATACAATGTTGTTCACAAATATAAATAATATTGTTCTCTGTTAAGTATGTGTTCCTATATTATGTTAAGCTATTATATTATTACTTACGTGAATGTTACGGATTATGATATGTTGGTATATAAGTGGTTAGGATATTTTTGTGTGTCATTAATCATTATTTGTCATTTTAAAGCGTAAGGCATAATAAAGTTTATAGTTTATAGAGTTATTAGAATGAAATGCAATTCCTTTGTTTTTTTTTAATTAAGTAGGTACCTATATAATAAAACAAAATCAAAACAAGAGCAATATAATAGCCCATGAAATAATATTAATGGATAAACAAGTATAATGCGACGTAGTCTTCGTGTAGTCATTATAATAAAAGAACCCCCGACAATGACTAACTGATGATAATAAACTGTAAGATCAAAAATACATGATATATATACATTACACTCAGGGTAAATACAAAAACCTGAAATGGAAGTTCATAACAATTTCCCATTACATATTTAATACTGTTATAATAAAACATTACTTTTTAGAAGATATATTTAATTTATACCTTAATGCATAATATAAATAACAAGTGAATCGCTTGATAAAAGAAGCCACTCAATGATGACAATACTGATAGACTGGTATTACCTTTTGCTATTATTTAATTTTTGTGTTTTAACCGTTTAATCGGTACCAATTTATTTTAAGCTGGAATCTCCAGGAAATATTATAATATACTGTACATCTGTATTATGCTTATAGAAGGGTAAAGTCTTTTTTACATCATAAGACTTAAATGAGGTTTCTATTATTATAATATGTTAGGTAATAAAAAACACAAAACTAAAAAATGCATTCATACGAAATATAATATCATACATATTTTATTTTGATTCAATAATTATATACATGTACAAAGCATATTATATACTAAGTCAATATCATCTTAATTTTTATAACCTTATGCATCATAGATAGTGGTATAAATAACATAAAATTACTCTAAATATTTTGAAAATTACATGGTGTATTTAGAAAATAATAATATATATAAAAATTTGAGGAATTTTCATTATTTTTCATTTGCCATCAAAATATTGAATTTTATAAAAATTGAAACATAGTAAGTATGTCTATAAAAATAAATTATGCAACAATATTTTTCAACATTTTTTAATTTCTCTAATTGTATAGTTTTAATTTAAGAAATTAATTAATTAAAATAATATAATATAAAATTGTTATTATGCGTTTGAACAATATCCAATTTCGTCCAAATTTGAATTTTAAATGATTATCAAAATAATGTGACTGCATTTTTGAAATTTATATATAAAATTATCGTAGGTCTTGAAAATGTCAAATGTTTATAAATTGTCAAAATGTTTTTATTTAAATAAGGTATGTCTAGAAAATGATAATATAAATGCGTATTTTAGTCGAATAACAATAAAAAAAAAATCAACTTTGTTAAAGCTGGTATTGTGTAAATATTACCTTTTCACGGGTTTTCGTTAGTTTTACAAATTGTTTTTAAAAGTACTGGGCATATTCAACTTTCGGCTTTCAAATGTACCCAAATTTGCTACCATTATCTATCCACAAAAAAAAAAGAATTTAAAAAAAGATCAATGTAAAATGTAAAACGAATACTTCATGTTACATTCATAGATTCACTGAAGTTCACAAAATGTATCATCGATAAAATATAATATTTAAATCAAATTTTAAATTTTTATTTACAGTACTAAAAAATAAACATAGAAAAAATTATATTATACATATAGCGCGAAAGTCTCTTAATGATAAAAAAAAATTGAAAATATTAATTAGAATAAATGTTATTCCAAAAGTCAATTCTATATGTTACAACTTGTATTATCATTATTCTTTACATACGATAATTTCCCCTAAATCTAAACCATACCTATACAATATGCTACCATTAATTTTCTTGCTTTAAATGTATTTAACTCATATTATGCAAGACGTCTAAGCACCTATTGTTATTACAAATATTATAGTATTCTACATGACTATAATACATAGGTTTAATCTTCACAAGAAACATAATATAAAGTCTTGAGACCTAACAAAATTAGAAACTTATACGAACAATAAGTCATCGTTATGTCCTTATAATTTATTGGCTTTTCCTTTCTAACTTGCATATTATAATAATTTCAGAATCAAGCTCAAAACTATATTGTTCTTATAAAATAATATTTTATTTTACAGGTAAATTGTTATAAGAAAATATTTTTAAATAATATAATTAATTTCGTGTATCTTACAAATCATAACTTTATAAGTAAGAGTTTAGAGTAGGTATTAATATTATAATAAATACATTTTTATAATACATATTTATTATATAATCTATCAGGGATGACCGGCAGTCTATATAGTAAACGAGTTTACGAGTTAAAAATGTGGATCTAAAATATTAGTTAAACCCGAAATGTAGATAATCTATATAATCAAATTAAAATAGATTACAAAATGTTGATGAAGATTTAAAATAATTAAACGAAATCATAAATATTTGTTAATATTAGGCACATTGTATTATTATTTTATAAATTGTTTATGTTAAAATGTATATAACTATTATTACATAAAAAAGTAAAAACAAATATAATATATAAAAAGACACTATATTAATAATAAATAAGCATTTACACATTCTTTTTAATCCGAGTAATAACAATAATTAAATTTCAGACGATATCTTAAAGTTATACTTTTAATGTTTCAAATACACTTTACTAGGTACTTAGGTTGATCACAATTTCTCACCAAGATACATTATTTTGAACTCATTAACTACTGTTTGTTTATTGTAACCAATAATCATTATTAAGCACAAATAACAATCCATTTATAACTTAAATAAATTGTTGTCGATTATTGACTAAACATTAACGTTCACTAATTACCTACTAGATATATCATTGTACGGTTTTTGTAAATATCGAAGATAAATTGTATAATTTGGATGCTGCCCAAGAAAACAAACATTATTTGAGTTCTTATATTTTCTCAAAGTAGAATCAATTACTTAATACTATTTGTGTCTGAGAATTTTTTTGCATAATATTTACTGTAACATTCGTTAGAAATACATTTATAGATTTAGTTACTAACATTTAGGCTCAAAATATAATAAATTCAAAAAAATATTTAATGTAAAGGTATATAATTGAATATATCAAAAAAGTTATTCTGTTTGTAATAACATGTTATTAGTTATGACATAATATAGTATAAAATTGAAGAAATAATGTTTGTAACAATATTGTAATAATTAGTATAAAAATAACTAAGAATATTTATTAACATTGAATTTAACATATATTTATTACAAGCCATAAAAATAATTTATTTTCAGGTATGAAGTCTAGTGTTTACGAATGATATTTTTATAGTATTGCCCATGAAAAAAAATTACATTTGGCACTTGATACTGAATGGTAAATAATGCAGTTAAAAGCAGAAATTTAATTGAAATGGCTACGCAATTAATATTAATAGCGATTGTACAAAACAAAAATAAAAATTATATAATTCTGTGAAAAAAATAAAAATCCAAAAGTATTTTAACGAAGTGATTTTTAAACGTGTCGTAAGTATAATAATTAGTACGAAAAGTCAAGCATTCAGACCTTGACAGTAATATTATTAAAATATCACTAAATAATTATTTTCGAATATTTTGATTACTATTTTATATTTGGTGGCCAGAGCTGTCGTAATTATCAAGAAAGTATCACGATTTAGACATAATATATTTGCAGGCATCAATGCATCACCACAACTCCTATCATTGAATGTTGACAAATGACATATATTAATAGGTAATAATTATTTACATTAAAGGGATTCAGTTGAATAACAAAAACAACTAGATGTACATATTGTTTTTGAAAATACCATTTTTGAGCCACCGAGTATATTTTTTACTCTGTTAACATTCGTTGCAGTCTACAGAGTTACTGAATTTGTACATAAAAACTATCAGTAAATTAAAAAAAAAAACTTGTATTTACGCTACAAAAAAATAAACAAATAAATATATACCATTAATATTGTTTTAAACAATAAAATGTACTATAATTATGTATTTATAATATCAGCAACACGTACATAAACGGTTAGGTTAATAATCCTAACGTCTCGTCATTGGAGCAGCTGCGTGTAAAGCCGTCAATACAGATTATCGTGACCGATTATCGAGTAAACATTTTTTCGATTTTTTTTTTCGCTAAGACTCTGGAAAACCTCTCAGGAACGAGTTATCCTGTATCTATTATAATACGTTTTGCATATGCAGCATCATAGCCTTTAGTATGTAAGTACACCTTAATATATTATGTATACATAATACGCGTATAATAGTAGTAGTGTGTGCATGGGAGAATTTGGGGTGGGTGCGGGATAGGTTTGGGTGAGAATGGGTGATCAATACGACAGCGGGTCGGTGGGGGGTTGGCGGAGACGACTGGAGCGGGATTCGCGCGCGCGTGGACTCGAAAAGAGCGTTCCGCCCGGGATTTTCGGCGATTCGGTGTCAGCTGGCCAGCCGTGCGCGTACAGACGCAATGCGCTAAAATCTCTCTGCTATAATACGACTACCGCTGCCTCCCCCGCTTAAGCTACTGCTTGCGACCACGAGACACGTGCCCGAACACCAAAAATTTAATTGGTGAAAAAAAATATTTTAAGAAAGTAGGCTACTGGATATCGCAACTTAATTTCTTAGGTCCGTAGTACATGCTGAGACAATATAGAGCGTCGCGTTATTGCACGACGAAAGGCTAAGTTCCGTGATATCCTAAAATTGGTATAATTTTGTACACCATTTACAATATTATTATCGTGATGATATTAATTATAATTCAGGCAGCGTAATATTTTTATATTATTATAAATACAATTTTCGAGCGTATAAATACCATGTCAAAACTCGAATACACGCATTTTGGGTGAAAATAATTATCATCGTTATATAAAATATAATATAATAATAATTATTATTATTATTATCTCAGCGATAGTGCAGTATATATTATTATATATAATAATAATAATATACAGTCACGTCCCACCAGAGACTTTGGCAACGACCGCGTCGCTGTCGGTTCTTGGCGTTTACCGTCCATTAGCATATCTGTTGAAAGGTTATCGCCGATGTAGCAAACGGTGGCGGCCACCCGTAGGCGTACACTAACAGACACCTGAAGATTTCGTTTCTTTCTTACGATCCTTTTCTCTCTCTCTCTCTCTCGCTCTTTCTGTTCGTCGTTTATAATATGCATATAATATTATACTCGTACGGAGATATTCATCTATAGACTGTAATGCATATCTTTCGTTTTTCGTTGTACATAAAAAACTATACATATATATGTGTGTGTGTATTTACAGGGTAGTACTAATAATGCTTTTTGTCTACAACTATATTTTTTTGAATTTTTGTGTATACTTTTATGTAAAACGGATTAATGTTTAGATTCTTTACGTCATTTAAAAAATGTTCTGTGACGATACAAACTTTTTTTTTGAAATAATAAAATAAAGAGAGGGTAAAAATATCACGTTGTAAAAATGTAAGTATTTTGAAATGAAACTAAAAGTATACTGAAAAATGTCATAAATCAAAACGTGAATATACGTTCAATTAAAGTATAAGGGCATGTCTGGTGAATCACCCTGTACATATATAAGTACATTACACAATATCATAACGAATTCAAAAAGACCGCTTGGCATCGCCCGTACGTCTCAGCAACTGTTATACCGACGCCGCCGTAGCTATATCGTTGTCTTTTTTTTTTATATATACGCCACTTAACCTAGAAATAGACAGGAGGTGATTCCAAGATTAACTCAATGCGTTCTATTTTCGCCTCCTGACGCCGCCGTTATACGGTGGCACATACTTGTTACACACGCACGATGCGTCGCGTGCGCACTATCGTGGTCATTGCGAATTTGATCAGATTATTTTTGAGTGATAATAATAATAATAACAACAACAACAACAACACTGATAGTAGGTGTACGCGCCAAATCAGTGCGTCTGATGGTAGCTAGATCAAATAAGGACGACCGATCGATGTACATTCATATCCAATTGAAGCCGCAGCGGTGCACTATGACGGCGTTCCGCAAACGTATGCACCATAATATTGACGGGTTATAAGACAAATTGTTGTGCGCGTAAACGCGGTGGTATAGTATATCGCATAAAACATGTCGAACAAAATATATCGTATTATGCTGTTGACTGATTAATGAGTAAATATTATCCTTGCGTGTCTTCCGTGAAAAGCACCTTCTTTATGGGATCATTCGTCTTATATTGGTATGATATTGTGCACGCGTACCGTCGATAAAGCAAAATAACAATGAGGGAAAATGAAACGAGTCGTGCCCTTTTATCGTGGAGGTCAGTGTTTACCACAGTTTATTTCCTGTTTTTTGTATCGTTTTCGTCCACAAATCAAGTGCGCTTTCTGGACGCTATATATTGTTGTAT
Organism: Rhopalosiphum padi; assembly: GCF_020882245.1. Lineage (NCBI taxonomy): Eukaryota > Metazoa > Arthropoda > Insecta > Hemiptera > Aphididae > Rhopalosiphum > Rhopalosiphum padi. The sequence continues at coordinate 72,777,127 of NC_083597.1, forward strand.
TGTATTATTATTATGAGACAAACGTCGTTATTGTGTCTCGTCGAACGAAATAATATGACGTAAAGCACTACGGACTCGTCACATTTGTCGGTATACAGATTGGAACGCGTTGACAAATAGCCAACTGTCAAAAAGTGGATTCGAATCCAATTCAGTCACTGGGTTATATGTAGTTTTTCGTGCCGAGGCGATTGAAAAATTGTGTTATATTTAAAAGGCTAAATCGAAGCCGAAAACGACAGACTATTTATCTTAGCTCGTGCATTATTTATAACACTTCCAAGTTCAATTCAATCAATTGCTTTATGATGACATCCAAACAACCAATGCTGAATTAATTTTATATTTTTATTACACTGACGTGTAAGTTTTAATTATAGTATAGTTACTATTTCTGACTTAGAAATTGGAACTTTCGACGTTCCAGTGTCATTTAAACGTAAAATAATTTTTTCCATAATATTATAGGCAATTGGAAACTTTTTTAAATCGTAAGAATTATAAATCCATATAATAAACAATAAGTACTATAACACATAAAATATGAAAAAATATAGTATTGAACAAAAATAGATTTAGTGAACATGACGTTTTGTAAGTCATTATTTGTTTCTGTGTAGTACGAACATTTAATAAATAAATTAAACATTTTAAATTAAGTATACATTTTTAGAAATAAATAAAAATATAGAAAAATAATTTGATAAGGTATCTTCCTTTTTAACTTAAACGTACAAATCTCACAATCAGTACCTAACATGGTTATAATTAAGTATTTCATATTATCCAGCTTTATGTATTATTTATCAGTAATTTGATAAGGTATTTAAGCTTAAACTATTTATTTTATTTAATAAAAAACATATACTTAAACTATAAATTAATTTCAATTTATACTAAATAATAATAATAATTTAAAACGACGATTAACATAATTATATGATTTTTAATTTTTTTTAACTACAATCAAAAATGTCTTATTGGTATTATCATATTAAATAATACGCGTGTTACTCATTAAGTCATGTCTACAATAGTACAACAACATTAAACATTGTCCTAAAATTTAATGCACAAGTAAAAATTGTCATCGAACGGATCAATTTACGAAATTTAACTTTATTCGTATTTAACTTTATACATATTATATAATTATTATAGGTACGACTAGTATTATATTTATTATTATTATTATTTATTTTTACTGAAATTAAAAAACTAATTTTATTAATAAATAATAATTTTATATTTTATATAAGATAACATATAAATATAATATATTTTATATTATGTAGTAGAATGTGTAATATTATATACCTTTAAAAAAAATTGGACACATATTTTAGTCGTATGAGAATATCTAGATGATGACTTTTTATGATATCGTTTTATGAGGTCTCGTTTTTTATGATTATTGTTATAGACCATATGTACCTTAAAAGTTTAAAAAAATCGTATGATTAATTGTATAGAATTTTAAATGTCAAAATAATATATCAACCTTTTTTTATAAAACTGACAAAAAACTGTGAGCATTTTATCAATATATAGTGCGAAAAAAAGTATTATATGCAATCACAAAATAATCGACATTTTTTTATGGTTTTTCAAACAATGCAGTGGCATTGCATTATTTCAATATTCACTGTACTCAACAAACGTTTTAAATAAAATTACTCGACACGTACCTACGTCAATCCGACTGACATTACAACACTTGTACACTTGTACATAATTTTGTATAGTTTACGTGACAAAGACATTATATCATAATATTATTCATCACACTTATGTGTATGGGGGTGAAAATAAAAAGCTCGAGGTTTTGTTTTTTTTTCCCCGCCGCCCATTAAAAAGGTTTATTTAATCAGTGATGGAGTGAACGATCGGCTTATACTTTTACCCGCCGCCACCGCCGACGCTACTACGTGACAGCAGCTTTATGTAGTGCCTGAGTGCGTGATATGACAAATGAGCTTATATTATACAAGGCACCGCGTTTTGACCCTGTACAATATTTTATATACACCTACCTACCGGCGACGGGACAGACACGTCTTACTTCTATTAAATTTAAAGTTATTAAAACCGCCGTCGTTTTCTTGAGATAGGTTTAATCGCCGGAACTACGCGAGGCTCTTGACGTAATGCGTGCTGTATCTATTACAATATAGTACGTAATGCGTGCTGTATCTATTACAATATAGTACGTATATAATGGCGTTTTATACGTTGTTGTTATTATAATGGTATACATAATAATATATACGCGTGTGCGTAACCGGCAGCCACACCGACAAACGTTAAATGGTTTTGGATTACACGCACGTCGCTTCACCGTGTAGACTAGACACTCTAGTCTATATAGTCGACAGTGGGCTGTTATTGTTATGCCGAAATTTGCAACAGCAAAAGATTAAGTAACTATTATCAATTATAATATTATCTCGTGACATCTCGAAAAGCGAAAAAAACACTCGTTACGCGCTAATTCAAGCATATATGCTTATTATAACGCTAAAATCACGTGAACTTAGATTTTACTATTAATATCCGTAATTAATATTCGCCCACTAAGATAAACGTTTTAAAAGATGTATCGAAGGTATTAATCACACAATATTTATCCAGATAATATGGTAAACTACACCAAATTAATTAGAAAAACACGGAACGTGCATTAAACTACTCGATTATAGTAAGAGTGATAGACGATAGTGAAAAGTGGTCGTACATTAATTATAAAATATGTTGAATGTTTTGTTTTTTGACATTCCGTAAATAATAATGACCCATTTTAAAAACCGGACGTCAAACCAAAAATTTGCTTTGTCCATGCCAAAAATAAATTCTTATTGAGTTTAAATAATATAATTAAAGTCTGTTAATTTATTTGTAAGATATTCAGTTCAAAGTTAAAAATATGACTTTTTATTTTTATCAAGATAAATTTATTATATTATTCAAAAACTATGGGGTTAATTAAATAAAATTAAATGCCCAAATTATTTTTTTTTCACTCAAACAACATTTATAATGATATATTGGTTTTCATATTATTATTCCACAAAATAAACACGAGTATAATTAAACTTATCGAAAACAAATAACATTATAATATTTTATATTTATACTTTTAAGACCATTTTAACCAGTGGTCTATTTCGCTAGTTCATATTCACTGCTCGTTAACACGTGTCCAAGTATTCATTTTCCGACAACATTATATTAAGCGAACGCGTTTTTATTTTTTTACAATAATGATTTGTTAAAAGCGTTTACTTTTTAAATAATAATTAAATACGCTGGGGAAATGCCCTGCAAACGAGACGTATATAAGTATACAGCATAACTACGGTTGAAAACAAAAGCTTAACATTTATTGGGAGTTTCGCGTTGCATTTTGTACATTCCCACGTCTCCCGCCCCATCCCTTACACAGCCAGTCCCTTTTACAATGGCATATTTCGTCTCGTTCCGAATTCCTTTGCTTCTAGGTTCACGAACTTTAGCTATGAAACATCCCACGAGGGATGTTTTTCGCTGCCACTAACGGTTTTTTTTTTAGTTTAATTTACATTTTTCACGTTACAAATGTCTTGTGTAACAACAGTGTCACCAAGGCTTACTCACAACAAAGGTAATGAATAAAACTATCCGGCTCGTCCAAAATAGCGTACACGTCAGCATTTATTAAAACACACACACACAAATTCACATGCACGCACGCAAGCATGCCTTTACAATCGAAATGATGCCAGTGATGGTTATCAATGCATTATAATATGTGCACCGAGAGAGCAGTAGACCGTAACGTTTTTCGGTCTTATCTAGTTTTAGTTGAGTTCTAAAAAGGGCTCACCACCTTGCTTGTCAGGAAACGGTATAAACTCGGTAAGCTCTATAGTTAATATTGTCACCGACAACTTCAGTTTCTTATGCATAATATATACGCTGTTGAATAAAACACATTATTGCGCACAAGAACTCATTTTTAATAATAGTCAGACTGTATAATAAGTATTGTAATTTTCCAAAGGACACTTATTATTTTATAAAGCACAATCTTCTCATGTATTATAATTCCAAATACTCACTCTACTATACTCCAGTATTGTTTTTATATAAAATTTATCGCAGTAAAAAAAACTCAATAAAGGTATTTTAATTATTAATTTTATATAATATTTAGTTGATTACCATAATGTTATGACAGCTGTTTTATCATGTCAATTTACGAATACCATGACCAAAGTGTAAATACATATGTACGAAATTATATTTTACATAATATATCAATTTACTAGTTTACTGCGTGTTAACACACTCAAGATGGATCAAGAATTTACTTGTAGCCTAACGTAACTTAGTTTATATATACTACGCTTTTATTATCCAGCAAATGAATTTAATTTAATGTTAAATTTTATTTAGGAACTGCCAATATTTTTATAATATAATATAATATTATTTAATTAATATTGATAATTAAATAATCGATTTATTATAACATATAAATAATATTATTATACATATTTTATGTATTACTATAAGTCTTTCCTTTTTCTCAAATACTGTCAATACACAATTTCCGCTTCACTCAGACTAGTTAAGTTTCAATTTAAAATTAAATTAGCAATGGCTGTTTGGTTCAGTCAAATAATTTAGAACGTTATCTACAATATTTAGTGAACGCTATGAATGTTTTTATAAATATTATAGACTAAATTTGAATTTTGTTAAATGCTTAAATGCACCAATTTTTTTATACTAAATATGTTAATCAGTTTATTGACGTAAGCTGAATTTAAACTTAAAAAAACCCTTTTGAAGAACAAAGAGTATCATCAGTTCTTTCGATAACACTATAGGATAATCTAATACGCCCATAGGGTGGTCGGTAATTGGGCCACATTTTATCCACCTGCTTCATATAAAATATTAAATTACCTTTTACTACCCGGAGATCGAGCAACAAATTAAATCTATATTTTTAAAGTGTATCCGGAGATTGGGTCATAAATGATAAACACAAAAATACACAAGTATACTATTGCTATAAATAATTTATGTACTACATATTTTATTATCTGTACCGAAAACTTAAAATTTAATAATTGTATTATAACAACCACTGCTAACTTAATTTTAAATCTACTATCTAAACTTGTCTACGTGAAACAGGAATCATATATTAAAAATATTAGGGCGAAACGAGAAATAATGTAATTTTTGATGAAACGGGTGACACATAAACTATCTATTACAAATAATATTAAATTTAAATCATAATTTGTACCTACTAAAAAAAAGTATAGATTTTTTCAGGGAATATTACTGACAAAAATTAATGCATTTTAGATTCTGAGGAGATGTATCAGACTTGTAAACTATTGTGTACAGGTAATCACTAATCAGAAACAAACACTATACCTACTCAATGATCACTATCACTAAACAATACGAGAATAATATACGCGCATAATATGACCTAATTGATTTCTGAATACAACGGATTCGAAAGAGGAATCAATAATAAGATCGTTTGATCCAAATATTGTGTCATTATTATTTAATATTATTAAGCTATTTCCTATTAATTTAATATTATAATAACGCAAGACTACCTATAAACCTAACTTAGTTTCAAATTATAATCTATATGTTTATAATATATTAAACCATTAAATATTGATATAATAATAGTCTGGTAGAAATATAATGTGTATCGTAACACGGGGTTTTTGATCATTTTTCCTCTAAGAAATTGACTGGCCGACAAGAGGATCCCATCGAGTGGCACATTTTATTAGTTTTTTTATACGGGTAGGTATATTAAGTGTGTTTTATAGTTTTTTATAACAAACATTGTAAAATCAAGTTCAAAAGCAAATTTTTTTTATTTTTTTTGTTATTTCCATACACCGACCATGTAACGACGAACAAAAAAGTACAATGTCCACAGACACGCCTTGATAATCTCATTTTATAAAATAAAAATAAAATCTTAAAATCTGTTTATTTTTCTTTATTTAATTTTTATCGGTACTTACATTGTATATTTGTATGTATATATTTAATAAAATCAATTAGTATTTTCAAAAATTGAAATTATATTTTGGTAGAAAGGTGGAGGATCAGGTTTGTGAACAGTTTTAAATCATTAAATTATTTCAATTACATGACTAATATAGTTGTGTATTTACTATAATTACTGTATATAAGGTACAGAAAATGCAATAAGACAAAATATAGGATCTATATCGATCTATACCGAAACTTTTTTCGATCGGTTTCCAGAGGTCAAACCTTAATAAAATCAAACATGCCGGAAAGTGATTATGTGGACATTAACACGCAGTGGTCAAGGTTGAGGATTTTTTTTCGTTTTTATTTTAAGAGCGTGCCGCATAAACAATAAGTATATATACGGTGGCAGCGATAAAATTCCGTAATAAATGTCGCGGTTTAACGTCCTCGACGACGCAATTAAATAATATTAGTACAAGTGGTCTAACACTCTCTAAAAACATATACTATTTTCTGTGGCCAATGGTGTTATCATCATCTAATGCGACCATAAAAATAATAATAATAATATAATCAACGAATACACACTATACATAAACATAATACAATAATACATACACCAGTTATATTAAGTTGACACATAAAAACCAATAAATCCAAACGATATCAACATTTTTTTTAATATATTTTTAATACATAGTATATTGTCGTAGTCAGTACTTGACTTAAAAACAAAATATACAACATAAAAGAGGTACTCCGATGACACAATAATTTGCGTTACTCAGCACATTAGTAAAACACGTGTCATATTATGTTAGGTACCATAGGTGATTTTTCCCTGACATCCCTCATTCACCCAATAAGTGTTTTCACAAACCAAAGACATTTCACAGTATACATAAAGTAATACGATTGTTCGTTAAGGAGAATAGGCACTTTTAAAGCTGATAGTAAACATTTCTTATGTAATTTTTTTTTAAATTTATTACAAATAGTATGAACTAAAAACGGAAAAGATATTTTCTTTATTGAATGAAAAAATTATATTGTTTAATTTGGTATACTGCTGTAATTTACTGATTTTGTCTTGTAAGGTTAGACCAGTGAGAATATTAGATTTGTATATTAGGTATTTAATATAACACTTGCCCTGACTGTTGATTTCTATGAGTTTTTAAAAATTGTCCAAATCAAACCGCTTTAATTACACGTCTTGTATACATGAGTTTTACATGCATCACTGTCAGTACTGCAGTCAAACAAAAAAGAAGACAGTTGGCGACTTCGCGAATAATGGGCATAACTATTTTTTACCAAATTCTTACCGTTTCCTTTTTGATCAAACTAAAAAAGTTTAATTTTTATTTTATGTTATACATGTTATAGAAAAGTATTAAAAACGTAAGTTGTGTAAAAATAAATATAATAATGTATAATTCCAGTCAATAATTAATTGATCAGTAACTACAACAATAGGTACTAAATTAAAATATAAAAATTTGTTTATCTCTGCTATAATAATATAAACCTAGTTTTCTTTATAACCAATCTCGACAACCACAGATCAAATAATGTATAAAATTATATACAATTATATTATTTATTGTGTATTTTTGTTTTTTATTTTTATACAATTTGTATCTTTAATACTTTTCTATATAATATACAACATAAAGTAAATATTAACTTTTTGGTTTAACCGAAAAGGGAAGGGTACGATTTTGATCGAAAAGGGACTCACCCATCATTATATTATACTGTTTTTTCCATATTTCTAGTAGAAAACTTTTTTCACTTCTTTGAACCCCTTCGCTATAGTTTAGCGATAAACTCCACTTTAAATCGATTGAAGGCAGTAAAAAAAAAAAAAATTATCACACCTAATCCTTGATATGAGGGCTTATAATATTATAATAATATGCAATAAGCCTATAAAAGACATGCGGTGCATGTTGATTTCCAAAATATATGATTGCTTCCCATCTGTAATGCACCTAAATAAAAAGTTTAATATACATTATAGTTGCCTTCAATGATCAAGTATAGGTAATTCATAATTTTATACGATTTGCCTCTCATACGAGTATATGAAAGCCCGTGTAAAATTAAATAGTGATTCATAAACTTTATTTAATTATTACTACGTAAATAAATTAATTTATGTATATATTAAAAATTAAGTTTACAGTAAACTAAATTAAATATAATACTAGTTGTAAAATTCGACTTCGTCCAGGGAAAAAATTTGAACAAGTATAAAATACTAACTAAGTATAACTCAATTTTAGTGTATCTCGATTCACGGATAAATCAGCAGCAGTGTACATCACGGCTTTGTGAATTAATTCGACCGATATGGGCAACCGGCTGCCGCGGGATGCCGGGGTGGATATAGCATTTGATACATTTTCTAAACAATCTCTGAATTATTTGCAAAAATCAGTCGAGTAGTTTTTGAGAACTCGTACAAGCTACAAGTATCTGCACGGTTATACATTCATTTTTACTCATAAAATTACAATTTAAAATCACAATAATAAATAATTAATATCGCGATTCGCGATCCGTCTCGGGTGCAACGTTTGAACATTATTAAACATTTCGTGAACCATCATCATAGTCTATGCATATTTTAATACCCGACCATTAGAGCGCAACAAAAGTTCTAGATCCATTTCGTTCGGGGTGAAATCCCGGACGTCGGCAGACGGCAGTCCGTCCAAAAACTGTCGACTTTTATGACTTTGGGACAGGCCTAACTATCACGGTGTTCAAAAAAAGGACAATACCATTTCAAGCATGGACGTACGGTCACCTTAAATTAATGGTTCCCAACATTTTTTATTCTACACTCATCCCCTAGTAAATTTACTAAAATCTCATTCCCTCCTCCTTAAATTAGAGTTAAGGCGAATTTTTTTTTTTGTGAGTGGTACAAATAAATCATACAAAACAACTATGTATTATATAATATGCAACTATTTACTTTTATTATTCTCATCGTTTTAAAAATGTATTGTAAATCGACTTACGAAGTAATAATATTAAGTATAAGAAAAAATGATTGAATTTAAAAACATTGTAAAATAACATAATTATTTTCGTAATTCCGTCACCACTATATATCCCCCCTAGGGGGGGGAATTCTCCCCGGTGAGAAACCGCTGCTTTAAATCGTATACATACATATTATACATATGCATATATATATATAATACGTTTGTCGTACGTAGGTATATAATACGCGTGTAGAAAATGTAATGTAGAATACGTGAGACGCGCGTAAGTATAGAAGATCGGAAATTTGGCTCGGACGCGCGAAGCTAAATTTAACGGGTGTCGGTCTTGCCGCCGCACCGACACGCGCACACGACGTTATACACACTCTCGCGCACGCACACGAACGCATTTTTACGCGAGCCTACGCACGATATCGCGGGTTTGTCGTAGCATCTGTGCGGTCCGCGCGGGCTATAAACGCGGTCTCGCGCGTCGTCGTGTGTATGAAAATATTGTGTTTTTTTTTTTTTTATTTTTTTTTATGTTCACTCTCTTCCTTCTTCGTCGTCGTCGTCGTCATCATCTGTGACTATCGGCTGCTGCCTCGCCGCACTAGCGTTTTTCGCGAATATCATGTCATGTGCCGCCGCCAGTACGACCGCCGCGCGGTAACCGTCCGTCGTAGTCGTTTTCACCGCTGCCGTCGCGTTTTTGCCGGTTTATCGTATTGTTATTATTATTATTATTGTATCAAAAATATCATAATATCGATCGCTGTGTTATCATATTATAATTTTAATATTATTATTATCGTTATCGATTTACGCCCATCGATCGACCACTGTGCAGGGGTAAACCGCCGCCGCGGTAGGGGGGGCGGGCGAAAAAATTCGAAAACAATTCGCGAGGCACACGACCGTTTGCGCCGCTCGACGACGGTGTACGCGGCGCGTAGCATCATAAGGGCGCGTGTGCGCAAAGTGTGCGGCGGCCCGGAATACGCCGGGGCCCCGATAATGCATTGACCGTATTGCCATGTCATATTCGTACTTGTCGTCTACGTACACAGCAACGAGAAGGTATATAACATAATACGGGTGACATGACATAATGTCTATATCGATATGTGTATGATATGATATAATAGTGTAAGTAGGTACCTACGTGAGACACATTATACGCAGTGTACCAGCGCAAATGTTCAATATACGATCAGATTCAACGACAATAAATAAGAATATTATTATTTGCGTACATATTACCGTCAACGATGTAACTTAGGTAATAACATAAATGCCTAGTCAATATCGTCGATGCCTAAAATAAGCAACCTAATATTCAGACAACACAAGGACAATGTTGCAAAAATCAAATACTTGTAAATACATTTACATCTACGAGTATAATGTATTAGGAAATTATACACTAAAAATGTCCACTACCTATACTGGTAGACAATGTCGATAATTATTTTATTAAAAAAATTATTTAAAGTTGATTATACATTTAAAATAACCCAAAAAAATCGTTCAATCATAATACGATACTGCAGAATAGATTGTATCTATATTGTGCTACATGCAAGTACGTGAGCGTGTGTACAAACAAATGAGTTGTCCATTATCGCGATTCAAATTGTGTAACTACTGTGTGTAGGTGTATCCGATAGATGGTTATCTATTATTTAATATTGCAAAATTGTCAACATATATACGGTACCGTAAATATGTTATTATTGGTACTGATTACCTATTGATTAGACAAAATCGATTCTAAAACATAAGCCCGTACACAAACCCGCTTTATTTAAATCTGTATACTTTTAACTTTAATAAACTTGCATTTATTTATAAATTTTGGCTAAAAAAAGCCAAAATTGCCGTCAATATCAAGCTAGGAAATATTGTTAAATGTGTAATTATTGACTGAAGGGTAAGATACATAAACGTTTTTTTCTAACTAATATCCTATATACAATCTAATTTGATCATAAATATCGTTATTAATTGGCCGTTGATGTTAATTCTTTAATTTACGTCTTTGACGGTAGTATATACGTTATATTAACTAAGTTGTCCACACGATGATAATTGCAAAAACTGTGCAGTAGTCGGTATGCATATTAAGTTATCCAAGTTCGTAGACATGGTGACGTAGGGGAATGAACCCTCTTTAACGTCGTGAACGTATAGTATACATAGTATAGTAGTAACGTATAGTAGCGACGGGTTTAGTTATAGTCAGCATGTCGTGTGCACACTGCCTTTGACTCTTAACCGGGTCGGCTGAATCAGATAATAATGTTTAAGACAATGGTCATGAATTATTAGTTTATTTGGATAAATCAAAAAACATAAATCACTTTTAATGAATAGTTAAAGTATAAATAGTCAGTTTTTGTGGGCAGCTTAAAGCAAAAAAACAAGCTAGTAAATTTATCACTGATTAGTAAATTGTTAGCCACAGCTTCTTTCCTTTGGCCTTAATCAACACCAGCTGATCACGACTATCACCAAAATAGCTACACACTTTTATTATATTATATTATATCATATATTATGTCATAGTCACTATGTATTGTAATTAATTGTTATTAACAATTTATTAAAAACAATATACTATAGTCTATAGTATAGTATAGTTGTGTGGTTTTGTGTGGTTTTATTGAAAAAAAAATAATGATTGGGTTTTTTGTCCGTTCAAATACTAACGTCTATATAGGGTTTGATTAATACATAACAATAATTTATAATATAATAAAATTATATTTATATCATGCCACTGATATCTTATACAGTATGCAGCGTGTATGAAGACGTATAATTATTATTATTATTATTATTATTATAATTCGTGTCGGCGACGACGTTTTTGGCCAAATTTCAATATCGGCGTATGGTGTCTGTCGCGTGGATTCTTATAGTGCTGAATTCTTCGATAACTGTCGGTGTAGACCATAACGAGACTAGGTATTCTAAATATATGAGTGGCTATTAATCTCGATAAATAGACAGATAGGTGTACGCCATACGCAGAAGCATAGGTACGTAAGTATAGCAGTGATATGAAATACCGTAAAAATATTTCGTATGATAATAAATAAATCATGTCGACGTCGAGACGTAGACCAAGTTAAAAATAAGCAAAAAGGTTTTTATTTTGTTTTTATTGTATAAATACCGCATCGTCAGGATTGGCAATCATTATTAATAAAGTGAACTAATTAATATCGTTTTTTGCAAATGTTTATTTAACTATTTCGGCGGCTTAGTGTCGGTGACCTTTGAACCCGAAAACATCGTCACGACAACTTGTACCGTGTGCGTGACATGTTGTTTAAATAAATATACGTGGACGACTGAACTATTATTGAACTATCAGTATTTAGATATAATAATATCGCAGTATGTATAATATAGATGCAGTACAACTTTCCCAAACGGACACCTCCAAACAGCTGATGACATTTCACCGACTGAGAGTGTCCGATATTTAGAGGTTTCACTGTAATATGATGTAGGCACGAGAGTATTGTCTGAGAGACAATTCGATGACTTCGAATTCCACAAAGGGATTTCGGAAGTCGTGAGCAGTTGCACAATACTCGAAAATGCATAACATAAGTAATTACTAAGTATACGGTAATAATGAATATTCGTGGTAATGCCTATACCACGTGGCCCCAAAATATGCATCGTGCGATTAATCACATGTGTAGGAGACGGCAGAGCGGCCATTTATTTATTAATCGTTTTATGTTTCCCGGCGGTTTATCATCGAAACATACCGGGGTAAGTCTGTTTAAGGTCTCGTCTTATTGACACGGCGGGCGACGATTTATGTATTTCTACTCAACCCCTCCCCGACCGTCGTTCGCAAAAACACGTCGTAGGATCGGCAACATTCACCACTCGAATAACATACACATATAATAATATTATAATATCATCTGTAGTACAGAATACGGACACTGTATTGGCGTTGGTCGCTGCGTATATTTTTGGCACGCGATCTTTGCTGTTTTTACTATATCTACACGTATTATATCACCAAATCATTAGTTATTACTGACGAGAGCTTATTCGAACGTCATTAAATACGTATTAAAAAGGGTATTAATACATCATCAAAAAAAAACTTTATTCATTAGTTTATTACACTCAAAACGTTCGTCGACAAATCACCAACGCAGGCATACTTCGAAACCGAGAAAAATATACCATACAATATGATAATATATACTATGCGTATTAATACCAAAACGGTGTTACGAGAACTTAAGCAGTGACGACACACGCGATACCGCAGAAGAACGATTTGGTTAGGTCGGAACGCTTCACAGACTGCTTAGAATGACCTCTCCGTCTCCAATATTCTAGGTAATTTGTTTTAACGCCACGTGACGGCTGCGAGCTGTCTGTGACCTATGTGCACGGAAATAATTGAAATTCAAAACGACGGTTTCCCCGGCCTGTATGTTATTACATAGTATTATAGTCATATATTATTCTTGTACTACTACAACTACTTATACTTACGGTAAGCAATAACCTGTACGTGAAGTTTATACCTTTGCGTAGAAGTTGTGTAAAATTAATTTCCGTGTACATAATATCCATTTGTAATCTGTAGGTACTTAGTCTATATTACAGTACAATCGATTCAATCGAAAAGTTTCTAGTTAATTGCTATGATGTGATAATTGATAATTGATAATATTTTCATTCGACTGCATAAAATATACAGTGCTTATTTTTTGTATTAATTTTATAATTATTAATGTTGCGAATTTTACGGCTATTTTTAGTCTTTAGGTAGCGTTTATTATCATAATTATTAGGTATTTATTTATTTTTAATGTTATGGTTTCCGATACTGCAGGATAAAAATTAAAGAAAAAGTCTACAAGTGATTGTGGTTGAATTTATAAGTCTGGAATAATATAAACTACAATATTATCTAGTCTTTTATTTTTGGAAATTTACTATTTGAGAAAATATTGCAGCGATAATTTCGTTACAAATTGTTTTACACGATATTAAAATTAACCTATACAGGTACTTATTTATTGTTAGATAATATGCTTTATTAAGTTGATATATTTAAGTTGATTATTCATTTATAATTTTTAATTTAGTTTTACTGATAATTGTTATAAATAGTATAAAATTTACCGTCAAAGATTACGTATTGGTGAATTATGTGGAATTATCAATCAGAAATCTGAATGAATCTTGGCGTAATCTGTATAATAACTAAATAACCTAATATTGTGTACATTTCAAAATTCAACTACCTATTAAACATTACAATATTACATAAAGGCTATTGTGCTATACTATACGAATTATAAGTCGAATTGCCTGCTTATAATATGTATATTATAATATTGCAGCGATGTATATTAACTGAACGTTTGTTTCGTTATATGATAATAAAAATATGTCATTCCGTAAGATGAAGATCGGTGGTAGTATGAAAACTAAAGCTTTACTATTCTTAACTAGATGTCTATAAATGTATTATTATTACCATTATTAGCTTATAATCTGAGTTTTACTACTAAAGCATTTTATTCGCCTAGGATCATTTTATAAATATTTATTATAATCAAATTGTTTTTTTAATTGTTAAATTTTTTGTAATGTATTGTCAACGCTACTATAGTTTATTCTGTACACTGATAAATGTTTTACTAAAATGTTATATCATTTCTCATTTGACACTCATCTAGTAGATTGACAGTTTTTTTGTGGTTAAACAGTTGATTACAGACCTTTCAAGGCTTGACCCTTTTTAAGTGTCATATTTCCGAGCCAATCCATAAAAACCTATTTTAAAAGAACAGAAATGTAATACTTTTCTTTAAACAAATCTCAATAAAAACAATATAATGAAAAAGTACAATTTAATATTATTTTAGAACTTAAATAAGTTTGTTAAACAGAAAATATATTTTCGTTTAATTTAGAAGGTTTTCTTAACTTGTAATTGATAAATTACAATTTATTTTGCAGTCTTTTCTGTTTGTTATTTCATTTCTATACGCGGATAAACACTTATAATTAATGAATTTAGAAGTTTTTAAATTTTCTGAGTAAAATAAATATTACTTACAATGTTTGATAATACATAATAATATACCTATTTAATATGGAAATTTTACTTAGTTTAATAATATAAATTTATAATTAATATAGATTATTTTATAATTAATTTAAATTGATGAGAGATTTTTCAAAACATAATTAGAATGTAATATGTATAGGGAATATATTAGAGGACATTTCAACCTCGCCGTCTGTCGTCGTTACCCGTAAAGTTTCTCTATTGACTATTCTAATGTTTATTGTATAATGGTTTCTAAATTCTTTTTTTTTTTAATTTTAGTGTTCAAACTTTAACAAACCTTTGAACAATTCACACTTTAACCCGGTAAAACAGTGTGAGTAAACTTTTGACCTATGCTCTGCCGGTCTACCGCTATTATGGTTTCCTGCAGGTCTGACTTTATTATTTAATTTTTGCAGGGTTTTAGCAAATTAATATTTGGGTTATACTATAAACTAATTTTTTTTCCAGAAACAAAAGAATTCATTATATAATATGGTCAAATTTAATTATTGATTCTCGGTACGGTACAACTAAAAATAAAAATAAAAACTTTTGTTTGATTATAATAGATATTCGCTCATTTACTGTAAGCATCATTGACTTTTAGGTATTCAAAATCTTAATTAAAAATGTCATAACTACAAAACAATGCAATTGTACATTGCTGCGTATTATATTATATTTGTATTGTGTTAGTGTTCTACACAAGACAGAAATTATATAAAATTTTTTTATAAATATTATATAATTTTGTACTTACTGAATCAAATATATCATAGTGATAATTCTTAAAAAAAACCCATTATCTATATAGTAAACGTAACATTAAAAACAAATATTTTTTCTGAAGACTCAAAAGTTTTTTCGATATCAGTATCTCAATATTCAATTACAAATTAATTCACTTATTTCTTTAAACGTTATTAATATTGCATTTCTGTGTCAAAAAAAATGTATTTCCAAATGTGATCTTTTGAGATAATATATATCTACAATAATTTATATTTATACTTACCAATAAGGATTGGTTTCTTTTTTAATTTTTTTTCTGTCAGATTGTGGGTAAAATTTACGATAACAGGCGAAATAACAAATTATGATGATGAGTGTAATTGTGTAAGGGGTTAGCGTGAGCTGTAAAAATGTATGTAGATATACATTTCTAAGTTTGCACACTTCCTGTAGTCGATATACCTGGATATTATACACAGGATCGAGTACCTTTTAAATGCTTGTTTACGAAAACCTTATTGTTTACTTCGGCGAAACCCTCAGATTAATAATTATTACAATATGCATGATGCGATAAAAAATAAAAATAAATAACGTTGGTTCACAACGATTTCGTATCCGAGCATCTGGGTCCCTCGATAAATCCCCGCCCGAAGTTATTTATTGAAGGTCATTCGTTACGTGTTGTCTCGCGTACCTGCTATAATAATATAATAGTAATGTAAAATATTATTAATTGTAGGTGCCTACTTATAAACAGCCTAAACGCATATAATAAAATATTATACCTATTATATAGTATTCATTACATATAATTTATTGTCAGAAATATTATTTATTATGTATTTATATAGGACCGTTCCACCGAAACGAAATAAAAAACAAACGGGTAGGTACCGAAACGCCGGGACATTATAGTGCGACGTCATAGTACTGAATGGCGAATAATGACTACAGTGTATAAGGTTATTACTTATAAGTTTATTACTATTATTATTTTATGTATATATATATATATATATATATATTGCGCGCGACGCAGTAATATTTACACAGCCGAATCTCCGGTTAGAGTGGTTAGACGGGAAACCCTTTAACCTCCGAACTTATTCTTCCTTCCGGCCGGCCGCACTACATAAACGACGTTTGCATAAGTCCCATGCAAAACAAGCCTCGGGCACGCGCCACAAGTATATCAATATTGAAATATATGATTTTACTCGAGACCGTCATCTCTTTGTGCGGCGGGTTCACGCACCGAATAAACATTAAACAACCAAAACATTATGTAGTCGTCACGTTTGATTTATAATACGAAGATTATAACCTATACAATAAGGCGATCTTGTAAAATTTTAAAGTATTTAAATAAGTATTAGGTACTATATTATTGTTGTGTTTCGAACGTTACATTTCTTAAATCACAGCATTTTAAATATTATTCTATACGTTGGTATTTGTATTTTAAATCCGAGTACTTTTATATTTAAATGCATTATAATATAGTGTTTTTGTTTTGGTTATCCGTATTATTATTATTTCAACTCATAAATAAAATCATTGAAAGTTTGTAATTCTGCGTATTTTTTATATATACGAGTGGCGTCCAAAAATAAACTAGAAAAACCATTGTTGATTATTTTTGTCGAAACAAACTCAATAAATACACCCTACATTGTCACGTGAATTGAAAACTTTACAACATTGTTATCGTTGGATATCACGTACTGGTCCTGTTACCTACTTCTGTGTACGACGTACGTTACGTGTGTATATATCGTACAGTGTAGGAGCGTCGATTATCCACACGTTAATTATCGTTACTACGAAATTGTTAAAAAAAATAAATGGTATTTTTATTTTAAAATTGAAATTAAATTATATTAGTATATTACGTACTTTCAACAATAATTATATTTATTTAATCGTATTGAACTTATATTATGTTATACATACAGTACATTAGTTTAATTTTTAATTATATAAAACATTTAAATTAATATTCACTATATAATTGTAAATTTGTAATCATTGTTTGATTATCCACACCCCACCGGTCCTAAGTAGTACGGATAATCGATGTTTCACTGTATATACTATATAGTAACATGTTACGTATATTCTAATAAAAAATAAAAAAATTATATAAAAATAAATTTGTTTGAACTATTAAACGGTTTATCAAAAGTAATTGAAATAAATTTAAGTTAATGTATTCAAATATCTGTTTAAATACAAATTAAATGTGTCTATTTACAATACCTATTACAATAGGAATTGGTACAACTTATGTTTTTTGAACTAGAATCCAAGCTTGAACTCAAACTCAAACTCAAACTTTAATCTTATTAGGACTTTTAAAAACTTAACCTTAACAGTTTTCAGAATATAAAAATATTAGGCATACAGTGGCGGTAAAATGATTTTGTCATGCCCCCCCCATATTATGTAAAACATAAAATAAAATGTAATACATTAACATTATAGTACAATATACATAAATTTAATTGTTATAAATGTTAAAGAAAAAAGTCATGGGGGGGATCTATCCTCCCTTTGACGCCACTGTGTAGGCATATAATAGATGTGTATAATATTATGTAATACAACTATTAGAAATTGTGCAACAAGAGTATGAAATATTGTAATACCAACAATATGCATCAGGTTTTATTTCGTTCCAATGTAAAAATTTAAAATAAGACGAGGGTTAAAAAAAAATATTTTTAAAATATAATAAACGTTTTACATAATAATTGTATGACAAGCTCCAAAGATGCTGTCCACCACATTCCATGTAATATGCAAATCACTTAATTTATCGGGCCGTCGATCACTGATTTTGGAATTAAGATACTTTATAGAGAATGAATCGATTTAAAGGAACACATAACGAGACATGATGAGGTGTACCTACCTAGTTGAAATTTTTTCTCGTTTACATCAATATAATTAAAACAGTAATTAACCTTCAATATCAACACTTAGATCCGGCACTGACCTCCCCTCCCCCCGTCCTATCCTAATCCACGTATTATAATCACAATATAATATGCAACCGACCACCAATAAATCGGGAGACTCGAGATGTGGACCTCGAGCTTTGTCGGATCCGCGTAAGTCGCACGACGGCGCTCTCTGCTCACAGCCGCACCGCCGGCGGTGGTCCAGACCCGGAGCGGCAGAGGGCGCGGCGCTTGTGCTCGCTAATCGATCATCGGCCGGCCGGCGGCGAACGGAGTCCGCCTCGGCGTCGGTGTCGGGCGGGGCGGCACACGGCGAACGGGCGAAGGTGTACCACCGACGACGTCCCAGGGCGCGCGACCGTTAAAACCGTCCGCAATGCCGGTGGTGGTGCGGTAAACGAAATACAACCGTGACGACGTGCGCACGCGATGTTATTATAGTAAATATAGTAATAACAGTAATAATAATAATTATTAATTATATTATTTCACATTATAATATTTGCGTCTTGTGCAACGCGAATGTTTCTTCAGTGTGTAGGTACGCATATAATAATAGACAGATAGCATTAAATAACGGCAGTGAATAATTATTTGTATTATGACATATTTTTTTGTCATCGAAAGTGTAATTGATGCGAAAATATCATAAAATACGACACTGCGGTATACGTATTACAACACGTGCGGAAGAAACCGGATGTATAAAATGCCCATCACAAAAAATCGTGTATCATAACAACCGACGACGATAATATTATTGTCACCGCGTACGGCCACTCCGGATCTGTCGTCATCGGCCGATGGAAATGGGGACGATGAGGCGCCACCGAGGAAGACCGTCGTCCGGACTGTGGTCTGCAGGTGCATCATCGGCGGTTGCAGCGGCGGCGACGACGGTGGCGTTGACTGCAGCGATGGCCGTCTCGGCGGCCGTGGACGGCGTGGTCGGTGACAGTGCCGCGGCGGTGGCCGCGTCCACAGTACAAATATCGTTATAATATATCGTTACGCCGTGCGCGCGAGAACGCGGCACGGCGGGGCTCGCAGTGTATAGATATAGATGAGTGGCCGCGGCGGCACTGGCCTGTGTTCGGACCGGAAACCGCGTCGGAAACGCAACCAGAGGTAAGCAGCAGCGGCATCATCAAGCGGCAACGGACACGTCCGGCTTCTGCGGCGGACACGCTACTAGCTCGCCTCGCTCTCTCTCTACCTCTATCGCTCTCGTACTATAATACACATTATACATATTATATCTTATATCCTCGCTCTCAGCACCATACCAGCAACACGCGATCATCGCTCGCCAGCCGCATACAATTTATGTATTTGATTTGTACGCACTTATACACGAATTATAAATCGATCGTTTTATAATATTATATTGTGCATTTTGGTCGCAACGCTGCTGCAAACTATTATACGCTACACAATATATCGAGGGCATAGGCGTAAATTGGGGGTCTTATCTCCTCCCCCCCAAAGAAAACAAACTCTTGAAATCCCCTCGTCTAGTATAATTAAATACGTTTATAAGTGTTAATTGATATAATTTCTAGTCCTTTTTTAATCATATTTACGTCTATGGTCGAGAGCATTCTATAGTATAACATTATAATATTATGGGTAAGAGCATACTGAGTCATTTTATAAAATTTTCACTGTACTTACAGGAAAGATTAAATTTTAAGTCGCATTCTTTTTGAGTAAGAGTTACACAACACAGGTTCACCTATTAATTCCATAATTATCTTTTAAAAAAGAATGGGTTTGAAAAATTTGGTTAAAAATAAAAATATAAATATGGATGCTTATATTTTATTATAATATAATGACCAACATTTTGAACTATTATACAATAAACTTACAAGAATAATTATTTATTTTATTATTTACAAAAAAAAAAATTGTGTGCAACATATGGACATAAAGGATATGAACCTATAATCGCAACAATTTCTTGAGTACATAATAGAATGCTAAAAAAATACATATATCAATTCAACACATTTCTTGAAAGTCTAAAAATTTGAAAAATGTCGGAAAACGTAATAGTATTATGTTATATAAGACAACGATTTAATTTAATAATTTCTTAATTTAAAATTTGTACAGATCGGATAACACTATTAAGTGCTAACTTACTATAATTTGTATACTAATATTAATGATAAAATTTACTTGTAATAATATTATCTGTATAGATTCTAAATAATTTTTAATAAATAAAAATTAAAAATAATTTTTATAATCTGTAAATAGTTTTTTTAACCACAAATGATGTTTAAAACTTAATAAGGTATATAAAAAAAAAAAATTGTCATACATTCATAGCAAGGTTTTTTTTAGTACAACTTTAATTATTTATTTTTATGTCATTTTAAAGATAATTTGAAAAAAAAACTGTACAGTATAATCTAAATTTATAACTCAGTAGGTACTCTTTAATATGTTATTTGTTATATTATTGTATGTCTATTATATACATGTATTTTACTTAATACGCACCTTTGCACACACATATACACACACACACGCGCACGCACGCACGCACGGATATGTTTTTGTTTTTCTGTTTCACCACATACAAAAAAATAGAGCTTCTCAACAATACTACCCGTTCATCTGCAATGGAAAAATATGAAAATATTTTACGCTTTTGTCAAAACGTCTATATTACGTATAATAACATATCCGTTCATATTAATATATTTGTACTTGTACAATCATAATACGCTTTGTTTTATAATATTATTAAAAATAAAATAATACATAATGCTCATGTGCATTATATTTTGTAAACCTTTTATTTTTTATAGAATACATAATAAGACATAGACATATATTTATAGTATACATTGTATCATTATCCCCATATATATCTATATAGGTTAGTCTCGCATAAATATACAATTTATTATAGTATAGTTATTATGAGTACAATATAATTTGGGTTGTTTTTTTCGAAACAGTAATTTATATAATTCTATGTCTAACGATTGGTGAGGAATATTCTGTTCCTATAATGTATGTTTACTATACAAGTAAATAATAATATATTTATTAATAATTAATAACAATACTGTTTCTGAAGTTAAAATGTCATAAATGCTTGGAAATATGAAATTAAAAAAATTATTGTGATAAAAAATGGTGGAAACTATAACTTTTTGCTTTAATAGTTTAAATTTAAAATATAGGTAGTATGTAAAAATATATATTTGTCAAAAAATCAGAAAATTACTGTTTTTAATACGACAAGTGACAACCGCTATTTTTATTACTTTATTACTTTTAAATTGGAACACGCCATGTATAAATATATTCACTATAATTTGGGTTGGTATATAATCGTTATTGTTATTCTGTCGCCATATTTGGGTTCTTGATAATAAATAATTGATCACCCTAAAAAAAAACATTTTTATTTATTTTAGGGGACATTTCATCGAATTTTGTTAGATACGCATCATATTATTCGATATTGCGAAAAATCTATTTTTCGTATTTTCTGTTTAAAAAAAGTAGGCGTACAGTATTCCGTGAACGAAGGTTTTGAAGAGTTGTATTTTCCATTTGAATAATTTTATTTTAAACTAAAACATAATATTATATAGTATACCTATAATAATTCATCTCGACTACGACGTTTTCACTGGTATTAATATTTTATTAAAAGGTCTAATCATAATAATGTATATCGATAAAGTTTTCAGAACGGTAATTACATATTTTCTGCGATAAATTCTAATTTGAAATTCAAATACTTCGCGCTCCAGAACGACTATATATTATTATCATGCTCATCTATATACACATAAATTTATCGATGTACCTATATATTATATATACCTATACACACACACACACACACACACACACACACACACACACACACACACACACACACACACACACACACACATACACATATATATATATAGATACGAATATATAATGTTATGCATAATATTTCAGTCAATACTGATAATGCGTATATATTTTATGTTCATCGCTTTTACTGGTACTATTCTATAAAAAATATTATATCGTATATTATAGGTATACTATCCTTAAATCATACGAGTAAGATTTATATAAACGTAGTTTTTATATATTATTTGGTAAAATATAACTTTAGAGGATGAGTGTCCTTAACCATCATAACTAAAAAGAGGTCAGAAGTTGGCTAAAAAAAGAAAAACGAAAGACTTATTGCTGTTCTTCAGTGATAATAATATTTTACTGTTTTTCTCTAAAACAGGGTATAATGTACTTAGATACATGAAAAACAACCCGAAGTGTCTTTGTGGTCAGTTGTTGTACTGTGGAGTTGTATTTTTGAAACAGTTGCAGTTTTTTTTTTATTCTATTCCAATAAGAACAAATGGAAAAAAAGAAGATAAAAAATATTATAAAACCATATTCTGAGTTTCACTCGGAATAAATAAAAGTAAAAAAAAACTTAGTAATCTCAGTGGAATTGTATTCAAGTAAACACAAAATATCTGCTATAGAGTGGGCTAACTTGAATTTGTAAAATAATGTATACATAAATACATAATATATATATATATATATTATATCGTAATAACGGCGCAATTCAACTATACTGCAGTGGTTTGTCGTTTGTGTATATTTTCGGTATAAATCTACGCGTAGTACGTGTACGACATAATAAAATATTATATTATATACATATAAAAATTGTGTGTGTTCAATAAAAATGTAATGACATTATTACAAGGTTTTTTTTGCCACTGTATCTTGTGGAAACTACAACACGCGTTTTCCCGACGGATAAAAGTGGCGGGAAAGTTCTATTCGAGACAGAATAATTTAACGCATTACGGGACTGAATATGAAATGATCAATGTATGACGTCGTTCATATTGTATTTATATATAATATAAATAAATAATAGGTATAATACATAAGTTTATTTATAATTTATAAATTATATAAAGCATATCACTACCAAAGTTTTATAGTATTAAAACTTGTAATGTATGTTATCGTTTTTATATTCATATATCATGTACACTAAGTGATGGTTTCACTTAGATATTTAACCTTCATTTTAACCAAATTTTAATAAATTTAATATGTATTAAATAGTATACCAAACATATAGTTGTATAATAGGTAATCTATTTTTTATCTTGGTACCTAACGGAATATATAATATTATCAACAATAAATACATAAGTATTAATTAATTTAATTATTAATGAGTGCCACAAAATTGTAAGTGCTATTTTCAGAATTGGGGTGCTATAATTCCCTACTTTAATTGAGCATATATTATATGTATGTTAATATTTTACATAAATATTAAAAATTACATACATATATATAATATTAAAATTTATTTTAATATATTATAATATATTATATTTATAAAATAAAACAAAATAACAATATATACTGATTTTGTTTTTAATGTTCATTTAATTTCAAACCGGTGGCCAAACAACAATATATAAACATTAATATCATATTATTTAATCAAAATATGATGAAATCCAAATAATTATATAATGTAATCATTATAAAAATAATAATACATAAGCGATCAAAAAATGTTATCTTGCTATCTGGGGGTATCACTGGTTAGTGTGGTTACAATTTATAATAATGGGATTATAAATTATAATCCCATTATTTGTCCCATTTAAATTATTAGTATTATTTGCTATAGAGTTTGATGGTGCTGCATCTTTTTTCATTATTTTTTCTAGTATCCCATAACCTTTAGATAAACCTGTATACATCGCTTGCCATGCCTTGACTTCGTGTGTGGTAATGTTAGATTGTTCGAGACGTGTCTCCTCTTCTTCAACTATTTTATTTGATAGGTTTCTTATTTTATTCATGAGCATTCTCGTTTCTTTTTTGTTATTTTCCAGTTCCTTAAAAAAAAAAACATTACAAATTATTATACGGAAGAGCATAATAAAATATGGCAATACAAGAAAGGCAGTTAGCTGTTATGTTATTTTTGCCCTAATGTATTAAGTCCTTAATTTTTGTGTTTTCTATGATTTTAAAGAATATATTCCTATTTATATCATAAATTTGTTGTAATAACAATAAAATCATGATTGCTGACAGACCTAATAGTTAGGTATTTATGATTACAACAATTTAACATTTATATTTTAGTGTTATAAAAAAACACATGAAAACTTATGGGCTATTAACTATTTATTGTAATTAAATAACATTTTATCTTGAGATTACAAAACAAAATCTAATCGCCTAGGACTTAGCGCCATTTAATTAATAATTGTATCTACTTACTAGATTGCGTTTTGTTGTAATTGAAAATATACCCGCTTGGGCTATGATTATAAATCCCAATAAAATTATTATGAACGATTGATTTGTTATCATTTTCAAATATGATTTTTTTTTCACAATAAAATCGTCTCCAATCTACAAAAAAATACGTTTATATATTAGTCATATAATATAGTTTACGCGAAAAACTTAAATATTAAATATTTACGTACGTCTATTATACAAGAATCCATATAACACTAAATACTTAAATATTTAAGTATACGTCGTTTAAAGTTGTGATTGAAAAATGATCGTTTTGGCAGCTAGCTTGACAGTAGAGCAGTAGACAATTGGATTGGTAATGCCATATAATTTATAAAGATTCGTCTTTTATACTCATGATATAAACAATAAAGCTTATCTTTTCATTGACGATAGCAACGTTATTATTTTTGACAAAGTGGCCAGTATAAAGAAATGCGAAAAATAGTATCATAATAGTATAACACATATGTTATAAATTTATAATAATAATAATAAAAATAATATTATTACTTTGTGTTCATTTTTCCCATAAAAATCATTTTATAATTCATTTAATTAATTTATAGTTTTTGGAGTATGTTTTAAGACCATATTTTTATTATATATATTTAAATATATATAAGCAGTAGCGGACTGGGAGAAAAAAACAGTCCAGGAAAACACAATTTAGCTTTTAAATTTTTAAGTATTTTAATAAATTGATATTTCCGACCGATGATTGGTAACGTAAATATAACATATCATGACAACGCGTATGTTTTGACGACGTTATTGTTTGTTTATTCAGCAAAGTATTTTAATTTCGAAAAATTACCGACGATTTTTAATATTTTAACCCAGTGGCGCCATTTGTGCTATCATTTTTAGATTTTACGACAAATAGTATCCAGGAATGATGTACATGAATTATATCTCCGAGGACTTCGAGGAGTCTTTCACAGTCATCTTTGGCCATCTTTATGCCGAATGGAATCTATAAAACGACCGGAACCCCCAAACAATACGGTAATACCTAAGTTTACGGACTTAAAATCGACGGGCAGAATTCCTGCTTTGCCTTTCTGACGGGAAACTATAATACATTATAACCAGTACCGAAGAAATGCTCCGTTCTGCAGCACTAATTGTTACCGTGATTATAGTATGAGCCTGAACCCGTCGTGGACAATTCTATATGGCAAACGGCTCGAGAACAGCAATATAAAAGTGACAGGATAAGACTGTGAACTACCGATTAACTGTGTATAAAATTTGAAATTAATTATAAAACGTTTCTATTTTTAACATATCTACATATTATTTAATAAAACGTATATAATGTCATTTTTGACGTTTGCAGTGGCGATTCCCTTTATACTCGTGTATATAGGTATAATGTGTTCGGCATTGTTGGATTTCTATGTTTCTAATAAATAGAAAACATTAGGGAAGTAAAAAAATGGTTGAAATATTAATCCCACTTTATATATCAAGACTATAAGCTGATTTTAATTTTTACACAACTTTGTCAAAGTTAGAAAGGCACCATAGTGGTTTATAAAATATATTATTGAAAAAGTCATAAAAAAAATATCTTTGTTCAAAAATGTTGTTAAATCAACAACATTTAAGTATAGAAGCGAAATGAATATTTATTAACCGATTTATCAATTTTTTGGTTAACATGGCAACGAGTTTACCCGTAGTCCTTGAGGATGGCTGGACGGTTCGAAAGAAACTACAACATGCATACATTATAAGAATTTCTTATAGAATTTAATTTGAAAATTTAAAAATAGCGGTATAAATGTGAAAAGTTTGTGGTGAGTGGTGAGATAATACCTATAAAATAATCAAATGTATTCCATTATAATTGTGCATATGTGCAATGTTATACAAAGCATGTAATTTGGAACTATCACTTTAATTGTTTCGTTAATGTAGAACGGATATTAACATAGTTGCTTATTTAAAATGAATAATTTTCAAAGTTCAAAGTCATAGTCATAGAGGTTTTATTTCAAAACAATGATGTGTGAAACTGTGAAGAGCTATAGTACCTATAAATTAAATTAAATAATTAATTATTCTACATTCTCAAATCTAGATACATGATTGATTAAATATACATAGATCAGTCACTGCTTAACGTGACAAAATAATATATTGAAAATAATACAAATAGGTATTCAATCGTTTTAAGCATAGCCATTGATTAATGAGATTATAAGTATTTATAATCAATGGCATAATTAAATACTTTATGCAAATATTGTATACAGACTATTCAATAGATGATTTTTGCACTATTTATATAACTACAAAACAATTCAATTTTTAATTATTATTTTATTTAAATATTGCATATACACTGTACATTGACTTTGGTGAAGGATGGTACAAATGGTACAATGGGCTACCATTAGGCACTAATCTAATCACTTCAATTAACCAGA
Organism: Rhopalosiphum padi; assembly: GCF_020882245.1. Classification (NCBI taxonomy): domain Eukaryota; kingdom Metazoa; phylum Arthropoda; class Insecta; order Hemiptera; family Aphididae; genus Rhopalosiphum; species Rhopalosiphum padi. The sequence goes on from NC_083597.1 coordinate 72,804,740, forward strand.
GATTCATTAACTCCCTTTTAAACACTAATTATAAGCAAATTGTCTAGTTTCTCTTGATATGTGGTAGTTTGAAGCTTGGCATTTACGCAATGATCATTATATAGGTACCACTTTTATTTGCATTACTTCTAGACAAAAAATTTCAACCTGCGTTAATTTATTTCAAAATAATATAAAATTGCAGTGTAATGCACGTGAATTCTATCTAAAACCAAATTTATTTATATGTAGCGACGTTCAAACCCTCTACCCCCATGAAATATATGGTTGGTACGTACTTGGTACTGGCATTGATTTAGATTGTATAATTAATTGGAATTTAAGAATGGGACATTTTTTTTAACCCTTCCTGAAATTAATTTCTTTATACGCCACTGTTTATACGTAATTTTAAAGATGTAATTCATGTAACATTGAGACAAGTATGGGAAGACACAAAATATTTGGTTGTACTGGTTAAAGGCTTGTAACCGTCATATTGGGTGTTTAATTAACTTTAATAGTTTATATTTATTAATATTTTGTATGTTCGCAGTATATTAATTTAATTTTTCACCGTAGTAATCACACCATGTTTTATTCTCAGTGTTCCACTATCAAGCATTTTTATTTTAACATATACAAATTACAAGGGAATCACGCTGACGGAAGTTTAATTTTTAATGCCAGTCAAAGCATACAGTGATTGTCGTTTTTTCTGACCACGACCTGGAAATGTTATTGTTCAAATTAGATTAATATACCTTATCGATAACCACATTAACTCTGCGTATTATTAGATAATAGAAGCCATTTTATTAAAGTCCTTTTACATCGTCATAGGTCTCCCTCGCTTATCTACATCCCATCTCATAATATTAATTTTGCAAAAATTCATCTTTATCTAGAGCCATATCGCTCTACAATAATTATCATGTCTTTGGTTTCTTCTTTGAAGACAATCTTGGTTCATAAAAAATAAATATGATAACTGAGCGTCACTTCTAATACGCTTTTTCACACGCTATGCATATTTATATTTTATGTCTACTTTACTTTATTTTGTTTATTAACCTGTTACATTTAATTTAAGTATATCATAATATGTTCTTAAAAATTGGGCTTCTGCCCGTTTTATTTAAACGGATAAATTATTATAATTGTTATAATTAATATGCATGAGAAAATATCGATACATTTTGTATAATGTAGAAAATACTATTGCTCATTGTGTTCAATTGGAAAGGAGTAGAGATACTGAGAATGAAAAAGGTAATAGTTTATGAATATCGATAGAAGCGATTACGGAAGCGTCAGAGGTGTGACAAAAAATAGTATGTTTGACTCGAGTGGGAAGGCATTTTCAGTCAGAAATAGCTCACGTGCTACACGTGTACACGGTAAATATTTTTTTCTGAATGACAAATTACCAGTCAAAGACTATGCGATTTCCCTGTAATGTGTAAACGTTAAAATAAAAAATTGTTGAACGAAGCATAGTCCGTTGGCATGATGTGATTAATGCAGTGAAAAATGAAAACATACTATGAACATATACAAAATATATAATAAACCATTTAATAAATTGATATCTTATTTAAAAGAATTTAAAATGTATAAATTAAGCTAAGATACATTATAATCGTATATGTAACTAAGTAAATGTAAACCCGTTGTTACTTATGAATTATGATCGTATTATTCGTATTCAATTAATCGAAGTATTATTATATTGTATCTGCACCTAATAAGTAGTTGCGAAAATGAAAATTGTATTAAAATGCTGTTTACGATGATTGATTTTATACCTAATGTATAAAAAGTGTAGTACCTATACCATATATAAACAATAAGTACGTATAGCAACACAAATGAAATAACTTTTATCGTATTATAACAATTAATACAATTTAAATCTTTCTTTTTATTATACTTATGAAAAACTGTACGCGCGGGTCAGAACTCGAATATTTTATGACGAGTGTCCTTTTCGTACAGTTGTTTATTTCATAAATAGCTGAATTTCATGCATTTAAGTGCCACGCTGACACTAAAATCTGGTGTAAGTGTAATTGAATTAAGTTTCCGACCTTTGTGGTCGATGTGTGTGTCTTTCGCAAAACACCATCCACACCGCTGCAAACGCCGTGCATACATACATACATACATACATACATACATAAAAAAAGCTCCGGCTGACTGTAGTGTCAAGCGAAACGATTTCCGTCGTCGCGCTATGACGTCCGGTCCCCGGTGTACATTGTTAGTTATGCACTAAAATAGGCACTTATTCTTTATCGAGTACGCCAAGGGTGACCAGGCGGTGATATATCACCACTCCTGCCTACAGACTTTTTTATTTTTATGTTTTACAAATAATGTATAACGTTTGGTCCGTGATTGCTTAAAAAAAAAATAAACAATAAATAAATGTTGTGTTCTGTGACGGTTATTAGAAACAGTATTTTAAATTATATACATACAAACATACATAAAATTACCATAGCTGTAATTGTGTTAAGTTCCAAAGTTGCCGAGAAATAAAATCTGAAAACACACATTTGACAAATCCGCCTGAAAATCCCGGCGGCGCGGCGCCGTGGTGTCGCCTTTATGGCGCACTAGGGCCATTCAATTCACGAGAGCATACGAACAGTAAGTTGTTGTCTAGATAATAGATATAATAACAGTGTATATTATATAGTAAATCACACGTACTCCGTTTCCGAGTTAGCATTTATTTTGTTTGTTGTAAGAAACTGTTCATGTACCTACTTTCAAAAGTATAATATTATAGGATTTAGTCGAGTAGTCTGATCATCACTCAATTGGTCAGATCGACTTTACACGTGAAATCAATATTATATAGAATACAGAAGTACAATTTAATTAATTAGTTGAAATAAAACGAGTCTTATCGTGACACGTAACTGTGTATACAACTAAATTAGTTCTACCGCAATCTAGATTCTAGGTAAATAAATTTCTTACAATTTGTAATGTCTTCAATAATAGTCTGTTAATAGGTATTTAATAATTATAACACTAATTATAACTTATATTTAGGTTTCACTATACTTATTAGTTATTACTCAATGTACTTATTTGCAATTCTAATGATGAATTACCTGAAGTAATATGCATGAAATGTCGTATAATACATTATGTTTAACCTGTGTCTAATAAAATTAATAGCAACACTAAAACCATGCAAGTACTATTAGCAATATGTTCATTAAGTTAAAAATCATAATAATATTAATTGTTTCATTATTTACGGAAATAAATACCAATTACATAATATACAATGTAATAACAGTATAACGAATATGTATACATAATATGTATATGTATACGAATATCTAACAAGTAACATTATATTTGTGAAGAATATATAAAAAAAATAGATAGATTTAAAAAAAATCTATACATTTAAATAGCTATGTAAACTTAAAAATAAAAAATATAATATGATACGAATAATATAATTATTAATAATGAGTACAATAGAGACATAAAGAGTAATAAATATAGGTTGGAAAAAGAGAGAGGGAGTAATAAGATAAAAGATAAAATAAAAATGAAAGTTAACTAGATAAAATATTTGACAAATTAAAAAGGGTCGTATTATAAATCTAAATCTTTAGTCGAATTACCTGTAGAAATAAGCATATTTACAAGAAATTAATTTGAAGAAGTAAAGAGAAAATAAGATATTGAATTATTTCTGGAATTAGATTGTTTACTCCGAAATTTAATCGCTGGGGAATTTCTGTACAATCGATAATATTATGTAATAAGTAATAACTAATAGTTGAAACAAAAATGTACGGCATTAATCGTTTATGGTATTAAATATTCTATTTAAGGGCATTATTTTGAAGGGGTCATAAGCAGTATGAAAAGTACCTAGAATGTGGAACTCTTTTATAGTGGTTTATATTATGATAATCGTATAAAGTTATTCTAAACACAGGTCACAGAGCAGTAGATAGACTATGATTTTGGATGATATTGTTATTGCGCCAAATTAAAGAAACGTAGCAAAAGTGAGATCGAACTAGTACGAAATACAGAATTTTCAAAGGATGACTCGTCACAAAAACCTCTACACATATACGTCTTAACAAGCTTAGTTTCTTATATGATTTATTTATTTTATAAATAACTTTAAAATTGAAGGAAAGTTTAGAGTCAATAAAAACGCACTGATCTTTAATTATTACGTGTCAAATTTTAATTTTTTTCTTTGTAATCAAAAAGTAATTAATATTTTTAAAGAAAATGAAATAACAGCACATTTTTTAATATTCAAAAATATATTATTCTTATTACACCATTGATAGAGGCTGTTTAAGGCACATCGAAGTTTCAGTGCATCATCATGGCATTTAACAATTTTGTAAGCTTTAGTGTCATCTGAAAGTAAGAAATAATCTGAATGTTTTAAAGTTGTATTTATATCGATTATAAATAGAGAAAATAATAAAGGTAATAAATTATCAATTTGATCAGAAATATAATTTTCGTATTATACGGTTTATAACCGATTCATAGCCTGAAGGAATTAATTCAGGTATATTCATAATTTATTTTTTATGTATAATAATAAACGTTATAAAAATAACTAAAAACAAAAAGTCATTGGTTATCCATGAAACTAAATTATCTGAAACTATTTATTAATAAGTACCTAGTGTACCTATACTATGATATTTTATATTGACTTATTACTTTATTATGGATCTAAGAATCTACAACGATGACGAATAATAAATATTTGCATGTTTTATTATCCAGATTAAAAATCATTTTATTATATTGATATGGTTTATATTAGTTCTAATAAAAAAAAAATTAAAGTTTTTTATAAAAATAAGTAGGCAAGTGGGTACCGCTTTGCTGTACATTAGGTGTTGAGTGGGTGAATGTTAAATTTGAATTCAATGATTTATCATGATATAAAAAAAACTAATCTGAGCGGAAACGGTCTGTCAGAATGTCAGCCTATATTACTATTTACTAAGTATATTTCATGGTATGTTTTTTTGATGTATCTATTAATATTATTTATTTTAATATTCATATTACGGTAGGTTATTTTAATTATTATAATAATATATAGAATATATTGAATTAATTATATTATTTGTATTTAATTATTATAATAATATATATTTTAACCTAAATCAAATTATAGCCATATATAGAAAAAAAAATCAAATATTTATCATACCTATAGATAGTTTAAAAGACAGTGTCTATAAAGACCTGGATATGCTGGACAGTAAAGCGCTAGCTACAGACAGAGACAGTTGGAGAGAATTGGTGGTTGTGGTGAAGGATCTAAATAGTATTCAATAAGACAAAAAAAAAATAGATATCTCAAATATCTATTTCACTTATTTATATCAAAATAATATTTTGAAAATGATACCATGTATAAAAATTGATAGTATAAACATTTGGTGAAAAAATACTAAGTTATTGATTTTTAATAGGTACTTTGATTTAATATTAATAATTTCATTATTCTTATTTTTTCTTATTATTTTTATCTACTTGTATTAACAATTAACAAAAAAATATAATGGTTTGTAATACATATTAAAAATAAAATAGGCTTAATATTATCAATATATTTACTTCTTATATAAATATGATGATCAATCGTTGTACAATTATTATTATTAACTCTAGTTTATACAATTAAAAAATTCTATTTTTAGCATAAGATGTAAATATTCCACTTTAGATTTATCATTATATTAATATTATATATGTAATTTAATGCACCGATTATTAATCTATTACAATTTAAGTAATAATAATAAAAAAAAAGTAATATGAAAATATGTCAAACAATTTGCATAATATAATCATATTAGTAACTAACCTACCTATTTTCTCTAGGTTGAAATAGAAAAACACTCGATACTATAATATTTTATAACATCTATTTGTATATACGTATTTATATTAATGTATTATGCCATATACATAAGTTACAGTAATTTAGTTTTAATTACAATAATATTCATAACTGTATTTATTTTCAAATCGTTTTACTGTTTTAGTACTGTGGAAACTTTAACGTATAAAAAATTGTTTCTGAACAAAACACGTATTCCTTTTTTTGCGCATTATCGATTTGTCTCTTGACCCGACACGTTGTCTCCGTTAATAATATTTGTTTTTTTCGTTAAAAATCATTTAAATAATATATTGAATGCAAGATTAATTATATTATTATTCCGATGCAATTGGAATTTATTGGAGTGCAAAACAATCAAAGTGTGTTCTGCTGAAATCGTTGTGGCGGATCTGCCAGGACCATGAATCATGTGGATCGTACAGTTCTCGTTACGATGATCGACGTTCGTCGAAAAACTGATAGAATATTATGTCGTTTATTGGACAATGAAGACACATTGGATATGAGAATTTTGGTCGCCAACTCTCAATGCCAATCATTGATGGCCAATAGTTGGCAGGTAATGCGCGATCTGCGACGGGCTGCAAGTGTAAAAATATGTGGCAATTATGAGTTGAGACGACGATACACGTAGTCGGCTGTTTTTCAACGATCGTCCGGTTTGCTTATGTCAATGTCTCAAGCATTACTGTCGATGAGATATTAGAACCCTCCATTGTGTTGGTTATTTTTTAAATGAAAATTAATTAGCGAAAAATAGAGATAGAGAAACTTGAATCTAAAATTTTGATCTTAGAAACTAAACCTAACTTTCTCGAATCTACTCAGGAAGATATATTTTCTAATATATATGAGCGACAAGCAAGAAGTCGTAGTAATTTAGTTTTCTTTAATGTACTTGAGTTGCCTTATAATACTAATACGAGTAATACGGACCATACCTATGCAATCTATTCTTGAAGTATTTCGTCGAATCAATACTGATGTTATTCCTGTAAACTTACTGCGTTTGGGCAAGGTCTCAAATAAATGTCCACCAATTCGCGGATTACGTTACCAAATCGACATGACGTTTACAATATTTGTTGAAAATTAAAATAAAATTATGTCAATCTGATAACTTTGATTGTGTTAGTTTTTTACGGATTTTATGCTACTTCAACGTAGACATCCTAAATCAATATTACAATACCGGACAAGCTAAATTTTAGAAAATTTGCTGGTGAAAATTATTTATATATTAAGTATGTTAATAATGTATTAATCGTCGTAAAAGCCGTTGAGAATAATGTCAAAAATCAGAAAATCTAATATTTTATTGTTAGTAAATGCGTAATGTTGCTTTGGTTGATTACAATATAATCGTTTAATCCGAAACTGGGTTGTGTAATGGGATTAGTGATAATGAACTTGGTCTAATTTCAACTTATTCAATTTTTCGCTTTGATAGAGGAAATATAAATGTATTGTCGGCACTAACACAAACATCAAAGGTAACGGAATTTTAATTGCGGTCAAAAGTCACCTAAATTATTTTTGTATACTACTTCAAAATAATGATTTTAAACAATTATTTGTTAAACTATCGATAGGTTCATTAAATTTATTAATTGGTACTGTTTACAACCCATTGATTTTCAAAATGAACGATTATAATTTTCATATAGATACTGTGAATAATTTATTATCTAAATATCTTAATTCTAAAATTATTATATCAGGTGATTTTAACCTTCCTGGATTACATTGGTTAGTAATTAATATTATAGTTGTACCAGACTCATGTTATTTTAGAAATTTAGAAAAAATGTATTATAAAATTTTCAGATCTTAATCTACACCAATTCAATGTAACAAAAAATCTAACAAAATTTTTACTTGATTTAATTTTATCAAATTCAACAAGCATTGTAGTTTTGTGTGAGATGGTCACTTTATTACTAATTGATTATCTTTATATGCAATTTTAATTGTTACGTTTTCTATTATTTTAAATTGTCAGCTACTATATTATAATCAATTTGTAAATGATTCTTCACGTAGTATTTATAAAATGAGTAAGTTAATAATAACCAGCAAAGATTGACCTGTTGTATTCAAAAATAAATAAATAATGTTGTTAACATTTTTTTAAAATTATATTTAAATTGAGTGACGCTAATTAAAAACAATAAGTGCAGATGCATAAATTGTATTACACTAAAATTATAAAAAAAGTCAGTTTTTGAAAAGTAAACGTCCAAACAAGTGTATTCTAATTTCAATGACTTACCTATAAGTAGCAGTAAAGTTATAGTTCATAGTTTTTCACAATATTTTTCAAGTGTTTATGATGAGTCAGTAACAGCTTCAGCCTTACATGATTCTACTGGCTACTACAATTGCCCCAGTTTTAGCAGTTAAATTTATCTTCTTTGGTCTTGTATGCTACTGACGTCCTAAATGAATTCGATATGATTGCTCATAAATCTAGTCCAGTCCTAGACATGATTCTGAGTATTTTTTCTTTATAAACTGCAAATTTGTATTAGATGTTCTATTGTTATATTCAATTTAATCTACCTTTATCTACGGGTTTGTTTCTAATTCTCTGGGTGTTAAGTTATATTAATATATTACGCCTAGTTCAAAGGGTCATGACGTAACTAGTATATCAAATTTCACCCCATATGTTTACTTTCTATAGTACCAACATTTTTAAATTAATTATGTTCGAAAAAAAAACACTGATGATTTCTTCGCTATTATCTATCGACCACCGTGGTTTTATAAGTAGTAAAATAACGACTACAAATCAATTAGTAAAAATTCATATTATACGTCTTTCCATCTGGCTAATAAGTCGACGTTATTTTCATAGATTTTTTAAAACTTTTTTATAATCCTGTATTACTTATATCTAATAAAATTGGAGTTTGTGGGTTTGTAGCCATTTATGATCTTAAATATTATCCTACATATCAAACAGAACAAAAATCGTAAAGTATAAACATTTAAATTTTGATCTAGGTATTTAATGTTCAGTGTAAAGTGCCCAAAAGTTTACATTTAGCTCCTTTACTGTTTTTCATTATATATTAATGATTTCAACGTTTTGCATTCAAAGAACCTAATATTGTTGATGATTTGAAATTATTCCGATTAGTAAATTCATCTAACGATGCATCATTATTACAAATTAATTATTCTGCCTGATTGGTGTACAGTTAATAAATTACCTCTAAATATTGTACATTGTAAACTAATAATAACATTTTATAAATCTCGGGTTCCACTACTCTATTATTATTTATTACCATATCAATAAGTCTTCATCATTACACAGATTTATGATATCAGTAGGCAATTTAAATGTAATATTTGATTCAACTTATTCTTTCAATAAACACGTATTAATGTATTATATACACAGCCCAGCCTACTGCTGAGATATTATTAAAAAAAATCGTTTTCTATGTTTTTTAGCTTTCAAATGTAAGATTAATTGTAAGTCATATTCTCTTAACCAGCCATTATTAATTTTGTTTCACATTGTTAGTTTATCATAAAAAAAAAAAATGAATTGAGGACATTTTTTATTTAAACTTGTAAATAGTTATATTAATTTCCCAGAACTATTAAGTTTTCTTAATTTTAATTTCCTTCAGTGTATAACCAGGTATACTACTATTGTTTATGTATTTTCACAAAGAATAATGCTTTAGAACCACATATCAATAGAATGATTTCATTAGCGAACGAAACAATTATTAAATTATTTAACTTTACTTCCTCGGAATTTTTAGTAATTATGTAAATATAATATTTTGTATTTAATGTATATTATTGTTTTATTTCTATTATTAATATAATTTATAAACAATTTAAATTATACATAATATTGTACTTGGATCTTATGATCTGTTAAAATTTTAAGTAAATAAAATATTAAACAAGCCTGCTGACCATGTGGAAATATATCTTTTTATTTTATATATAAATATTTACATAGAGATAAACTCGTTTAATTTAAGTTAAAATAAAATCTGTTGCATAAACCATGTTTTAAATTTTATCTGTTATTAAAAATTTACTTTATCGCCAGTTAAATTAGAGGGTGATTTACTGCCATGTAAAATTTTATGTATGATTAAATTTCGTTATCAATGTTTTGTGATTATTATCTATTCTAATATTAATAATATTAATAAATATATTATTCTATATTTATATTATATTGTGTTGTGTTATTAAAGATTTTTAATTAGTTTTTTGTGTTTCTAACTTTAATATTTTATAAATTAATTTTTGTATTTTATGAGTACTTTGTTAGAATGATTGAGCAACAGTGCAACACTCTTAAATTTAACACATGTTAATTTAACAAACGTTAGTTTATCATTAGATTAAAATTGAACACAGGTAAAAATAATTTACCGATAAATAACGACTAGTTTGGGGAAACCGGGAAAAAGTATACATACATTTTATAATGTTATGGTAATTTTTGGATTTTTCTAAATAAAACTTATTGGCTATTGCTTAATTATTTTTGAGGCTAATGTTAAGTTTTTGACTAATAATATATTGCGTGTACAGAAGTTCATGCTTGTTTAATGTTTCGGTTCTGTTAACTATGTAAAAGCTATGTGTATTTATAGCATGTTAAAGATAAGTACATTTTTTAAAAAAAAACTCAGTAATGGATCATTGAAAACGTATATATTTAATAACTAAATTTTACAAAGTAGGGTACATTATGTGTTTAATTTTAAATTAAAAAGTGAAAATTACTGCAGTAACAATAAAACACCATACTGTTATAATATTTATTATAATATTAATATAATACATAATGTGTGTGTGTGCCGAATTAGGCTCATTTCTATATACAATGAATATACTTATTTAAAATTCAAGTTGTTTATAAATTATCATGAAACTATAAGATATATTTAACTTGAATACAATTTTATATGAAAAAATTACTTTTTTGGTAATTTAAAAAAAGACTAGTAATTTTAATTTTGGTCTCTCTGAAAAACAGACTGGATCCGATTTGATATCCGAAACCACTTTTAAAGTTGAAAGACGAACCATTTGTTCGACTACTTATGGTATAAACACGAAAAAACACACATCATTGTAAAATCAATACATTCATCGCTCCGCTCAAAATTTAAAAGTAGTAAATAACGTGGTGCAAATAATCTATTATTATCGTATCTATTCATATTGCATTTATTTATTTATTAGAGATAAACTATTTAAGTCTTACCCAATAAAATATTTGGGTAGTATTTAGTAGTAACCTACGAACAGCGTTATATTGATTATTATATTTATAATAAAACTTCAGTTAATACCATACCATTAATATAATCTGCAAAATTGTCAAATTTAATTTACTATTTATTTATTTTAATTATAGTTTGTTTATTAGTTTATTACATTGAAAAAAATATTATTATTTATTATTTTTAAATTAAAACTTTAAGTGTTTGTAAATTATTTCAATTATGTACCTATATAATTTGTTAACTAACTATTAATAATATACTGTATTAGTGTTTTTTTATTATAATATAATACATTAATTAAGCATTTTACACAGATAATTATTAATATTCACGTACATGAAAAAGCAATATTCAGACAATTAATTTTGCATGTACATTATTTTGTACACTTTTTGCTTTTAATTGTTGCTTATCGTTGATTTGAATATTAGTAGCACGATGAATATTATAAAAACAAATATTATAATTACTAAACATTTTATTTGAATATTTTTTATTAGATAATTGTGAAAACATTTTTTTAATTGTATTTAAATCTATATGCTTATTTTACATGTATGTGAACTACAATTAACAATATCTAGTTAGGAGAGGGCTTTTAAATAATTGTATGGTCATTTTATTATGATAATCAGCTCAAAAGCATCGGAACCGCTGTATTCTTGACCCTTCTTAAATTTAAAACCATTTACATACCACACCATAAAAAAACTATTAAAGTTTAAAGCCATGATCACGGTAGAAGGCGCTTATAAAAATAAATTATAGCATTTAAATATACCTAATTCGCATTAACCTAATAGCTTGGTCAAAAAAATGTTTTTTTTTTTACTTAATAAATAGTAATACACGGCATGTTAAAAGATAATATTAAGCTAATTTTGTTTCATTACACTAGATTACTAGAATACTAGATATATTTCTAAAAGTATAATCTTTGAATTTTGATGTTAGTTTTTGTCAATGAAAAACTGTTATTATAATATTATAATTGTATTTAACAATATACTAATATATCACATTATTTAAAAAATTGTAATACGACATAATATTGAACTATTCATTTTATATTCTTCATGAATATGAGTTTCTCAATTGTCCACTTAATGAAACTAAAAAAAAAAATCAATTTACAATAATCTTAATAATCTTTTAATTTCTAATTAAGTAATTTAAAATATACTAAATTTAATGTATTGATTTTACGATAAAAGTATATGTACTTATTAGTACTTATTATTTATCAGTAAAAAACAATAATATTGATTAGGTATGAATTTATATTATTATTTTGATTATTTACCATGATGTATTTTCAGATTTTTCTTTGTGGTAAATATATTTGCATGGTGGTAAAACTTGTAACTTTTTAGAACTTCCCCGCACTAGTTGTTCACTAGAGAGCGTTCTATAAATCAATGCTTTAAGACATTGTAAATTTCCTTCACAGAAATGTATTTCTATTATTTATGTACAATGTACATAGATGTAATTTTAAGTTAATTATTATATGTTGTAAAATAAATCTAACAATTATTTATGGTTGTTTTTGTGGATTAGTTACCTAATTAATAATAATAATAATAGTTTAATAAAATAAAGATGAATTAATATATTTTTTTTCCACGTGGTACATACATTTATTAGATATAATATACTCGTACTTATTACTGTATTAATTATCTGTCTACTTAAGTGTTCTTGATAGTTAATATTTTTTATAACGAAACCCCTCTGTTGGTCAGAAACGCTACTTTCAAAATGGTCATTTTTGGTATTACTTTTTGATTTAACAAATATAGAAAAAAAGAATTGTTAGTAATTTCATATTTTAAGTATATTATTGTTAAGAATAAACTATAATATTATTTGTGAGCAATTTATTAATTATATTTAATTATATAGTCTCTCTTTTACATTTTCAGTAGAGGTTTTAAATTTATAATTTATAATTTATTATTGAATATGGATAAATTTTATTACAAAAGTATATGTTTAAGTAAACCAAAAGCATAAATACAGAGCATATTAATCCATTTATCCAAATACTGATTTTAGGAATTTTTCAAATACTAAGATGTTTATATTATACCATGAACTCGTATTAAATAAGTTTGGAAGTTCTATATCGTTACTGAAAATATATTTTAATACCTACAAAGATTAATAATAGATAGCACTCCTGCACATTTATTATGTAAAATATTGAATAACCTCATTAATTATATCATAATATTACGGTTTATCTAATCCAATTAGTCTAATGACCGTTTCCAAACTTTTTAAACTCTCTGTATAAAGAGTACCGTGAAGGTTGAGTTATAGCTACCTAACTTCGTGTTTTAAAACTTGTTATTTTAAACGATTACGTACATATATTTTATGAAAATATTGACGTTCCTATGTATTTGAGTAAAAAAGAGTTTTCTTTTTGAGTTATCAAAAGAAAATATAAGGTTGAATATTTGGTACTAACACCATATTGTATATTTATTAATAGCAACTCTATACATAACTTAACATTTGATTCCTAATTATTAGTAATTAATACTTGTCAAATCATAATATAGTATAATGTACCTATACAATAATAAGGTACACACAAAAAGTATTCGTTGTACATTTTATTTCAAACTTCTATTTTAACTTTTAAAAAATAAATATAATGGACAATATAATGATTATTATACTAGGAATTTCAATTTTAAAATGAAAAATTATATATAATACATATTATGATACAAAGAATATGCGGTAACTGGTAATACAAATAAATAATTTGTTTTTGTTTTAATACATGACGTGTTGTTAGTTGTTTTATTTAAATTGAATATTATCATAAAATTGAATTTTTCATTATGATATTATAATCATTATACTAAAACAAAAAATATTTTATATACTTATTAATTATTATCATATTACTTTTTCTATTACTAAATAATTAACAAAACAAGCATTTCTTTTTTAATGTATAAAATCAAGTTTTAATTTATAAGCAAAAGTCATAATTATTATAAATTTGATGGATGTAACATTTAGCATATTTATTTTTTTATTTTAGTCATATTAGTACAATTGGTTTGTTCATTTTTAATTTACGAGCTCGATATCGAATGCACAATGAACTCATTTCCATTTTTAATGTTTTTTTTATTTATATTTATTTTGATTTCATTGTATAGTTAATTTTATAAACTTTTGATTCATGTATTTGTTTGAATAATGCCACTTCATTTTTTGATTGTAACTGTTGATTGACTATTTGCATTGTCCTAGTAAAATTATTCTTTGTGTAAAATATAATATAATATTTTATTTTTAAACAGCAGTTCAAACTTTTATTTTACAAGATAATTGAGATAATTGTATGGTTATAATGTTATATTCTGTCTGTTTGACAGTAGTGGTACTATTTATTTGACTATTAATTAATTTGATAGTACTCGTATTACAATTTGAGGTGAAGCAGATTGAGTTAAGGGCAGATAAGAGAATACTTGAATGACTACATATGTATATTAGTGATACAAATAAGCTGTAAGAAAAACATTATAAATTAAATAATTATTATTTTTGAAAAGAATCATACTGTATTATTTACATAGTATTATTACATGTAGGCATATAAATATTCAATTTTATAACAATTTTTAAAATCTAAAATTACCTAATGGCTTCCTACGTAATATATCAACAATCTACGTTATATATATAATCAACTCGCATTTCATTCCTTGGCACAGTTTACTATAGTTTGTAAAATCTGAAATTAAAAGTATTCCTGACGGCTGACACAGTATAGCTATAAAAAATATGTTCTTTCCATGGAAATGGTAAAAATTAGTGTTAAAATATAATTTGTTTTCCGTCTCACAAATTATTATGTAACGCTACTACAGTGTTTGAAAATTTTATAAAATATAAAAATGTGATGATTTTTTGATATTATTTATTGTTAATTTCAAATACTTCAATATTTTAATAAAATGTGGTTTTTTTAAAAAAAAAAAAAATATTTATTTTTACGTACATTTATTATTATTAATTGTTTTCATAAATATTATAAAAGTATTTAAAAAAGTTTGTATTGATTAAAAATTCATATACAAACGTTTAAATTATAGAATATCATACAGAAATAAAATGTACTTATATTATTATTATAACATTCATAACTTATACCGTTTTATAACGCTAAAATACGCCGTGCTACCTATTTCGCTGCCGGTCTACTAACGAACTGTTTCACCTACCCCTTCTCCCGTTACTGTGGTTGTAAAAACATGTAAGTCCTCAAAGGCGCCTAAATTGTGTACTATTTATTTATTTAAATAAACAATACTATATAGGGATAAGTAATGCTCACTCGGTTCCTTTTCATGCAGTCGGGGGAAAAAGTGTCTGCAGATGTAACTCTAGACTTTGATGTTGAATACTTATTCTTGAAGTCGAAATCCTAACTATCTCGACAGTTATAAACAAAACGTATTCAAAAAGTCTGACCGAAGTAGATTGGTCGATGCCGGTGGTTTGTTTGGACTCTGTGGTAACCACAGACACGGACCAACCTAGATCATTATGATATCGGATAAAGAAATTCGTTAGACACGTGTTTTGCTACGCGTAGTTCTGAGCGTTTTTGGCTGTGAATCCTAATGGCTGTATATTAAATATACTTACTGAATTATCTTATACAAGGTACAATTTACAACGATAGTTTTAAATCTTTATAATGGTGTTACGATGTAAAAAATGTTTAAATAGTTATATTTATATATAATTAATTATATAATGTCTGGTAAATGCTAATATAAATATTTGGTAAACATTTCAAGTCTCTACGGTCATTAATCTCTGAATTAAAAAAAAAAAAAATCAATTTTGTCGAAAACTGGTGTTTTTGTTTTCACATCGTTGTTTTGTTGGTTCTTTATTTATTATATTATTCTTAATAATTAAAAATCTGGGAATTTATTTTTTGAACACCTCAAATACCAACTAAATCAAGATTTAATATCAGAAACAACCCTCAATGTTACCTTAATTAACTATCGCCCCAGATTGCGCCTATGGAATTATATTATACCCTATAGGTAAATAATGATTAGTATATATAGAACATGGGGTTGCATTTAGGACTTGTAGGTTCCAGGAAGATCATCAAATATCAGGGTCTAAAAATATTGCTCATAATTATTTGGGAGGTTCGACATGTAATAGAGTACCTACAAAATATGAAAGTAAATTATTTAACAAATGTTATTAAGACGATGAAGCAATTTATTTGTTATAATTTTATAAGTTTTAGAATACTGGTAGAATGGAATATTATTATACACTTGAATTTGTATGGACTCTGACTCTAAAAAATTTCAAGTTCACCATAGTGGGCTCTAATGGAAATCCTCTGCTAATACGTTATTATTAATTTAATAGTGATATTTTACTTAATCATTTAAATATTTAATGATTTTAAATTTTAATTGTATTTCGTGTCATCTGGAGTATTGATGGTGAATAAAATAATATGAGTTGGATCTTTTGAGATAAGACATTTTATCACCGATTTATTCACATAATATATTTTATTACATTATGTATTAATTCTATATAAGCTATTTATTATAATTTCGTACAATAATTATTGTATTAATTAAGCCAGTATAAAAGATGATTTTTCGTAGCACGTTATATGTTTAGGCAAGTGATAAAAACAAAATAATTTGATTATTGGAAAAAATTTGGTAACAATATTGATTAAAACTTCGTATAGTTTATTTAATTTAATTCTAAGTAAGCGTTTAAATATTCAAAACACATGGTGTCGATAGTCTTATGAGAGACTTATAGTGGATGGTTAAACTTTCCAATATGTACAACTTACTATTTTATATAACCAAAACCCGAAATTTCACCATCGTGATCGATACAATCATAAATAAAATAACTACAGTAACTATATTATTATATACGTATTTACAGTTATTTAAATAAACTTTATGATTAAACTTTATCTGATTGTATTTTTTATGGAGCTAGAAAATAATTGATACTGTATAATATATTAAAGTTAATTGCTTTTTATTCTAATTGTATATGCTTTAATGGAAAAAAAACTATGTACAATTTTTAATTCTGTTTACTAATTTTGTTATCGTATTAAGTTCCGTAAACATTATTATAATACTATTATAAAACAAATGTGAAATATAAATTATCGAATATGTCATTACTAAATTTAAATGTATTTTTAAATGCTTCGTACCATCAATGGAAGTAACAAAAGCTTTATATCTCTCTTGCCAAAGTTGTTAATGTTAATTACTATGGGATTTATTTAAATTACTTTTTTTTTTTTTTTTTTAAACAATTGTTCGCATAAAATCAACGCAAAACAATTTGTTTATGCTACAGCTTATAAATACATATGCATTTCAACTATTTTAAAAATATGAGGTGTTCTAATCCATTTAAATTTTTCTAATTATTTTTACTATTTTAATAAAATTCACTTAAACGGTAAAATTAAATATTATTATATTTTTACTCTTATATAAAAAATAGTATTTTTTGATTTCAAAATTAAATTTTGAACTTAATATTTTCTCTTTACCCGTATATAATATAAAACAGTTTGCGACTATTGTTTTCAAGACGAATTTAATAGTGGTTTCAAATAACTTTAATAATATCTATTATCAATGTAAATAAAACATGTATTATATAATAGATATCTGTATTGTGTGTGTTTAAAAGAGCAATGCTGTATTCCAGTGTCAATAGAAATAAAAATAATAAACGTCGTCAATATAGATGGAAAGTATTGATTGCACAAATTGATCAAAGTGCGTACTTCTTACAACTGTTTTTATTAAATATACCGATATACCTAACTTAATGTAATACTAATAAAATCACGAAAGCAGAAATAAAAAGGATAGACTTACTTTGGATATTGCACAGTCGTTTGAACTGTTCAATATTTTTACTGTAGTATTTATAGGTGCATTAACCACTTATATATTATTATTATTATTATTACAGTACTCGTAGCTATACAGTCGATTTCGATTTATGCGCGCGTTCTACCTATATACGGTCGCTCGACCTGCACTTAAGACCGTCATACGCCACTGAATCAGATAGATTAATGGACGAGAAAATTTAATTTATGTTTTCTTACGGCCATAAGACAGCTCGTCAACGCGCTTACCTATATTCTCGCGGTGTCGCGGTCGGTGCAGGTGTATTTAACGTCACGCGATCCGTACTCGTTTGTTGTTTTTTTTTTCGGCATGCCATTGTGTCTATGTTTTCGGAGAATTGATATATATGACGTGTATATATTGTCGGGATTTAAATCGCGCGGGATGGATGACGACGACCGGTGATGATTAATGGCAGCCCGGCGACAACGGACTGTCGCAGAGGCAATAATACAATGATGACGGAGAGAAAGTTGTCGGGGAACGCGAAAAAAAAATTAGACAAACAACTTAAACATAAAGGTCAGATTTAATTACTTGCGCGGGATCCGTCCGCGGGGTAACTGGCTGAGACGAGTGATAGAGCGCCACTGTGCGTGTGTGTGTGTAGGTCACACTCAGTTGTCTATAAAATGTAATATAATAATAGTATTTGGAAAACTTTATATAATATATCTACCTAATATTGTGTGTACAATGGCAATCGCGTCGTAAACTTTATACAATGTACCTATAATAGAATATTGTACATTATAGTAATATAATAATGAACATCGGCAACCTTTGGAAAATAATTCTACACGCCTAAAATGCAAACAATATAGTATAAAGTTTACTCTCGAGAATGGTACAATAAATACACTTAGATAGATGAACATATTTTAGAATACCTATCTCTGTTTCTGTATTGTAACAGCAGTTGTTGTAGTTTGGATATCACTTTATACACAGCGTACATATTATTGTTGTATAGCTGGTATGATAAATTCGATACTTCAATAAACCACAATAAATAATCAATAACTGCGTCGCGTGTCGCGTTCATTTTTTACGTTAGGTACATCAAAAGATGTAATTAATATTTTAGTGTACTAAACTTATGAGTACAGCTAATGATAAAAAATAAATTAAATATCGAAAAATGTCAGTAGTTTTTAAACATACCTTGCGTTATTAGCAATTTCATATATTATAATTAAAATGTTATATGCAATTATAGTATGGTTGAATTGATAATAATATATAAAAAAAACGAATTAACATTCATTATATTTAACTTTATTACAAAACGTTTATAATACCTTTTGTTATTTTTACTAAGTATAATTATTCTTAAGATATATTTTTGAAAATTAAATTATTTATCAGTAAAAATCTTCAATTTCAAAATCAAATCGACTCACTATGACACTATACAATTGGTTTTCGGATAACATTGAAGAGATATAAGTTTTTTATTTCACTACATGGGGTTTTATTTTGATCTTATTTAGTGTGATGAAAATAAAAGTCGTATATTTTATTTATCGGTTCTTGGCGTGTGTTTAATTGATTGTTTTTTAAGACTGACGTACTGGGAAATTGGATTGTAATAACGCGAAAATGCATTTTAAAAAAAATAATAGCTTCTCGAGAATTTAATATGAAAAGACAACGAGATTCGTCAGCGAGAATTTGCATTTCTAAATATTCGTCCATACCTCAGCTATACAATTGCGGACTCGATCCATTCATTACTCAGAATTCTTGTCACTGGCTTTTTCGAATGTAAACAGGCTATTTTATATACAGAGGTAGACATTTAAAATTCCGGTTAAATAGATAAGCTCGTTATTAACTCTGTTCATAACAGGAAAAATATACCCGGTAACATTACGACCGACTACACTGTATTTTAAACGATTCTTCCAAGATAAATTATATGCAAAGGACTATATAAATGCACCGATGAGCCTGTTTCAGCAGAGATAAATCTAAAACTTGTGTCTGCAGTGTGCTACTATGCATTGTGTCTACGTGTTATGCGATTGCGATTTTGGATTGATTTTGCTTATTTCATTATTTATATTATAAACACAACAAACTCGTATTGTGATCTTCGTAAATAATTTATTCGTTTAATTAATTTCTATTGGTCACAGACATATTCAGTGTTTTACTGGTTGTAAATAATATTATTATAGCTATAATACCAACTAACATTTGATTAAAATAAGTTTGGTTTTACTGGTTAAAAACTAAAAAGCGTATTCACGTAAACCTAACATAACCTAACCAGACTTGGTATGAAAAAATGTCAAATAGTTTCAACATTTTATAATACTATTTTGTTTTGAGATTTATTTCGTTTTCATTAAGTTGAATATGGAAAATTATAAATGAAAAAATATCTCGCATTATTATTGTCATTCCCAAAACCTAATGAATTTCTTAACTAAAAAACAAAAAGACTGGTAAATTGTAAACAAAGATTTTAAGTCATCACTTGCTAATTAATTTCCTTTTACTTACTGGATTTTTTTTGTCAATTAATTTTTGTATTTTACTGTTTATGTGATTTAATTTTAGTCATTGTATAGTTTAAAAACTAAATAAATTAAATCCTTGAAAATAATCTGCAATCCGAGTATCATGTTTTCAAAATCACCGTTTTCAAAAGATTTAATTTATTCGTCAAGATATATTTTAGCTTTTATTATTTCCAGATTTAATGACACTGTATAGATTACAGTTAAAGTTAAAGTAATACCCATTAATATTATCAAAATTTTTATTCATCTACTTACTTATTATTCAAACCACGGGACGAGCCAAAAGTACAAAAAATACAATAGGTAGGTATGGCATTTCTATATTAAATGCAAAGAAAAATATTTAGCAAACGTTCAACTTTGTAATGTTTAGGTAGTTATTAAAAAAAATATAATATTTTCATTTTCGAATTTAATAATATTATACAACAATTGTAAATTAAAACATATTAAGACATAATTATATCTATAAGTTATAGCTATAGACTATTATATTCACTTAGACCTATATAGTTTATTGTAAATATTTTTAAAATGTAGACATATGTAACTGTTATGTCATTATTCAATAAGCTAACTTTTTTGAGGTAATTACGTCATAGTCATATGCAAAATATTTACATTTTTCTGAACTTAAAAGTCTATATTCATTTAGAATTCATGTACAGTAATTTATTGTTAAAAGTAATAAAGACTTATGCTGAGTTTCTAAAAAAAAATAATAAAAAATAAAGAATTATTGTGGATTATTCTTACATTAATTTAATAAGTATTAAAAATGTAAACCATCAGTTGCATAATGATACTATATATATTGATTATTTATCATATATTTTTTAAAATATAATTTAAATAAATAATTGTAACTTTGCATCGGTAATAATCAATATTTTAATGAAATAACTAACATTTCTGCGTATACGTTCAATATTATATTATATTGAAAATGGTAATATCAAATACTACAAGCATTTAGTGGTTATAATTGTAAATGAACAAAATGAACATAATTAATAGTGAATAATTAATATTTTATTATTACATAGTTGTCTAACTAACGTTGGTTTAATAAATCATTTATAGAAACTCTCAACCACGTAAATGCTAATTAATTATAATTATTTTTTTTTTATTTTAAGTCTACTAAATTTACATTTTATTTAGTTATATAAGTGTTAGCCAAAATACTAGTGTAAAAAGAAAATGTTAACAAAAAAATATAAGTGATGATTTAATTTGGTTCTATTCCTTTGATGTTTTAGATAGTAAAGAAATCGTGATTCACATGATGTATTATTTTGTCTGTATACGGTTTGAAATGTTTTTATCATCTAAATAATCGTCTGTAGTAGTATCATCGTGTTCATTAAAATATTTGAAAAAAATAATTTTGTACGTGTTAAGCTTTCAAGTATAAACTTCAATAACATTTAAATCTGAGGATTTCTAGACAGTACTTATATAGTACGTTAACAGATATTGCCTTGTTCGGTAGTAGGTTTTTCTAGGATTTTCTTATTCTTTAATCTTCATAACGCAATATCAAAAATATGTAGCGTAAATTATAAATTGCGTACTTGAAACGTGAGAAGTCGTTTAAACATTTCACGTACCCATGTGCAACACATACCAGAGAACAATAACAATATGAGTGGTATTATTATATATTCCTATATTAGAATGTATGTGTAAGAACTAAGAATAATAATATAGTAATTAAACGCTAAGTTATTATTCATTCTTATTAATATTCAAGAATTTGAGATTCAATGAATTAGGTACTAAATACATAGTAGTATCTAGCCCGGCCGTAGTACGCGTCATTCATCCAGTCATAGTGAGGCCATCTTGTGTATAGTTGGCGTTAAACCATTTATTTTGAAGTGTACCGTATTCACTCGACTTTGTTTCAAAGTTTGATAATCCAATTTTCCAACGATGAAAACTGTCAAAAGTTTAGAAGACAAACACTAGGGAAGAATAAGAAATTGTACCCGTTTGAAATCATTCATCTTATATGAGTAAAAGTTGTTGTTTTATTTCTAGTACAAGCCCGCGTATTATGGACGATCACACTTCCACACACTTTATCATTATTGTCGATGTTAATTTATTTTTCTTATTCGATTTAGATTCTCTTTGAATTAATATATAAGCAGTTGTAGTAAAAACTAAAAAAAACATATCCATACACATCGACTAGGGTGTTTAATTTTAAACGCAATAAATTCGTATTATCGCAGACTATATTATGTATTTAAATAGTATGGTAGAATTACAAAACAAATAAAACGTTTCAGAAATGTCATTTTTTTTTTAATATTTACACCTACGCTTATGCAATGAACTATATTATTAGGTTATTTTGCCATTGTGTTATTATGTTCTTTTTTTTTATTCATATTCAAGTTCGTAAAGGGGTATTTTATGAAACTTATAATATGTAGTTTATCGATTAAAAATCAATAGTTATTATTTGTTATTTACAATAATAGTTGTCATTTCATTCGATATCAATTTATTTGGAATATATGTTTAAGTATGTAAATACAAATTTAAATATTAGTTATAGTTATATGTATACTTAGGTATAAACAAAATGTCCCACTGCGTTTGTCTTAGTCAATACTTTTTTTTTATTTCTAGATTTTTGAATTGTATTATTGAAAATAAGATATTTTTTAAAGAAAATGTAAAATACTATAATGTAATATGCTCTTAAAAACAGAAGATGGATGACATTATCCTCTTATTTTGAGCACTCTGCGTTATATAATTTCTTAATACTTAACTGTTAAGTGTTATACGTATAATAAGATGCGTTAATGTATTAAAATATAATGTTTTACTCATTCGCAGTGTCAATACTGTGAGCTCGCGATTGACGTGAATTGTTTGCGTGAATGTTCGCACGCTCTACAATTATAATTTATTGACTGTGTATTAATTTATGACTCAAGATGTATGGGACGTGAAGACGTTATGAATGGGTTGAAATGTATATTTATCGGACGATGGTGACTGACGAGGCATTACGATCGTGTCATTAGTGCGATAATAATAATTATCGGTCGCATTCCGTGTTTTATTATGTCTAGACAAGCCATGTTAAGCAAAGTGAACGTACCGAAACTCTTCTGAATATAGTATGTTATTATGGTTCAATATTATCCTGTATACCTACTATGTATATTGTATAGTAACTGGCGTTGGTATTCTTCACAATATACGCGCATGCATCGTCGTACCTAACCCTATCAGATATGAATATATGATTTTAAATTTTTAACGAGCCCCATATGCAAACAGTTTGTTGACGTCTCTTAACTTATTTTTTATATGAGTTTTTAGTCGTCCTAAATACGCATAAATCCATTAATAAGGTTTATATTAAAAAGAGCAACAAAAAATGTCTATTAAAAAAATTGACCCTTGAAAAAATATTATTCTCTACATACTCTATCATATTTTACAAACAAAAAAAAGACTACTCACATGTAGTGGACATTATTTAATACAGTGCACTAACATTTAAATTATAACATAACCCATATTTTCCTATATAAACATTGTGCTTTGCATTTACATGTAATACAGGTACCTTATATTATTATACTGCAGAAAGTTATACGCTTCTCGACTTGACCAATTATTCAAATTTTAAATTTACAGAACACATGAATACTATATCTACGCAATAAGCACTATAAACACCTGATAACTAGATACGCTGTCACGTAAAAACTTATTTTTTTTCTTATTTACAGACTTACAGTTAGTAACTATATATAATGAAAATATATATAATCAATTAAAATATTTTCAATAAAGTGATTTTAATTCAAAGAGTACCAAAAAATACAAATAAATATTATATGGACATATTTTAATGCAGTTTTCAAAAAGGTTTAGATTTGACTTTTATCACTATATAATTGTGACCAAATCCTTTATAATTTCATAACAGCTATAGATATATGTGCCTGTATACATACTATAAGTAATAGAAAAATCTTAATTAAAAATGCTCTCAGGATTTATTTTATTTCAGTATACCTACATTTATAGAGTTCAGGGTTCAAGAATCTCGCAAAACCCATACATTTAAAACCCACGAAAGTCACTCACGCGTTACGATTCGTCTGTCATTTTTATGATGTATAACATAATATAGCAAAATATTTAAGCAGAACGCTTATTTTTTTCGTTTTTTCACCCGAATACACACACGGAGCACTCACCAAACGAGTACATCATACTATTTATCTTACCTCTGTACATTATATATATATATATAAATTTAAAACAGTGATTGTTGTCTACTAATTGATATGTGTGCTCACGAATACCATACCCATTATACACATAATATATGTATATATATATGGCTAATATTTGCAGCGAACAGCCGTCATGCAGTGATTTGTGGTCGTCGACGAAGGCACCACGTTTGACATGGCGTATGTATATACGCCGCGACGATCATACAGCGGGGGCGGCAGGTGGACTTTGGAAGGAGGGGTGGTATTCAAGCGTGGTGGTGCGCGTGTGTGCGCCCGCGTTCAGGGGGGAAAGCGTGTGCGAGAGGGTAGGTTTTAAGGGGGTTGGTCGCGCGGTGGCGTTAGTGGTCGGAGGGGGAGCGAGAGAGTCCGCAACGATGAGGGGAGGGGCGAGACTGACACCGCGACAGCTGCGCGCGCGAACACGTCTCGGCGGCGGCGGCATTGTCCGTTTTGGCGGGATTCAACGAGCTTGTTGCTTGCCGTCCGCGCGACCGTCGTTGTCGTCGTCGTCGTCAGTCCGGTAGTCGTCGCGATCGCATAGAACACATTATTACTATTATTATCATCATCATCGTCGTCGTATTCCGATATTTGATTGACGGCGATGGCCAGTGGTAACCTCGGTCACCGCGGTATAACACCGGTCGTAGTCGTGGTCGCATCGCGTTTTCGTCTTTGCCGTCGTCATACCGTCGTCGCCGTCGTATAGCATAATATTGTATCGTCGTGATCGTGTATCGCACGGGCACGTGACGTCATCTCGATCGCAATCATTGCCGCCGGTAGTTGTGCGAGCGACGCGAGTGCCGGACGATTGACGGCGGCGAGATGTAATAAATGTTGTAGCGTCAAGCGGCGGAAAAAGCGGAAAAAAAATTTAAAAACCCACGACCGGCTATATAGTGGCGGCGGAGTGGCCGCCGCCGAACGCAGTGCCGCATGGCCGCGGTGGCCGGACTTTACGGGTTCGGCGACGATTCCAGGACTGTGGCCGCTCGGTTCGTGGAGAGACAGCGGTTGGCCAACAGGGATTCGCCCACAGACACGTACGTCCATCACCGTGTCACCGTTCAATCACTCAGCCCCCTCCCCCTCACACACACACATTATATAATATTATGGGATGATGATAATATTTTTAGACTTATTTATTAATAAGAATTCTCACCTGTTATAGAGCCGATCGACAGTAATTCGATATTGATATTATTAATATACGTATATGCTATTTAACACATTTATCAGAGAGACCTCTCGATGGAAGAGGTACTTGGTCATGAATAAGTTATCGGTTATAAATATAGACATTAAATATATTTAGCTTGTAATATTATTATAGTGTTCGACATTTTGTTTTGAGATAAGCAGATCGCGAGTGTTTGTTCGTCCTTCTCTTGGGTTTACAATAGGAGATTATTTACTATTTACAATAGGTTCAGGCGATACGGTCGGGTGGCGGTGAAGGGTCTAGATGGCGAGTTAATCGGAGCTTTGCTATAGTTAGTACAGTGGTGACTGTGATGGGTATTTTTAAAAGTTATAATAGAAATGTTATGATAATTAAATTCACTAATATATTATTTAATAATAAATAAGTTGTGTTATGCAAGGCGATATGCCGTTGCGTGGTTCGCGCACGATTATTATATCGAATATTATTATGCAAATGCGTTTTGGGCCCGATGACCGCAGGTCGGCGTGTCAGAAGACGATTCGTGTGTCCGTTCTGGGAACGGAAAAATCATATTTTAAAATATATTGTAATTATATTATGTGCACACAAAAGCCGTGTTTGTTTTCACGCGACCATCGATTTTTCGTGGTTTTTTTTCGTTAGTTTTGTATATAGTACACGCGTAGTAAATTACCGGCGCCGCCACCGTCTACACATTCGCGGCCGAGTACCACTATATACTGGTAACAATAACGAAGTCTGCAGTTCTTATCCGAGGTTTATTTTTTCACCGTAATACACCACACGACTAAGATCTTACTTTTTTTCACCCTGACACTGTGTCACTGTCACACACAATCCTCGAATTCTATATGTTTCGAGATTTAGGAACGCGGAGACCCAGTGTCAGCATTTAGTTTTGGCCATTGTTTTTCAGCCCCGTGCATGTAATATTGAGGTGTACTATACGAAAAAATTTTATAATTCACATAAAACCAACATAACAATTTAAAAAGTAAAATCTTAAATAGTACTAGAATAATAAATAAAAATGAGGTAACCGTACAGTAGAAGTCGAGTTTATCTCGTCATTGAGTAGGCGCTGAATGGGTGTGTTATATTTGAATTCAATGATAAATTGTTGTATACGATGAAAAAAACTAAACTTTTGGTAACCTTGGTTACCAAACAATTATTTTAGTAGTAATATTACAATTTAAAAGAATATTCGTTTTTTTTTTGTACAAAACGGCTTCAGTCTTTCTCTTTTTCACCTTCACCCTCTCATACCCAATTCTATAGGTCAGGGATGCCGGGCGCGCCACGAGTCTTGCGTATACCATCCACACACACACACACACACACATATATATATAAATATTATACCACCCCGACTGCTACAGTTTTTAATCCCATGACATTGTTTATTTATTATATAATATGTATGATTACCTATCATAGACGTTTAGTTAGAATTCCCCTAAGCTCAGTCTCCCTAGTGAAAATGAACATCCCGGGATTCAGTCAGTATCGGTCGTCAAATAAAAATAAAAATAATAAAATGTATTAGGTATTCATATCAGTTTTTAAAATGAACATCCCGGGATTCAGTCAGTATCGGTCGTCAAATAAAAATAAAAATAATAAAATGTATTAGGTATTCATATCAATTTTTAAAATGAGCAAAATGTAATTACAACAAATATTATGATGTAATACCTATATCATGTTTTAAAGTTATTATAAATTACGAAAAAAAAAAAATAAAAAAATAATGTATATAAATTATAAGCTATCCTGACAAAATCTATTTATCGAATTATCTTGAATTAAATTATATCGCAATATGTATAATAATAACAGTCATTGTAAATTTAAACATGTCGCTTTTAATCTAATCATCACGATGGAAAGGTCTACAATTTGTTTAATCTTATTGCACTCGTATATGCCAAATATTTACTACGACCAATTTACATAAATTCTAACACACCCTAACTTAATCGAACGGTATATTAACTTTGTTTCACTATATCCCACCATTAGTGCTGTGCACAATGTGTGAACGATAATTTTTTGCCATGCAAAGACCAATAATAATGGTTCAACAATGACGTCGTAAATACGATTTATGGGTTGATACCACCAATATTAAAAATAAAAAATAAAAAAAAGGTAAATTACAACGTCGGTATAGCATTAAATTAATATTGTATACATTGTAATTAATAATAAAATATATGTATTTATTTTCTATGGAAATAAAATAATTTTATTATTATTAAAGTGTTTCTCTCTCACTCAATCTCTCGGGAACGAGTGAAACCGTGTGCAGCGCATACTATAATTAATATATAAAATAATATATTGACCGTTCATCGCCGTCGCTTCTCGTATATATTGTATTATATATCTATAATATATCTATATATATATATGTATTATTTATTTATGGTCGTTTTTTTTATTATCCGAGTATCCGATTAACTGCATAATATAATAATATAGCCGCGTGCCTTAAGTGAAAAACCGAGTCGAAAGTGGCGTGAGCGCGGGGGCTGGAGAGGACAGATCGTAAAACCGTCGTCGCCGCGACGCGTGTATAGTGGATCCTCTGCCGTCGACGGGAAGGACGCGCCGGCGGCGGGGTGGCGCGCGCGTAAAAGTTTATAATATGTCTCGCGACGTACGTTCGGAAATCCGCCGGCATGAATACGTGAATATACATGTACAATGCGTACAATAATGTAACGTGTACGAACGTGCGTGTGAGTGCTGTCGTCGCGGTTGACGTGGGCGTACGGCATCATAAATAGGCTATTTATAACCTACGAACAAATTGATATACCGGGCGCGGTTGATACCGGGCCAATCGTTTACCACGGGGAGGTTGTACCCCCGGGCACGCGAGTCCCGCGGCGCTCCTGCACCCGCGCTGATACTCGGTCCTTTTGTATAGCCGCGGATGTTGTACTACCCAACTCACTTTCCGCCCGCCCTCACAGTCCGCCGTCGAGTCGTCTTTCCATATATCCAAACGTTGCGCACCGGCCAAAATCGTGTCAATATATATATAGAACATAGCATACTTATATACACAATATAAATATAATGCATATAAGTTGTATAATATAGCGAGCGCATCGACAACGACGACAACGACAACGACGACGAAAATAGATTATGACCGGAAATGGTCAATAATATAATAATAAATATTTCAGGGAGGTGGAGAATTTTCCTTTTTTTTCACTTTGCGATTATTCGCTTCCTTTGAGTGTCTACATAATATATACTCTCTTTGCTTAATTACTTAATATGCGGTGGTGAGTGTCGCACATACACACACACACACACACACACAAATGTGCACGCTCGTGCAGTCCGCGGAGTAACAAATTTACTGTTATTAATGAGTGAGGTCCGTTTTTAGACTTAACCTACCGGATAAATCAGTCTTCAGGTGGCGATAGAAAGATGAAAAGAAGAGGATACGATGATACTTAATCAACCGCGCGCGATAAACTTACTAGGTACTATACACTATACAGTATATGTACATACAATGTAGAAAAATGCGTTATACTATACGGGAAATCACTATTATTTTTTTCTTCAAACAATAGAGGTATACGATAGATAATAATAATATGTTGTATAATAGCTGAATACCTCCGAGAACCAAGGACCTGAAAGAGTTTTAGGTCATTAATTTTCTCGAGTTTATTGATTTTTAATTCAAAATGCATAAAACAAAAATTATCTTAAATTACCACGCGATTAAATTGTATGTACACAATATTATTATAATATGCCTTGTGTACGAAATCCTGTACGCCTATACATATATTATACATCATAATTCTTTTATCACCAAACAATCATATTCTTGTTGAACTTTCTGATGGTTTCAACGTGAGTTTTTCGACAAATGGGGAAACATCAAAAACTTTTGGTTTTTCAACGTCAGATTAAGTAGGTTTATTCGATGAATGAACCCCGAAGTAACTACTATAATATATTATTCACAACTGAAACATTTATAATGTAAAATAAACAGCTTCTTATCAATATTTTGATTGAAAATCAAAATATAATAAATGTTTGTAAATTGTCCTATAATCTATTAATCCTACCACCTATTAATTACAAATAATTATTTTACTCACTGAGCTATCGGGGAAATAAAATCACACTGTCAAATACAAAACACTTTATTTGGAAGATTATTTCCTAAATAATTATATTTGATAGACAGTTGTCTACTAAATAACTTCATGATTGAAAAACTGTGCCAAAAAATCAAATTGTGTACCAGTGGTTTTAATTAATTATAACTTTATAAACATTTAAATTTTAAATGATCCATGGTGTCTAAACTTAAAGTACTTATTACTAATTAATTATTGGTTCGAAATTTGATTTCAATCTTAAAGAAATTATTTTAAAAAAATATTGAAGAAATATATTATCATATATTGTTATTTAAACGCAGTAAGAAATATAAACCGTTATAAACATGAAAAACACTACGTTTTTATGACTTAAAATTAAAAAAAAAAAAAAAATAACATACATTTACAAAAAAACTACTTGTAAATGATAAAATAATAACATTGTATTATAATAACGTGATGTATACATATATTTACGTCCCAAAATTGAGAATTTTGATAAAAAGTTGTACTCGCTCGTGTACCTAAATTCATATTGTATTACGTATACTTGTAATCCGATGGAAATTAATTTATCACGAAGCTTGAATTCAACAATATTCAATCACACGTCTTGCAATCGTAGTATTTTATTTCAACGTATATAATATAATATTACTTATTAGTTATTAGAATATAATTTATACTTGTAAATATTTTTTATTCACAAACAACTCTGATGAGTGATGACAGTATTCTTCTCGTAATATCTATTGAACGTACTAATTGTTTGTTCAATTTTGGATACACGAGCAGTAGCTTTATTGTACTCGATATTGTTTTTGGTATTTATGTATACATGGTATCTATATGTCTGGCTATGGTCATTGGATATTTAAAATACAGTGTTAAATTAGACGAATCAAAAAGTGAATCACATTACTAGGGAACGGATTTAAATATTCTAAAAAACAAGAAAATGCATTAAAAAAATATGATTTAATGCACTCATAATACAATTTTTTTTAAAAATGCACTAAAAAAATGCTCCTAAAATAATTTTTAATATTGAAAATAAATTGTTATTCTTAGGTATTAATTATTCGTATCATTTTAATCATCATCTAGTTCTCCTGTCTTCTTTTTACTCTGAAAATTATTTCCATATTTAAAATATACAATTTAGATAGATACATTCGTTATACTTTTACCTTGTGTTTCATAATAATACTACTGTATAATTAGGTGCTGCTTAATTTGTATTGATTTTTATCAATTCCTTAAATGACTTAAAGCCATAAAAAATATACTAAAAATGTCAAAATAATGCAAAATAAAAGTTACATTTTATAATTCCTTATAATGTATATGAAATTAACTTTGTGCTTGGAAAGCAATGTTTTCAAAAAATTCATTTTGCATTTAAATCCGTTCCTTATACATTACATTATATTTTATGATATATATAAGAAATGTTTGCATATTCGAATAATTGTTTCGTGACAGTATAGGGATCCTCACTCGACCTAATGAATTAGTCAATGTTATGTTTCCTATAGTTAATTATTGTTTATTGTCTTCTGAAAAGTTCGTTGTAGGTAAAGGTAGGCCATAGAATGATTGACCTTTTATTGTGTTTGGTATGCTAGACAGTTTAAGCCACTTAAAGGGCTAAGAATCGAGAGTTTAGTTTTTATAACTTTTTAATGTCTAGAGTCTAGACTATAAACAAGAGAAATTAGGTACCTCGCTATTATACGAATAGTTGTATAGAAATCGTGGTTAGTTGAACAAATTACTTAATAATTGTCAGAGAAATATTTTGCTGTATCGTAGAATTTACAACGAGATATGACATGTTTACCATTTGTTTAGGTCATGTAACAACTGTTATAAATATTTCATACTTACCATTATTTTTTTTTAATTAATAAATAATAATAATTATTATTTATTAATTCTCCAACAAGCAATATTTACTAGGTATATTACAATTTAAAATATATTGTTGGATCATTTCCAAAGCCAAAGGATATACTGGAAGTAAGAATTCATGCAAATACAATATTAAATACAAAATAACAAACATATAATATACAAATAATTTATTATTTTATAATGTTTAATAATATTAAATTAATTATAATTAGTATATTATAACCAATATTATTAAAAATCAACTATCACAAATCCATGATAAATATATTCAAATATTGTTTAAATCCAGAGAAATAAGTTTTTTTTAAATTTTTTTAAATTAATATAATCATGAATACTCATTTTATGTTTAATATAGAAATAGGTGATTACAGAATATGGTCCAGATTGACAAAAAACAGTTCTCAGTTTAGATACGTAATGTAATGTTAATATATTTAACAAATTGCGTGTTATAATATTGTCATAACTTTAATTGAATTTCATTGTATTCTCACATATTAATACAGTGTTGAGCTTTTGTTCTGTTATCGACGGATATGCAAAAATTGTACTCAGTATAATATTGTATAATACTATAGTCTATAGTGTGTACTTATTTATTATTATCTAATATCACGCGTAAATCACTGTGATGGCGTCATAATATTCTGTTCTGTTATAGTCATTATTTCATGGCATGAAAAATTCAGGTTTCTCATACAATTTGCCAGCCGTCCGGTCCCTGTTTTTTATTTTATTTTCACGAATAGTCGGGTCAAAGTAATTTGGGCGGATGCCAATTATAGCCGTTTCGAGGTCTACGATTGTGTGACCAATGCAAGTTTGATTTTTCGCATCGTGCTCGTACACACACATACATATATATAAGCATATACACACACAATAAATAAAACGAATGCACTCAGGAAATTTTTCATTTATTTTTTATTCCAAATTTCATTGGTTTGGTTCTACCTACGTAAATCGTCTTGGGTATTCCACTAAATGCACAGACTGCTATGCGTAGTGGATATAATATGATTGAAATCCAAAGGCCAAAGTTTTCTGTATGATGTTATCAAGGAACTTTTTTAGTTTTATAAATTTTCTTTTTTAATTTTCCGATTTATACGAACCCTTGATGTATATAGATTTACTGTATATACAGTTAAACTAATAATAAACCACTGTAGCATCTTCGTAAAAGTATTTTTTATTTCATCCTAATTTATCGTTGTTTCTTTTCAATGTAGTACGTCATAATAAATATAACTGCAATGTACATACGGCCCGGACAATATATGTATATTTATATTATATATGTTTGTGCTTCGCTATTATGTGCATATAATATATACCGTATATAGGTATGTTATTGTGTATCGTACGTTATTTAAATCGATATATGTAATAATAGAGTCGTATATATATAATCTGTGTGCGAGTGTGTGCATACGCATAGGCTTATGTTTCCGAATAATGGTCTGACCAATCTCCTGACATTGTTGTCTGCAGATTTGCAGTGACGTGACTCTAATGATGTGTTCCCGATTGCCCAAGTTGCACATTTCTATAGCAATAATACCAGCTATAGTCGTTGGGATGTAAAATATGTAACCATCCGGTCCAACGATACAACCATTTTGCAATGGCGTTTATATATAGATGTATATACATGAGTATTATAATATATTGGTGTTGATCACACTTCACCGGATTTAGGCCACCAACACCTCTATGGAGGTTGTTTTAAACATTTAGTTTAACGCGCATTTCCGTCATAAAATATATATTAATATAGTTTATTTCGCTCAAATTCTCGATAATAAATTTCCCGTAATAATTTGCATATTTTATCGGATTTAACTAACACACCTACCTACGCAGGATAACGTCTTGTGTAAGCGAAACACACAAACATTTAAATTAGATAATATTATCGAATTCATTACTTACTGAAATTTTGTAGTTCGACCACAGGACATTTTTTTCTTTCTCTTTTTACCAAAACTGTTCTCCAAGATATGAAGTGTTTATAAATTATAATGCATATATATTAAATTATTATAGATTTTATCGTGTATTGTTTCTTAAATGTGATAACGTCGAAAATTACAAAGTTATGATTTATAAAATCAATCGCAGAACCTAATTACATCTCGTATATACATTTTTTTAAATTTTTTTATAGTTGTTTCATTGTTTGTAAGCCACGGTTCATTCAAAAATACCGTAGTTAATAATCTTAGATCCCACTAGTATTTGATTATCAGACAACAGTAAATTGTTTAATCTATACATTCAGTTGTATTTAAAAAATGAACGAGCTAAATACAGTGGTGTAATATGTGTGCCTGGGAGTGAAATTTTCAATGGCCTTACTTCATTCAAGCATTATTAAGTGAGTTCTGAGGGGGGAAGCGTGCATTTATATTAGTAAAACTATTATATACATCTTTAAAAATATTATTCTATGTCTTATTAACCCAAAATTGTATAATTCTTTTAAATAATTAAAAATATATATATATATATGTTAATAATAGTTTAATAGTTTATTATAAAAGAAAAACATTTTATTACTTCGAACTCCCTAAAAGAACCGGCCTGTGTGCGCCCGCACCCTCTGATTCCTTTTAGTTACGCCACTGGCTAAATGCATTACAACTAATTGTATTACAAACTAATACATTGTATTATGTCTATAACTTACTTATAAAAAAAAAAATATATACATATAATATATTCCATTAAAACATGTGAAACTTTACTATGTATATAATTTTAAGGTTTGGTGTAGGTTAATCATTCATGTAAGTATATATAAACACGTCTAAGCTTCTTTTTTTTTTTTAATTTGAATCAACTGCACTTATAATACAATTTGATATTTAACTACATTTATTATATTGAAAGCTTACACTTGTAATAATTGAAGGATAATCAGTATTAACAATACTATGATGTAATGGTCATACGTACATAATACTATTGTGTTTAATCAAAATCGTTAACAATTATTATTTTGAATATTATTAATTTGGTCGAATGTTCATATGTCTTGAATAATTTTTTACACGTGTAAGCAATTATACTTACATTATCTCACGAGTTATCTTTATTAATAAAAAAATATAATATAATTTGCATAATAAACTAGTAAGTACACCGTACATGTTGAAGTCATTGATTTTTTAACTCGCACATATGTGAGTATAAGAGAGGTAACTAGTAGTCCCAAGAGAAACACTATAAATAGTATTAAACTTTCACTACTAAGAGAATTATTTATTCAAACATAATATTAAATTGTTTTTAGTTTGATAAGCGCATACGAATTTGATAGTCTGCAAGTTAGTTGGTTTTGGAGCAACGCGAGTCCTTTAATGTCAATAATATATATTGTAAT
Organism: Rhopalosiphum padi; assembly: GCF_020882245.1. Classification (NCBI taxonomy): domain Eukaryota; kingdom Metazoa; phylum Arthropoda; class Insecta; order Hemiptera; family Aphididae; genus Rhopalosiphum; species Rhopalosiphum padi. Next base: position 72,840,393 of record NC_083597.1, read on the forward strand.
ATTTTTATTCTTCAAAACTTTAACATTTCTTTGTTAACTAAATTATAAATAATTAAATAATTAAATAAATAAACAAAAGCATTGCCCTTGGAGAAACTTATGTCGTTAATATGATTCATTATTTTATTCATTATTATTCGTAGACCATAAAATATCACTGGCATACTTTACTACCTTTTCATTTTTTCTAAAAAAAAATTTATTATAATTTATAAATAATGTACATATATCAGATATCTATGTTATTTTTAACTATTCATCTTAGATTATAATAATATTAAAATTATAACCATTCACGAAATATTTAGAGCAATAGTTTTCTGTAGGTGTAGCATAGTTAAAAAAAACGCATAAAAGGTATGTTTTTCCATGTTCACATAATATTATTATATACATTTTAAAATATATGGTATAATGCAATTTTGTATGTTCAGTTTTATACTGAGAAGTTTAATCAATTTGTATTTGTAGTTAATAAAGAACATCTTTAATAAAGCTTGAAAATAGTTTTAAAATTATTTAAATATGTGAAACCATGTTTCATTGAAAATTAAGTATTAAAACTTTAAAAAGATCACTAAATTTGATAAAAGCGTAAATGTGGTTAATTAAATATTAAGAAAGATGGATAACGTATATTATTTCTTAAACATTTAAACGTACCTATATTTAAATATATAATAAATGTTGAAATATTATTTCAAACTATGGTTAGTTTAAATAGTATTATTATTAACTAATATTTATTCATTTATACTATTTTCTAGATATTATTTTCATTATTGCACTCACTGCAAAACATAATGGAAATTATTCCGTCCTGATGTGAATAAAATATAAACTTTTATAGTTTTAATAAAAAAAAAATCAATATTTAATTATAATAATCCCTAACATTTAAGTTATTTTGCAGGTACACGATATATTATAAAATTGTATATCAAAGGCATTCAATAAAAGTTCTGTAGCGTCTTATACCGATCGCGTGTAACCTATTATAGGTTAAAAAAAACTATTATAATCATGATGCAATTTATATTTTAATATTAAACAAAAATAAATAGTATAATATATACTGTGTCTCATTTTACATCACACTCAATTTTTGAACTTGCGTTCCACGTGACACTTTACTGGTCATAATATACAATACAAAAGTTAATTTCAATTATTTGGGCTTTGTTTTATAATTGTTTGAATAATTAATTTCCCGAGTTAATTAATTTTTATGAATATAATATACTCTACTATAAATTACGAAACACCTTTTACGTATTTCAAATAATTTCTTTTTATTTTAACAAGTTTTTTTAAATTTATAGATTTTTACTGACTATGAAAATATATTGTATACTAACAATCAATACACGAGTGTTGACCAAATGAATAATTTAACTTTCAATACTTCTAATATATATATATTTTTTTATAATTTTAACTCTACGATTTGTATACGTTTTATACTTTTATCGGTGGGATTAAATATATATATATAATAAATAACTTAAATGGAACGGAAAAATAATATAACTTTCTGCGTGCTTATAAATAATAAATCGACTAAAACGTTCGTCCGTCACGTCCACCTGCAGCAGTGCGTACCTATATTATGAAAAGGTATCAATCGATTAACAATCGATTTACTATAGCACAACCATCGCTTAATGTAGTCGAAATATTTTCATAGTCATCAAGACAATAATTAACATATATTAATAATAATATTGGAAAGAATATTATGCACACGAAATCGATAATATCGTATTGAAGCCGTGTTATATTATTATAGTTGAGAGGTAATAAAACAATAAATCTTAGGCAAACTATATGGGCTAACGTGGAAATCGTTACGATTGACGATTCTTTTTTTAACACAACACATGAATAATAATAATAATAATAATAATATTCGTAAGATTTTGTGCGGGACTAATGGAGAAACGATAATATAATTAAAAAATGTGACCCGAGTAAAAGGATTGTCAAAATGTTCGTTTTAGTCCCTGGTCACGCGCGCGCATACACACACATATAGTATATACACGCTATATTGATTAGGCCGTTATATTAGTGTTACCTTGTGCAATGTTCAAAAAAAAAAAAATGTGTTTCCGTGGATGGATTAAATCTATTATTCATTACAAAAGCTTGGTAATTTTTCACAACCGTATTATATACGCTGAACACCACATACTTATACTTTCACACACCCGTGTACAGCTCAGTCATCTATAGTCGACTCGGGGATCCTCTTAAATTTCCGGAATACGTTAAAGTAAAACGCAATTATGATTTTACACTTTGGGAATAGTATATATCGTATTTATTATGTTATGGTATCATTGCTTGAAAGACTAAAACTATAATTAGGTATTATAATACTGTGTTTGAACAATTTATAAATTATACCCTGTATGGTTATATGTATAAATACATTATACTGGATGATGGCTGATAGGCGATTCGCAGAGCATATTCACTGACTTTTTAATTTAACAATGCAGTTATTTAAAAGTTATATAAATAGTTGAAGTCCATATTTTTTTTTTAATTCTTGAGATTTACTGTACTTACTTCAAATTAGAATACTCCTTTTATAGAATAGTAAGCCATTAATGATTTTAGTGGATTTTATTATATTAAGATCATGGTTACTTAGAGATTAATCTTAATCCACAGACATTTTACAATTTATAAAAATCCTATGAGTAAATAATAGATATTAAATACTTCCAAACCATTTTTAAAAGTTATTATACTTAGTATAAATATTTTTATAACTGATTTATTCGTTAAAATTGTAAATTAGATATATTGTACATTGACATTAGAAAAAAACAATAGATATTCATTAAATAATTTACTTTAAAAAAAGGATATCATTTGAAAAACTAAAATTTTATTTCCTTAAGACACTCTTGAAGTAGTAAAAAATATCTCTATAATTTTAAAATATGATTTTTAAGTACTTACTCGATTATTTAAAAAAATGAATTAATTCATAATTAAAAAAAAAAATTGAGAGTGAGTAAGGTTGGTGAATCATTCTATAGTATATACTATATAATACTATTGTAACATTTTATTTCTACAAATATTTCATTCATCCAATGGTTTCAAACTATGTTGTTATTATTATAGTTTTGATTTCGTTTTTTGTTCATTTTTCAGAATACTGTGGTGTAATAATAACATAATATATAATGTACATCGAATATCGAGCCAATAATTTATTATTTATTAACATTTAAAGTTTTGCCATAAGATATATAAGAGATGGAATAGGGCGTCGGGGGAATTTCAGTGCACTACTCTGCTGTTCTAAACTTTAAACGCGTTATAAATAAATATAAGTACGATATTGAATAACCATATGCGGCTATACATAAACATTTTCAGGAAAATATTTTGTTTTAATATATGTAAAACATGTATTGTACAAGATTGCCTATTAAATAAAGTAGAATATTAAAAAATAATATGATCATTGCTGTAAAAAAATTGGCGAAGCTTAGTGCTATAATAGCGTGCACTTTAAATTATATGAAAACAAATTTAAAGTCGGAGAAAAATGAGCATCTCGAGCTTAAAAAATCACAGTGTAGTTTAATGAACACCAATCTATTACAATAGTTTACCTGTTATGTCATAATAATGTTTTTATATTTATATTTTTACGTCGACTTTACAAATAACGTTCATTGATGACGATCGCGTATTTTAATAATATGATATAAACATTTCATAGCACACTATGGATCATAGTAAAAGATTGTATTTATATGGCTTTGGTCTGCAAAATATTTTTATATTATGCAACCCAAATATGTATCGCTTATGTTAAATACAACTTTACGAGCAACAATGTATGTAAGCAACTGTACTCATTACGAACAAAAAATTACATTTTACGGTATTGCGTCGCTAAAGCAATGTCATCGCAGTATTATAGCAATGCATAAGCTCCATATCTACTATACACGAAACACTTGTCTTATTATTTTTATATAAACGTATTTATAATCACTAAATTATTATTAATATTGTAATACCGATAATATTTTGACTATATCGACACACACATTAATACATAGGTACTCATCCAAAATTAAAATTCCGTAGATCCTTACTATTATACCATAATATTATATTATAATACTCGCATAGCGCGTCTTGATACCACCCAATTCCAGCGCAAATCGTTATTGTACAAACGACTAAGTTTGTTGAGTATTGTGTGTACCTTTATTATATTATTATGCTCTGTTCCTTAACATTGCGGTAATTTGAAATGTTATTTACCGTGCTGCCAAGTACACGAAACGTACGTCAACCGTCGTCGATGAGTACCATATCACTATGCTTAATAATAATAATAATAATAATATAATTTGTTTTGATGTATAATAATGTCATGTACAATTTGCCAGAGTTATTTAATCGACTGTTTCCTAATTTTCTGAAATACGCACGTAGCGAATGTCAGCTAATATTTCGTTTTATACGACAAAACTTATATTACGTTTTGGCAAAGGAGACATTGACCCAAGTCTGAGTCGACAGCCACGTACCTGCAGCCTGTACTGCGCAGTAAAGGTAACCTCAATACATAATAGTTTGTGAACAGTATAGGTAAAACGTATATGCTTTTTACAAGAATATTTTAATACGATGTCGGTGAATTAAACAGATATAATTATAATATTATTGATGCACAACCTTATAATAATATATACTGCATCCTTAAACTTTTGCTATGATTTTTTCGTATACGTAATTGAAATGGCATTGTTTTATTATTATTATTATTATTATTTGAAATAGCCTTCGGCTGCAATGGCTGTTGGGCGAGATGTACATATTATTATTGTTATTTATTTATAAATATGAATAACATAATATGGACACATACACAGCACACACACACAAAAATATATATTTATATGTTGGAAAACAAAACTAACTTTTTGGAATAATAATAAATGATTTGTTTTGATTGTACGTAGTTGCAATGCGCTTTTCCCGGTATTCATAATCGTTTTTCTCTTCATAGCAAACCTAATAAAATGTGTATACTTTTAACGATTTTTTTTTTGTTTTTTTTTTTTTTTAAATATTATTCGACAGAAATATACCATTTTCATTTAGCTGTATGAAAATATGTTTGACTGTATATTTTACTGTTGAGATTTTGACAAATTAAAAATTGCGATTATTAAAATTAATTACTACTAACTACAGATTTTATGGTTAATAATTAATCAAATGTACTGTGATATTAATTATAATAGTAACAATTTATTCGAGAGTAGTTCACAAGTAGTGTTTAAAGAAAACGTACTCGCCCTATTGAAATAGATTTAAAAATACCGTGATACCATTTGCCAAAAGATTAAATGATGTTGGTTTTTAAATCAAAATAAATGTTAATGTTATTTCACTGTGTTAATGTACAAGGAGGTTTTAAATTTCTTTAATTTATTATGAAAAAAATTATTTTATTACTTAACACTATATAGGTATAGTTTTAGGAATTATAGTAGTGGTAATAATAGTTTTACATTTATTTAGTATTTATGTATCGCACAGTGCACCATTAATATAAACAACGAAATTGTGACCTTTTATTATAAATAATATTTACTGCTCGTTTTCGTGTATTTTTAAATGGTTTCATCTGCACGTGTAAAGTACAAACGTATATTATTAAAAATAGTTGCATTATTAATCATTATTTTATTGTTTAAAACTCAACAATAAAATAAAGTTATAATATGTTATACTTCGTTTTACTTAAACAAATATTATTACGACCGATTTATCCGGAAAAAATGTAGGCATTTCAACAAGATAATTTATCATAATAAATAATAATATAACTCACCGAGCCGATGCTTGTTTTGCAAACAAAATGTTGTACGGAAAAACAATTGCAATGGTCTCTATTATAGTGTCAGATAATTGTTGCAGCGTGCAGAAAATACCTGCGTACCTACTTTTTCCCAAGTACAGAAATAAAACAAAATAAGATTTCTCATTAAACTTTTCAGTATACTATTATAATATATTTAAGTGGATGGGGTAGAGGGGTATAGGGTTCAACGCAAGGGGAGTAGACCCAGCCCCCCTACTTCTAACCACGATTAAAAAGTGCCCCTTTAACATTTTCTTCTAGAGATACACTGGTACGCTCAAGCTATTAAGTAGAATTAAAATAATTTCCTCCGTTAAAAAGTAATTATTTATTTTTATCATATTATCATTTTAGTCTTGTATGAAGTTATTTTATTAAATATTTTTTAGCTTGATGTAAATATAGTTATACAAAGTACATAGTTCATTTTTTTCATATGTTTTATTGCATATAGTTTATTATATTAAACATACTAATAATACGTATTATTTTATTTTACTAAATACCTAATTACATTTTTAGTAGGTATATTTTATTTTGATATTTTATGCATAGGTTTAAGAAAAATGTATATGCCTAAATGTGTCCTAAATATAAACGATTTACTTTCTATAATATTTATATTATGGTATTGCAAAAACTTATTCTTTATGTAAGATCATATATTTTTTTATTAAAATATAATCATTAAATGATTATATTTTTTTATTAAAATATAATCATTAAATGATTTACGTTTTGGAAAAAGGGTTGCTATAGTTTGAATTAAAAAAATAGTTATCAAATAAAAAAAATGCATGTAGATGATTAAATTAACAATAATAAATAAAATTCTAATTAAAAGATTTTAAGTAGGTTAGGTTAAACCTAAGTACTAATGAATAAAAGGATGCTACCCTGCCGTCAGTCTTTACAACTTAATAACATTTACATTTTTAAGTTATAAGAATTAAATTTACTCTCATAAAACGTTTGAAATAAAGTATATTGAGAATACAGTACCCTTTCTCGTGTTATATTACTTTAAGGTTTATTTATATTATATACACATACACATAGGTATTACACAAAATATACATGTATAATATACCACCCGTGAGGGTATATAAGTATATATTAATAGTATTTACCGATGATTGACTGCTGCAGCAGCCGTATAAAACAGCAGTTGCCGCAGATATAGGCAGTTATCGGGTTAATAGTCTTTATTATACGAAGCAAAAAACTTGGCCACTGACGGGCGGCAACAGGGACGGAGGATGAGGGGATAAGTCGAATCGCCTCTCAAATCCAGGAAGTCGGTTGACCGTTTTTTTAACTCTATAGTCTATACCGATTGCTTTCGAAAACTTCTCAATAACAGAATATTATTTGTCCCACAACAGATATATTGCAATATGTATAGTTTTCGATTTTTTATATATCAATTTATTATTTTGAAGACAGGAAGAACATAGGTATTATATTATTATTATGTTATATAACTTGTATATTTGTTAGGATATATTTGCGGTCACAAGAACATCACCTCGAGCGATGCAAAAAAAAAATAGTGACCCAAACCCCAATACAAATGCGCAAACTCTAAAAAACATCTCAGGACCAAAGACAAAACAACCCTTTAATCTTCAAGCCTTTGTTATTCGAGTGTTCGGAGCTCACTCGTCGGTGCAGCGTTCGAAAAGTAAAAAATAATAATACACATAGGTGTTATAGTTTGTCGATATCTGTCGAAAACTCTGCACGTCATGTATATCTATGACGTATATATTGTTATATGTTATCAGCTCTATCGGTAGCGTCCGAGAGAACTGTAATAACTTTATTCACTAATAATCGATATGCGAACAAAATAATAATAAATATGTAGATATATTATAAGCTCGCCCATAGCAAATATTCTCAAATTTCAACTAACCTTATAAAACACGAAATCACGATCTGAAATTTCACTCAAAGATAATAAGTATACAAGGAGGCGACTCTTTATTTCGTTTTTCAAAATTATTTTAACATAGCAAACAATATTATGTATTTTGTTTGCCCGCCACCCCTCCCTGTACAAATTGTATTTATTTCACAATAATAAAAACGGGTGTGACTATATGGGTCTCGAATAAAAAGTTCACACACCACGTAAATCGTCGGAAAGCCACCAATAAATACCCCCTCCATGGCTCCGCACGAGTCGACAAATGAATAACATCATGTATATACAAGTATGTATTGTTCGCAATGATGACAGGACACACAAAAATGAAATGTTTTGTCAAATCGAAAATTAAACCACCGACCGGAATAAAATGCGCGTTTGATAATTATTATTATTTTCGCTTGAATAATAAACAAACAGTGATGTTATTACGACACTGTAGTAATACAGTACACCGATACTTGGACACGTCCTATCAATGTGTATAATATAATAGTATAATACACACCGGTCGGTATGGTATATACGCGTTGATCGTTGTGGCGTTTGTGCGTGCGCATGTCGCATGCCACGAGAGTCGAGTGAAGCGCAAAAAAAAAAAAATATAATAATAATAAAAAAAAAAATAAATTCGAATCGAATCAAACGTCGGGTCTGACGACGAGGCCATTACAATATTATAAATAATGCAAAAAGCTCTTCGTGACGCCTGTGACGGGCGGTATCGTGTTTACGCGTACAATATGCGGCAATATAATACTATATATTATACGAGTTTTGTACGTACACATTACACACAATGTACTCGTACATTGATATCGCGTATATGATATTCGTGTGTCAAAATTATATAGGTACGAATACCGGAGACACGCGGTTGCCCGGTATTCGGTGTCGTGATGGGTGGGAATAGGTCACAAAATATAATTCGCTGTACCTATATATTATTATTATTGTTATAGAGATAACGTACATGACGTACTATACCTGGTGTACGGTATATATATATATATATATATTTGTACGCACAGAGTGTTAGGTACTAATGTAATGTGTGTTCTAATGATATATTGTGTTAGTAGGTACGAAATAAAACGAAAAAAAAAAAAATGCCGAGCATAAATAATGTACGAATATTATGGAAATTATTTGAATACACCGCACGAATTCGACGTGATCCAACGTGTGGAAAACAGAATCGAAAAAAAAATGACATAAAAATTGCTTTAATGGTGGTTTTGACGTCTATAATAATAACAACAGTAATGTACATATATTATATATATATATACACTTAAATATTTTATACTGCGAACGTTATGTACGGTGTATCGCAGATTATGACGATCGTTGCACTTTCGAGTACCTATACGATACGCGATACGACTGTGTCGTTTTTTCATACGTTTCTCTTTCGCTTACGATTTTCTGGGTTATTGCCGTACATGGCAATAATATTATATAATATATATTTTATTGTGCGTATACGCACAATCTACAAAAACGGTACTGTTTTTTTTTTCTACTCCCGTATAAATATTACAATACAGCGGTTAATACGAGCGGCGTAATTTACAGATTAAAAGCTGCATGAGATTTTTTACTTCAACTCGAATACAACGAGCGACATTCCGAAGCAATCGTCGATTATCATTCGGGATACCCGTCACTGGCGTAGTGCACCAGGGGCAATTATAATGTTTTAAAATAGTGATAAAACAAAAGTTGTTCCATAATTTATTAGTAAATTATACAATGATTGTCAGTTCATTCGCTGTTACTATACACCTAATGGCTTAGCTCGTGTACTGGGGCGTTAAAAAAAAGGAACGGTCGTGGTCAAATAATATTTAATAATATTTCCATAAAGCCTCGTATACTTATTAGAAAACAGAACACATATAGGTGCGCAATAGGGTTCCTGAAAAAAATAATGTATACAATTTCAAACTTTATTAATTATATTCTGTTTGAAATAATATTTCGACCTATTTTATACAGGAATATTAATTGTCTGGAGCCAGCGATCAGGGCGGTGCCATAAAATGTAGTCTCGGCCAGCGAATTAGTATCGAAAGCATTGAACCGCGATACTATAATTACTAAATAATTTATTTAATTATTATTATAATTGTTATTCATTGTAGTAATTTAAAACCCCACTAAAACGGTCGTCGCGCAGCACACCTATTTCGATATTCCGATTTTGAGGAGTATAATATAGTTAGAATACTTTACCGAACGTTTCTCGGATATTTTTATGGACGATTTAACACATTCATGGTATTAAATGGTTTTCAGCTTAACATTACTCCAGAAACATCCCGTAAACGAGTTTATTGTTATATATCGAAAAGTATTGAATATTTCGACGATAGTATTCCACAATCGTTCAACTGTACAAACATTCGCGGGGCTAACAATTATTTCTTTGCCACTCCAAAATCCTCTTGAAGGCCGTATCTGCACATTACCTAAATGATTGCATGTAAACAGTAAACTACATATTGGTAGTCGATAACAACGTTTATGCTGCGTCATAATGTATGTAATATTATTACATATTTTAATAATTATAAAATGATACGTTTTAGAAATATACATTTGAAATAAGCCATATCAGAAATAGTGACGTAATAATCGTTTATTATTTGTTTTATTGTATACTATAAAAATTTAGAAATTTGAAATACCACTAAAATTTTTTAATGAACTTAATCGTATGAATAAAAACAAATTATTTGAAGAAGGCTGACATCGAAATGTCGAGAATAAAAAATGTACAATCATGAAACCATTATTATATTATTTGAAATGCACAATCTATACACATAATATTATAAGCATACAATGCACATAAGTACATATAAGTATATTATTATTATGAAGGTTGTGCATCTGAGATACAAATGGTTTGAAAAAAGAAGCTAGCCATTAGTATGAGCGGGACACTTGAGACTTGCAGATTATTGCCGAGTGACATTATAATAGGTCACGTTACACCATTTAAACCACAAAAAATCTAAACAAAATGTTCGCTATCAAGATGATATACTTGAAAACAATTTGATCTGTTTCTATTGAAAATTTTATATACATATTAAATATAAAAACATATAAAATAAGATTGATAAATTAACTTGCCACACATTGAACAATAATTGGTTAACTTGAAAATCATTAATAAACAATCCATATATTTTGTATGTACTTTTAAGCGGAATGATAACATTTATATGGAGTTTCGTTTATACATAATAAAATATAAAATTATACTTGTCTTATGTTGTATCGTTCAAAACTTCGATGTATAGCTAATTATTTGAAAGTCATTTAACCTGGTTTTATGATGAGAATTTATCATTGTTATTATCTTTTTTTTATATCACAGATTTTACATATTATGCATATTATTATATGCTATAGAATAATTCACTAGGCACGCTTTTCTCCATTTTTTCATTAATAAATAATTTATTTAAATAATGTTTTTCAAAATTTTAAATAATTCACAATAATATTAACATATAATCATTACACTTAGAACCATATTTTAAACTATTACGATTATTTTATGCCATTTAAAAAGTGTCCTATAATGATAGAAGCTTTTTATAATGATAAAAAATTTACTTTTCCTAATTGAATATTATCAAGCCAATAACATAGGATTTTTAAGCTTTGATGTATTTAAATTAAAATGTTAAGTAACAGTTTACGTATTATTAAAATGTATATACATAAGATAAAAGTTCTAAAAAATGGTTTAACATAAATATAAAATACATTATGTAATATTGCACCTTGTATTTATTATACTCCTCAATTTTTAAAAATTATAAATGTTTATATATTATTGATATTATTTACTAACATTTTCAAATTATTTTAGCCATATATCTTTCATACCCATTATCTTTAATGTACAAAAGTTATTTAACTCGAAAACCGCTCGTTCTAATTTCGATTTAAATATAACAATATTTTTGCAAATATCATCAGGTTATGTCATTTTTAAGACAAAATGGTGATTCTCGTTTAAAAAAAATGAAATTGGTATCAGTACAACCAGATACGGCATTCTTTAAATATCATAAAAAATATAAGTATATAGGTATTTGAAAAAGTGGCCCTCAAGTATATTATTTAAAAGTTCCAAAAATAATAATTTCAGTAAATTCATTATTAAAGGAAAACAATTATCGCGTGCACGTTTGGTGAACCATACCGGAACACCCAGTATAATACTGCTAGTACTTGTATAATATCGCTCGCGGTATTTATCGAAATTATTTAGGGAAATTCGAGCGCCTCCGCTTACAAAAGATTAACAAATAATTGACAAATAACAGCAATCAGTTGCGGCATATTTTTTTTTACCCACATACACAAGAAGACTTACAAAACTACACACAGATACGCGCGCGCGCACACACATTCATATAGAAAATAAGTAAGCATTATTATATAAATCCTGACTGATCGCCGAACTGTGTATAATCTCATGGATATTTGATGTTAAGCCAATAACGCAATTCCGAACTGGTAAATTTATTTCACGAGCGTTAATATTTATTAAACGATATGCCCGCGATACATGATGTATACACGCGCCGCAAACACACTTGTGTACATATTTTTATGTGTAGTGTATTGTGTACCTACATATAATTATCGCCCAAACAAGTACAAATATTTATAATACGCTAGTAAGAGTATTGATAATATTATACACAAAGTGTGTCAGTTCTACGAGATCGTCCGACAACCGGATCGCATTCGACGCTGTTTCGCCGGTGTCGTCGTTATAATAATTATTATAATGTTCACATATTGTTACAATACGCATTATTCTATTCCTATTATCGGGTGGTAAGGATTGCGGTGAGAAACTCGTAAAGAAAATATTTTTGGAACGCGTTTTAGTTTAAGTCTTTGATAATTCTATAACCACTCGAATATTATACACACACTAATTCATTACGCTTCGCACGCCTTATTTCTTTCCAAATAATTCTGCAGACCCGAACGAGGTTTAAACTTATTTAACTTACTTTGTAGGTAACTCACACAGATCGCGTTTTCTTAAGATAATACGGTTAATACCTTAACTCAATCGAAAGTATAGCCTATACAAAGTTTAAGGTCCGAAAAAAACATTTTAAATATTGTAATTAAAATAATATCGAATTCAATTGGTTATAATTAGTCTGTCAAAAATGTACATCTTAATACTTAATTAATCGTGGCGGTATACTCTACAAAATGTTCAAAATGTTTTCATTTTTATTCTCGGAAAAATAAATATTATGTAAATTTTAATGTTAATTTCTTTAATTTATTACACCCTGAAGTAAAATTGTAATTCATCACTGGAGTTCTTACGATTATTAATAATTATTTTAATTATTTCAAGTCAAATAAAAGTTTTGTTGATAGTGTCCATTTCAATCATCGTCATATACATATAATAATATATGCTATTTTTTTTTCAATGCTTTTATAACATATTTAATCTTTTTTGTATCTAAAAAAAAAATAATTAAAATGTATCAGAAAAAATATATTAAAGTCGAGATCAAGAGTCTACTACAAAATAATAAAAGTTGCATGGTATTTTCAAAAGGACGAGTGAATCATAATAACAATACGTAGAAACAAAAATAATGGAGAACTCCATTATCAGATTTAAAATGTTGTAGGAATACGTAATTATTACAAATTACAATACAATAATAAAAACTAATAACTAATAAGTAATTATCCAATTAAATATTATTATAGTTGCATGATTAAATCCGTATTTTTTGGTATTGTACAAATGCCAATTAAAAAAAATTAATTGTTGAAAACAATAAGTACCTATGTATTTATTATTATTATTATTATTAGTATCATAAGCCATCTACTAGTAAAAATTATGTTAGCTCAATAATTAAATAACAATACATGAAATAATATTACAACATTATAATGGATATCTATACAAAAATAATTAGAACTTGTGTATCTATTTATGTGGAAAGATTATTGTTGACGTTTATATTAGGTAGTAGAGGAATTATTATGAAAGCTGGTACTGGGGATAGTTATAAATGTGGAAATATTAAAAATAAAATAAAAATAGACAAATGAGAAGTTTAAAGATAAATTCATTTATAACGAAAGAAAGAAAGGAAAATCAGTAGACTAATTATTGAACAGATGTTCTTATATGTACGTATTAATTCATCGAATCGCACTGAAGAAGCACGAATAAACTGTGTACAAAATGTTACCATTCCGAGGGCGTCTAATATCAGAACTCTCCGCAGGCTCAAACATATGAGCGGAAACGTTTTCACTTCATCCGTTTTAAATTATATTATCACACATATAATATACAATAATGTACGGAGTAATATATTATTACTATAACTTTCGTTTATTATGGATACATATCTCATATTATATTGTACACAAAATGAGATGAAAAATAATAAAATGTATTTTTCATATTTTTCATTAGCTGTATTGAATTAAAAAATATAAAATATTATATCATTTATTTATCCAGTGAACAGCAGTTACAAAAATAAAATATGTATTATGGATTATAAATTTAATATTTTTTACCGAGTAATGTTATATAAAAATTGAATACATCGTTTATTCGGCACGATCGTATATAATATACGTAATTATTAAATGCAATTTTCGTTAAAAAAAAAATAATTTTATTTAAATTTTCAATGTAAACAAACAATTATAAATTATAATAAAGTTTGTTTTTAATTTCAATGAACCATTATTGAATGTGCAGAAAAAATGATTATTTTCCAACGACGTAGCGTAATACTTATATACGAGTTCTGTAAATATATACACATAATTCACATTAATTTTTACGGTTATGTTTGGAAATCTAATTTTCGATGGAAATTAAATTGGTATAATAATAATGGCGTCGAAGTAAATAAAAGGGGAAATTTAAATTGAATAGTTTTAATTTCTGTTCGCGATTCAATATGATAAAAAAATTGACCAATACAATATACTGAATATTGCAACAATTATCAGCTACTTGTTATTTTTTTTTATACATTTTTAATTTGTTGTTTTATTAAATGAGATTTTGTTTTTGTTTCTCTTGTATTATCTTTCTTAATAAGTTATAATGGTTACAAACGTTACCGCTGCCACGTCGTAACGAAAAGAAATCCACGAAGATAATAATATTTTGTCGACGTTCAATTGTTTTGTTTTCGTTAAATTAGCATAACAAATATGAAAAAAACATTTTGTTAGTTTTATAAATGAGTTTTAAATGGTTTATATCATAATAGCAAGCAATCTTGTATATTATATATATATAAAAGTTTGCAATTTTTCTTGTTAAAACCATAAAATTACACATTTAAAACAAATTTACAAACTCACACAGTATCGTGTTTTGAAATTTAATTACTTAGATTATATATAAACTTATAGAGTAATATATAATAAACAATACCGAATACATACCTAAATAATTTAACAGAAATATGTACCTACTACATTTATATATATTTATATATATATATATATATATTAAACTTAACTACGCCAGTGATGTCGCATCTTTAAACTACGCGTAGTTGTGTGTATGAATAATTAAACAAATATATAAATAAATTGTGTTGACGAAGCATTTTACATACTTCCATCGTAAATAATAATTTATCATTTAATTAAAATCGACGTTTTTAATCTCTTGATTTGTACACAAATATATCAAAACTCTGTTAATAGCACGATATTTACTAACGCAAACTTCCATTTTCCGAACATCAATTGCGTTGCATCGTGATATAGGTCGTGATTCGGGGAATATTATTATGTAAACAAATCATAAACACCGTATAATGTTAACTATAGATAATAATATGATTTACTCTGTAAGGTCGATATCGGCGGCGGTGGACTGTATAAGTTGGTGAGGATCGATAAGCCACGCATTTACAGAAACGTGATACCTCAACCATTAAAATGTTTGTAATGATAAATTTCAATTAAATCTGATGACATGTAATATTAATTCATATCATAATAACATATAATATAATAGGTATATAAATATTATATATTTATATGTCTATGACATGAGCTTTCGTTTTTCGTAATTTAGTGGCACCGAAATATAAAATTGAGATAGGGCTGAGTGGGCTGACACATGAGATGAAATATGTCACTGCCGCGATAGGTGAAAATTCGAAACGATTTATGAGATGGAGGAGTGCTGAGATTTAATGTATATTTATATCGTCTGCTTATGATGATGATGACTGGTGTAAAACCCTTAAAATCGTTAAAATGTGTTAACGTATAGAAGTTATTTTTTAAAAAATATTGAGAAGTAAGAGTTTTTTAGAACATATTTTATATTTTATGAAATCGCGTTTATGCATAATATTATTAAAGTAGTTTTTGCAATTGTTACACGATGTAATACACATATGATTATATATTGGACTCGGTTTCGAAAATGTAATTAAACCATATAGATAGGTGGAGCGCTATTTGATCCACTCGAGCTCTTTTCTACAACAGGCCCTAAGACATAATATATATATATAGCATACAATATTATTGTTTTTATTCGAATTTATACGAACAGCGAAACAGTTGAGACAATTGTTGATTAATCACTCGGACATTTATGCACTTTGAAATTACGAGGTTCGGGGAAAATGTTCAACAGGGTTTATCGTCACTGATATTGGTATACATGTATACAAAAACATTACACTGACGTTCGATCGAGTTTTTAAATTCATTGCACCATTCGTAAGTGCATTGACATTGCACACCGTTCTCTTGTTATTAACATACATATATAATCATAATGTAGGTAAATTAATAGTTAAACGTGCGCCGTCCATTATAGGTTATACGCGTTATTTGGTACACATTTTAGGCTAAATAACTTACAGCTGAAAAAAAAACGGTTTTCATTTTAAAAACAATTATTTGTATATGGACAGGACACTGCTTAAGTATTACAAAAAAATCTCAAACATTTGAAAATATGGATTTTTAAGTATACTCGTGAATTTAGAAAATCTGATTTTAAATAACTGCGTTATTTAAGAAAAGAGAAGCAATCATGATTTGTGAATAAAACTAAGTTATAAGACTTTGTTATATAAAAAAAAATCCCATTCAATCTAAAAAGTCAATACAGTATACAGGGCACCTATTATAATTTTAAATTATGTCCATTTTAGTTGGATACATTTTTTTGACGGCTTGATAATTGTACACAATGCATGACATGTGTACGTGTCAAATAAAAGTATTATTATTGAAATTATTATATAATTTAAAATATTTCATTAAGAGATTGTGTAAAGGTACGTTTAAAGAAATAAAAAATTACTTGTCAAAATACGTTTCATTTTTTATTTATAGGTATTACGTAGTATATAATGGAATTATAATAGGTACATGGCAGGAGCTGTAGAACAATCGTTATATTTTCGTTCTCTTAAAAGGATAACATAGGTAATAATTTAAATTTGATCCGTAGGCGCTTCGTCGGACACATTAATTCGTTAGCATAATTGAATTGAAAACGTTTCAAGACTATATAATATTAAATTTAGTTTCAATTTTTATTTTTCAAACACAACTGTAGTTATAACCACGAAACGTAATTATATTAGTTATAAGTAAACCATAAATAGAAATATGTCGTAGCGAATAAAAACATATTTTCTTATTAGGTATGACTTGATGAAATACGAAATAACACATTTATGGGCGGACTACAAATTATAATTGACGCGTTTATATGAATACCATAGTTAAGAAATACTTCATACACAAAATCTCGGTGTATCGACCAACCCCTACTTTCTATTGCAATATAAGAATAATTTAAAAGTACGTAATATGAATATCTTAAACGCGTGTAAAGATAAATAAATTCTTCTCTAAATATATTTTACTACACACGGGGTCGCATAAAGCGTGTCTATTAAAAAACAAGTGTACGGTTTTTGGTAGTCATATCTCATAATAGGACTATTACTATAATGAAACGTAAGACACTTTTAATTACTCATTATTTGTTTAAGTATCATTTTTGAAATATAGTTTTGCTTTTGAGACCACTTCTTTTTTTAGATTTTTTAATGATTAATGTTCAAATGCTATCAGTTTTAAATAGCAAACAATTATTTCAATTACTTATATAAATACATTTTATCCTAGAAATTGATTTACAATAAATACTGATTGTATTTTTATAAGACGAATGTGTTAATTTTGTTATATTATTATTAATGATGATGGACAGACTAAGTTAAAACAATATCAAATTTTTTTGAATTGCTAAAAAATTTAAATAAATTTAGTGTATTTAAATACTTTTCAATGTTAATCATAATATTATAGATATCTCAAATAATATTTTCAATAAAAAAAAATTGAAATCATAAATTTCGTATCACGGTCCACGGATAACTCATTTTACCATGTATAGTTCTTTTATCATTCGTTTCTAGACAGGATAGCATAAACATAATACTATTCAAAAATAACTTATTAAAATATTAAAATATTATAATATCATTGATACCAAATTAAAAAAAAAACCAGATTAATACAAGTCACTTTTTGATTTGAAATGTATTATAAATATTT
Source organism: Rhopalosiphum padi (assembly GCF_020882245.1). Classification (NCBI taxonomy): domain Eukaryota; kingdom Metazoa; phylum Arthropoda; class Insecta; order Hemiptera; family Aphididae; genus Rhopalosiphum; species Rhopalosiphum padi. Next base: position 72,858,905 of record NC_083597.1, read on the forward strand.
ATCCGTGTGTAGTAGGTATGTATATTGTATTTTAAATCGTTATTGAAATATAATATTATTTCTCGAAAAAAAATTGACATGTGTACCTGTTGTTTTAACTCGTGTATGTTACTACCTATATGTTATTTGATGTAATTTGTGCGATATCTGACATTTTAAAACCGATTTTGATTACAAATTTAATATACAAAAGTATGGAATCGAGTTTTGAAATACCCAGCGCTACATGTCGGAATACTTTTGACACAAAGTTCGTGATGCGGTTGTGATATACTTCGTGCTAGATAGCGCTGGCGATTTCAAACTTGGGCGTCTATATATAAATTACGATATTATTATGGTCGTTGTAGGTTCGTAGATGGCGCAATATGAATAGAAAACGATAATAATTTGTGGTTTATTATTTTCGTTGTCATAGATAGTCGTGATTGACATCTGTAGACAACTCTAAATAAACTATTTAAAACAGTTAACTAATCTGTGTACAATGATATACAAAAGGAATTGGTGTTGGTACACAATTACAATTACATTAGATTTTGTCACTTTACATGCATCTTAGCTTAGCGTACATATAATATCTGGTGCATCAAAATAATTTTTTCTATAACAATGATGGTTTATAAGAACAATAATAAATTATAGTTTTAATTATTTAATAACATAATATGGTACACGAGAGCGAAAAAAGAACTGAGAGGTTTTTTTATAATTTTGGTCACATAAAACCCGTATACCAAGCTCCGATTCGAAATCGGAACAACATTTTGTCATACGGTGGCGTTGAATTTATTTTATCGTAGAGAACATGGGTGGGTAGATTGTCGAGAAGATTTAAGAATATAAAATACGTAAAAAACGTATTTTTGTATCACATCGCGTGGGACGCAGTCTAGTCCGGCAATTTATAGAGAAAATATGTATCGTCTCTCTCGGACCGTATACACATTTATAATATAATATTATAAACGTAATGTGTATAGTATATTATATACTATACGAGTTGTGCGCGATTTGGATAATATTTGCCACGCCGTCGTCAATCACGACGTGTCGCCTCGGCGCGTCCGCACTTATATCCGCGCGTCGTTATGTACCCCGTCGGGGAGGGCGGGACGTGTGTGAAAATATTGTATATTTTATTATTATACGAGAATGCGTAGTACAGTATACTATAGTTAAGTGCCCGAACCGAGTCTGCAGTTATATCGGATAGGAATTGAACTGCTTTGTACTTATATATTATACATAAATACGTCGTCATCCTTATTATTATACCATTTTTTGCATTAAAGGTATTTTTACGATTTTCAGATTGGAAAAATAAATAAATAAACGTTAGTGTAATGGTTTTTTTTTCAGTTAAAAAAAAAAAACTTGAGCATATACAACGTAACATTATCAGGGTTCTGAATTTAATGCACTAAAATATTGTCATGAAATATAGGTAAATAGGTAGGTAGGTACACAAATTTGTCAATTTAAGCACTAAACATTTCAAATTTTCTAAAATTATATAAAATAAATTCACAATCTTGTTTATGGGTTGTTAATTAAATTCTAATAAATAATACATTAAACATATTTATTGAAACAAATATAACGCTTTAACATCTTGTAAAATGAACCAATGCCAAAACAATATTATTCTTACAATTATTTTATAAATAACTACAAAAATGACTGTTAATTCAAATTCAAATAATTAATCTTTATGTTAATCCAGTTATATTAGCTAAAATACCTACTATTATGAAATATAAAATTTTACCAATTAACCCAACATTATTACAAACAGTGGCAGTTGCCACTTTTTCTTTATCTATGCAATAAATAACTAATAATCTTCATAAAAAAAATATGTATATATAAACATAAAAAAAACAACTAAGTATATATGCTTATATTTATTTACTTAATTTAATTTATTTAACCAAAAAATAATACAAAATCTATTGAAAACAACTTGTAACAGTTGTAACAACTATTATATTATATATTGTAATAAATAAAATTTAAATAGTTCATATAGGTTGGCTTAAAATATGTTTCATTTACTAAACGAAAATACCGATCATGAGTTAGATCCACGCTAAGACCGCTTATCCGTTATTGTGTTAGAGCGTATATTATAAAAACACGTGATAACAACATGGTAATATTATTAAACAAACAATTTACAATATACCCAATAGCTAATTATAAATATATTTAATATATATATAGTAAACTGCGTTTACTAGATTTTCCGATTTTCGATTATGTTTACCAATGCAAAACGTACTTATTTTTATTATACTGTACATCCACAGTTATTTATATTCGACGGAAAAAATTTAAAAGACCTAATGTTTTTAATAAAACCTATGCACACATAATAATACATTGGCCGTAAATATCATAACATTCATAACATATAAAGAAAGCTACCTAAATTTATATTGAGTATAGGTACTTTAAGTACTTAAGTACTCACTTATAGTAATACATTAATACGTTATTTTTATGTGGTGTAGTGATTAGTTTCTGTTCGTGTGTCTATGATACACTTTATAGTACCACAAGAGTAATTATATATTTTTAGTTAAAACTTTATATAAAAATTATAATATAATGTAATGTACACGTATACAAAATATAATATTTTCATTCGGTGTCTTGACAATAAACGCATCATACTGATTTCTGATTTTGTAAACGCCCTACCCCGCTAGCGTGTATATTGTGTATCGTAAAATCTATATTATTATTATTGTTTATGGTGTAATTCGGTCAGCCATGGGGGGGGAGCGACTAACTTTGATATTAGATATACTTATATTCGTTATAGATAGGTTTTCCATAGTTTGAGGTTTGAAAATTATTGCAAGACATTTAAATATGATTTAGCGGCCAATGATTGGTCCATTATATTTTATCGAAATATATTATATTTATATAATTTTTCAATTAATACATTTTGAGTAGAATATATTTTAATTCATTGTTTATTCTTTAATATATTATTAAATATATTATTATAATATATTATTATTTTATTTAATAAATAACTGCTAGTCAAACTAGTAAAAAACATAGAAGGTTTTAAAAAACATTACAATTATTATTGTTATTGCTTTTAAGTATAACATTCCTATCATATTTTTTTATATTTTTAAATAGATTTATTTGTTTTCACATTAAAGCATTAAACATTTGAATAATTATTAAAATATATTTATTTTTATGATATATAATATGAAAATATTATAATATATAACATTTGAGACACTCCTAATATATTAGGAATTTTCAAACAATAATTATTATTAAATGTTCGATAACGACTAGCTTCACTTATCGCATGTCCCGACCAATAATTAATTGGTTTTATTTTATATTTTTAATATTCTTTACAAAATATAACATGCGATGTAATATTAAAAATATAACTGGTACTAACTTTTTTTTTAATGATAGTAATAACTATAATTATAACTATAAACTGTAAGCGATTTAACAAACGCATATAATACTGCGCATACGAGTTAGTTGGCTGTAAGGACTGAAAGTATTATAATGTAATAGCGTAATATTTAACACAACACGCACATTTGGTTGGAATAGTTTCATTGTTAATACAAATATACAATTATAATTGATCTGTACAGATAATATAGATATGTTTGTAGGTACAGGATATTTCGTTGCCCCTGTCGTCGACAACTTTTTTTTTCTATTTAATATTTTTGGATTACAATTTGAAAAAATCTATTTAATTAGTGAGGCAAACCATTTAAAATTTAAAATAAATTTTTAATTTACCTGAACTAAGAACACAGAGATTAAAAAGATACTATTTAAAGTATATTTGTTATAATAGTTGTTACAACTGTACAAGTTGTTTTCAATAGATTTTGTATTATTTCTTGGTTAAATAAATAAATAAAATAAATAAATATAAGCATATATTATACCTAATTGTTTTTTTTTTATGACGATTATTAGTTACTTATAGCATAGATAAAAAAAAGGCAACTGCCACTGTTTGTAGTAATTGAGTTAATTGGCAATTTTTTTTATTTTATAATAGTAGGTATTTTTTCACTTTTCTTATAATAATACAATTAGAATAATTAGATAATCTTAAAACTTGGTTGCGATTTATAGTAGTAATTGATTTATGTAAATATTTTAATATGCCTACTTTGAACAATTAAGGTTAAACTATTATGATTTTGATACATTTTTCAAATAAGTATAATATAGAGTTATGTAAGTTATAAAGTTATATAATAGTGTTGGTCTATAAATTCTTTTTTGTTAATTTCTGGATTAGTTTACAGCGTTAATATTGTTATAAAGGAACTTTTGAAGTATTATATTTTATTAGGTGATATGATCTATACTAAAAACTACAAAGTAAGATACTAGTTATTTGTTATTTTGGTAAATTAACGTAACTGTCGTATACCTAGTAATTTTTATTTATGAATATTTGAACTTAAATTTTATTCAACAATAAAATTACAATTTTTATACTATAATTAAACGTTCAAAAATATATTTATCTCATTGGTACTAAATATTTTTACAAAATCGATAGTGCTAAATTGCGAAATTGAAAAGAAATTATATAACATTATGATAATATTGATAGGTGTGTTCGTAATGATTCATTTGATACGATTTTCAATTGACGAGTTGGAAGAAAATATTTCAAATACTATTGTCTACTATAATATAATATTATGATTGAATGATATTTTTAAATAAAAATTAAGGTTAAATGGGTAACTAATACATTTTACATTTATATACATCTAATAATTTAAAATTATATCTTAAAATAACGTAATATTTTTAATGTTTGTGCAGCGAATTATAAGACAATTCAAGGGACGTGATTCAAAAACTGATTTCCTCATTAAAAGCTTATATAGTGTTTAAATGTAATCGACGCTTTCTAAAATATTTGAGAGATTTTTAATGATACAATAATGTAATTTGTCTTGAATCACTTTGAATATAACTATTTCCGGTTCGTGTTTTTGTGAGAGGGATAGGTTTTTTTTTGTACTTGTCACGCCTGTTTAATGAAGAAGTTTTCGAAGCAATATGAATAATAATGTCAAATTAAAATTTTAATTAAATCTGAACATAATAATAATACGATCGTTGTCCCGAATAGGACGGGGAAAAAAATAATAGTATCACTAAATATGGTCTTATTGTTTTGATTTTTAATTTATACCAAATGGAATTTAAATATCAACGTTTGAAAGTGATCACTGATACGAATAATAATAATAATATTTGTATAGTTTTATGTGACTTTTTATATTTTGTTAACTCAATTTGATGTTTTTGTTTTCGTGGGTATTATAGGTATTATAATAATATATTTTGTATAATCTATATGACTATATATTTAATATTATAATGCGTGTAAAGCGAATATTTTACCAGAATAAAACAATCGTGTATAATATATTATATTTAAGAATTTTTTTCTCTGTTTGCTTTCACTTAGTTTTACTTCGAAGTAGTAATAATACTACTAAAGTCCATAGAAAAGAGAAGCTTTATAATCAAGAGTATTATTAATATATTTTTTTAATTTTTGCATATTGTTTTTTATAAGTTTTTTTTTTAAAAAATGAATAGTTAGTATGAAAAAAAGCTATTTAGTTACAATTGTGATGTTGAATTTTATAGAAAGGTACCTATAAATTTGTTATAAATTTGTAATAAATGGTTATATAATTTAATTATAAATTAGGTAATTCAACATAAAATATTTGTAAAAAAAAAAAAAAAAAAAACAAAAATATTACGCTACCTCTACGTAATTATTTTATTGATCTCTTCGTAATGTTTGCAGACTGGGTCTTTTTTCTTAAATCCACTACTGCCAGAATATCCATCGACATGCTTTTGTGTAATAATATAGCGACTTTAATAAAAAAAAAATCGTTGCTGACGACGCGTTTGCACCACATACTGCGGGAATTACGTCTTGCACTCGATAGACATATATATGGCAAATGTACAGGGTAACATACCATGTCATTTCGTTTTCGTGCGTTGTAGTCTAACGATAAAACTGTAAAACATGGTGTGTCATCCTGTACAATTTATATAAAATGTATTATATTTGTTCATCGTACGAGTGAGCACGATAATTGTATTCAACCCTTAACCGGCGCACGCACCGATAGAGATCCGGTCAGATCTGTCTCTCTGTCTCTCTCTCCTTCTTTATCCGTGTTTGGATCGGTGGATATAGTACATAGTATATATATACTTTGTGCCGTATGATTTGTAGTATTATTGTGTAGTACTATTTTCTGAGCAAGTCTACGGACCAGATGAGGCATTATATTATTATATCGGCGACGACGCAATCACAGCACTGCAGTTTCATTGGAGCGTTATAATATACGACACACGCGTTTCCGAGCCGTGAATTATTATAAAATCATTGTTATAAAATAATTGTGAACGGGTTGTGCGTTTTTCTTGTCAAGTTCACCCGTTTTGAATGTATCACCGTTAATGTTGTTTCTTATTTTTTCGTAATTACGTTACGTTGTTATCGTCATCGAGACTCCAAAATATTGCAGCAAGAAAAGCGAGAATTATCTTCACATAATTATTGCGGCCGTTTCGTTCGTCTGCTCGGTGTTGAAAAAACGGATTTACCGGTTATCGATTCGCTGTTGGGTCTTTCTGAAGTTCGAAACCAGGATATCGTCGTGCAATTACGTTACGATCTGCGAGAAATGGTAATGTTTTTTTTTTGTAGTCCTTAACAAGAATAATAACGTTTGGCGACCGGTTAGACTAAACACAGTGTAGACCAACATAGTCCGATCGAAAAGTATTGCGCCATCATTTAGTATGATGTATAAAATAAAATTATATGGTCTTTGCGTTATATTTCCGTCCATTGACTACTCTTTCGCATCTGTCCATAATGGACCAACCATCACGAGGGTTGTTCGTGGAGAGGAAACATAAGTGATAATTAATCGTTTTCGATAATCGATATTTGCGCATACATGGAAAAATATAAAGAGGAAACGACTGGAAATTAAAAGGTTCAGATTGTTTTTTTTTAACGAACACGACTCAGCGCTTATTAACATGTTTATAGTCCTATAAAAAAGTGTATATATTTTAAAATAATTAAAATTTATTTTTTTCACACTATATTTAAACCCCTTCTTTATTCATTGAGGTATAAAATAATAATATTTACGATAGAAAAAAAAATGTGTATACACTTATATTTTTCGCTTTATTTAAACGTGACGTCGATGGTTTAAAGTTAAAAAAATTAATTTATGATTATCTTTCAGTTGAAATTATACAAGAAAGTTTGATTACTTTTCACTTAAATTGATGAGATGAAAGCGACGTTATTAATCAAATTATTTAATTAAACGCACAATATTAAAACAATAATGGTTATGAATTATAATTATTTTCTTCTTAAATATATTATTTATTTTTAGAAATTGTTTACTTCTTTGTTGATGCATTTTTATTTTTTTCTATAAATATTATTAGAACCTAAGTGTAAAAGTATAACTTTTGAATGTAGTGCTCAAAATAAGTTATGTGAAGATACTTCGTATATGTTCTATAAGATATGTTTTTCATTCTCACTTTTAAAAAATATTTTGTTAAGTGTATATATTTTGTTCAGTACAACTAGAGTAGTGAATCGGTGAATAATATATTTTTTTAGTAATAATAGAGTAGAAATACTAACAGTTATGTTCATTAAGACTCTAATGTATACTTTAATAATATTATATTATATATTGTAAAATTTCTATGCTAATATTGACCATTTTAATATAATTTGAAATTCAATTTTTTAATGGTGGGATATAAGCTTATTTTGAAGAAAAAATTACATCAATAAATTAATGTTTAAGCAAAAATAAAAAACAAACGTAATGGTTTCAACTATTTAAAGAATTGTACCTATTTTGCCTAAACGATGCGCCGTGTTACAAATTATGTTAAAACCGAGCTGGATTTTTTTATATTGATTATTGATATCGTTATGCGTTATATTTGAGTAAAAATAAAATTCCATATCGGGGTATATTTTAAGTTATTTACATGTATTCAGTTTTGATTTAATTATTTATCTATTAAACGTAAACGTTTAGTGACGTGCGTGTAAATCGAAACATAATATAATATATTATGCGTGCACTATTAGTCATTTTTGTTTTTCGTCAATGTCGACTAGCGTTTAAACTCACGTACAATATACATTGTTATATTATCGTGTTATACGTAATTTTTTTCGATGGCTTTCTACGTATATTATATGCGTGCAAACGCCATTGTTTATATACATATATATATATAATATATACGTAGCGCATGAAAACAAATCATTATGCAGATATTATACCGTACGAGGGTGGAATGTCGTATATAAATTGGCAAAACGACCACTCTGTATAACATCACATTTGTATATACAAATATAAACGACCTACATTCGTAGGCGTCATTCATGATTTTACGTGCAAACCCTTACCCATCCTTCCACAAGGCACGTCACAGTACAATTCGCGAGCAGCGAATGAAATTTGATTTAGATATTTATACAATATATCGCAGACTTTTAATGATATAATAATTAAATAATATTATGCAATCATAGCAGTCCGCGAGCTCTGTTACAGATATTGTCCCATATCCTGTGTGCCGGTTAATTACAATATTCTTAGCTCGAATTTTCAGAGAATGCTTCCCCAGTTTTACTTATTAAAATATAATATCATGATATTATGAATACAACTAGCGTACATTGATGAATAACTATTATAAGTTACAACGCCGTAGATATTTTAGTGCAATAATTATTTAATAATCAGGAATGATATTATATAGCTTCTGTAGTGTGATAGCGATCATAATAATGTATTGTATTATCCAGTATAATAATATTGTACTACAATACAAGTAAATATATAATATTTACTCATAGTAATTGAAAAAAATATTGTATAAAAATGATATAGGACTATAATTTAGGTTTGAAAAAAATAATTATAACAACGGCAGAACTCATCGATACTGTTTGGCCGTAAATAACAGACGCGATCCACATATTATGTAGGCGTATTGTACACTATAATGTGCTATTATAATTATCGGGAACAAATAAAAACAAAATTCGTATTGAATATTGCAGCCCTTATGAATATCGTATTTTAATGATAATAGTATTTTATACTGTGCTAAAATGTGGTTACAAAAAATACAAACGATTTCGGTAACGTCGGTTAAGATTGGGCGATTGCGATTATTTTCCCGGATATCGACCGGACAGAGTTAAAAGAATCGCCCTGTACATACACACAGTTTATCATATTCTAACTGTTTCCGGCTGAGTGTGTGCAAACCACGCGCGGCGCGTGTGGCGCATTGCAGACCGATGCGCCGCAGCGCCCGGCCTTTGCGCACCGAGCACTCGTCGTCGGCCCAGACGGCGGACGGTTGGCACTCCTGGACGACTGTCGACGCGCGACGGCGATGATGATGATAATAACAATCATAATTATTTATAAGTAATATTATTATTATTATTACCTATTTATTAATTTATCCACCGTTGAGCCGCAGTCTTACATAATAATATTATTATAGGCATTAAATATATGACACGGAATAATAGTATAGTAATGTGATTAGATTTCTCACATTATGCGATCCGATACTTTTGTAACTTAATTACTTCCGGTGTATTACAAATTATTATACTGTTATTTCATGCAAACAGCAATTATTGTTATTGTAGACACACACGACTTGTCGTCGGGACTTTTGTGATTATCCGTGACGACAAAATATAATTCTTTAAAGACCTATCGTCGCCTTAAGGGTGCTTAATAACCAATGTCGGTGGAGGATAATAGTATAATAATATTATTGTATCGTTATTATTGTTTTAAGACTTCGACATAATACAATAATAATAATAATAATATAGGTATTATATTACCTATGTCGATTTTATGTTATTAACCTGGCTAAGATATGTATAATACATTGGTACGAATTTTAGCGTTAATGTATAGTATTATTATATACGTAATCAGTGATGTATTCACGCACAAACATTTTATTATTTTATGTAGTAACTAAATAAAATATTTTAGGCTCGTAATGCGTTTTTAATGAAACTAGATAAAAAAAAAATATATAATTTAATATAGATTATTGACTGTTATATTATTACTTTAGTTATCATAAATAAACGATATCAATAGTAAGCACTAAGTATAATGGTTTTGCTTAGAACAGTATGAAATTTTACTAATAGAAATAAATACATAATATAAAATACATACATATCATAATAACCATTATTAATTTTATTATTATACAATATTGTGGTCTTGTATTGCTTTATTATTGGAATCAAAATATTAGCAAATGGTTGTGTTAGTGTTAGTGTGTACAATGATTAATTTTAAATGACGGCCTCGTAAAGCGTCCGTTTCTGTGAAAGATCGGCGCGTACTACAACTCCGTTATCTGATTACTGGAAGTGATGAGACAAGACTCGTGTAATTATTGCATTGTACTGCAACTTGACTGTCTAGAATATAATAATATATTATAAGCGCTCCTTGACGGCGATACGAAACCAGTTTGATAAACGATCGTAAAACATACCGCGGTCAAGTTCATGGGCTTGTGATTCGGTTTAGGTATCAGGTAACCTCATTGACCGTGGTATAATTTCCGGTATAAATTCGACCGCCGTCCGTACCATGTTATGGAATTTGCGGTATGATATTCTAGGTAATGACTTGAAGTCTACATTCCATTACACCATTCTGTGTAAAAAATAAGAATCTAGTAGAACCAATTTTATGATTTTAGCTTCAATATTACAGTAAATCAACACGTCATTATCAGAGTTAAAGGTAAAAACATTATAATAATATATTAATATGTGTTTAAACTTTTTTTTTATATATATAACATGAGTATTGTACATATTAAACGCATACAAATTTGTGATTATTATACCATAGGTTTGTAAATACCAAGTAAAACCTTAGTAAAATGGTTTGATACCTACACGCAAACCAACGATTTGAATTTGACGTATACATTTTTATACTTTTATAGGCACATTGATTATTGTCGCTTTATATATATTATTCATGATAGAATTCTTTTAATGAATATCGAGTATACAATAATAATAATATATCCGTTGTAATGTTATTATAACTAAAAGCAGTATAATTGTGTTGGTAGAGCACGAATTTGATAGCACTAAAAAACACTTACGGTCAACAATTCGTCCATATTATAATATAATATAGTCGGCTTAGAAATACCTCTAATCTAATACTTACAAAAAATCATAGCAACTTTATTTTATGTTAATAACACGATTAGAAATTACAACATCGGTGTATGTACACCATAGACTCAATTACTTTGGGTGAGAGCTATAAAAAGCAGTTTTGAAATTATTTCCCTAAAATATATTATGTCATTTGTTTTGAGCTTAATAAGTTTTTATTTTGTAAGCTAGATAATGTAAACCATCATTAAATATTTTATTTTTTATTTTTATTCAATTATGATGAGAATGAGGGTTAAGTTGCTTATCGTGTAGGTCATAATTATAAGACTAACTAAAAATAGGGTATTTCAGAAACCCTAATTATTCTATTGAAATTGTATTATTGATGTGCAGTAGGTGTACGGCTATCGTATTGTATCTGCCTTCAAGTTTTTAGTTGTATTCAACTAGCCTTTACACAGAAATATTAAGAAATTTAGTAATATATATGTACTCATAATATTATAATTTAGTAATAATTTACAATACAATATCAAAATAGATAACATAATTTAATTTGTTTACTAAATTAAATTGATTGTTAAAGGACATTATCAGTTTGATACTAAATAAGTATTTTAAATTGATTCAAGTAATTATATCGTCTGCCTTTATCAGTTCCTCAGGATGGAAAATATAATCAACTATATTAACTAGGTATATTATTATATATTTTATAATAAAGCATTCATAGTATCAAATATTTAAAATATAAATTATAAATTGTATACAATTTACATGTGGTGAGAATTTTTAAATGCCACTTTTACGTGTATATCGTCGTGAAGTTTTGCTTTTATCCTGTTTTGAGTGTGCTTTTTTATCCACTCCACTTTCACTAGGTGTTCTAATATTACGTATAAGTGATATTTACGTATCATATAATATACGTGAGCGCTTCCTTTTTTAATGAATTATGTATTTTTTTATTTATATAGTTAGATTATCATATTTTGTATAGTGGTGTATCCTAGAGCATTTTCTATAATTTAAGTAAGGGAGGGTAACATTAATCGTATACATTGTATACGTTATAATAATATAATAATGCCTATTATATAACCCTATATATTATAATATTTTACACATAGGAATTTTCCAAAAACTCATCTTTACAAAATAATTTATAGTAATATTCTTTCTAATAAGTTATTCTAGTTCTTATTTAAAAAGGAAATATGTTTTAACGTTTTATTCTATTTAAACAGTAAACAATTTAAATAATTTAAAATATAATCTTTAAGTATAATTCAATGTTTTGTAGGCATATAAACTAATATAAAAAAAATAAATATATTATTTATATTTTATTATAAATTTAAAAAAAACTGTAATGACCCACACATTAAAAAACAAAATAGAGTAAAATGTGTATGTATATAGCTAAACACCTCAAATGACGCCATTGGTTACTTGCGGGTTATAACTTATAAATTATAAGGTAATAACGTCTTGATCTCATAAAGTCACAAATTAGAATATAATAAGTTATTATTATAAATGGGTAAATATACCGTTTATTAATGATTGTGTAATTTTGTGGTATTGTTTCGGAATGAAAATCGATCTGTATAATTAAATAAGTGCCAACTGCCCACATAAAATATGAAATCTTTAAGTTTGTTAAAATTTCATACAAGAATGGTGTATGATATTATGTCATAATATACATACATAATTTATCATTGATATGTGCATGGTTCTATAAAAATATTATATAATATATTATATTATTACACCTATTTGAATGTTTTTCGTGTATAATAAGCAATGTTTCAAATTATTTTTGACAAAAATATGAAGGTGTTAAGTTGAGCAGTTCCTAATAGGTTATAACTTATCGTTTTAGTATAAATTATTTCCCCCACTACTAACATAGTATTATATAACTTTAGTAAGTCATTGAACGCGGTTCGCATACATTTTACTACGTATAATATACCAATTTTTTTATTTTTTCGAAGCTGAGATGTTATTGCAGGCGTCATAATAGGGATGCTCTTCTTTCCAGCCGTGCGAACACGATTTCATACATATTGTATTTAATGTTATACGCCTAACACTGCGTTTTGGTAGTCAACGATTGCATATATGTACTCATAACAAAAATTATAATTATATTATTAAATGGTGCAAAAATGAATGTACTTGTCTGCAGTTATGTAGTTGAAAGTGTGAGTTTAATAGAAAGACGAGTTTGCTACGTCCATTTTGTATATTATATACATAAATTATAGCGGTGAAAAAATACTTCTATGTAAGTATATACGTATCTATATCTATACTTTCGTAATATAATATTAAACGCGTTGATACCGTACCTCACAGGTTACGCCTTTTAACGATTATACCCGGGTCTAAATGTCACGCGATAACATTTTAAACATGACCTTTGTCGTCGGTATTATTATTATTGTTATTATTACTATACAGTATAGTATATATATTTAGCATACAATATATACCTATGTGGCTACTGGCTATGTATCAACGACAATATATATTTATGAACGTACGTTTTATAATTTTCTAACCTTAGTATATCGATATAAGGTGGACGTTCCGCCCGAAATCTGGTAAATATATATCTAATTACTTATATAAAATAAAATCCTAGTAGTAGTAGGTCGATAATATAACACATACTATAAGAAACGCATTCAATTAAATCTAGTCCTAATAGCACGCCCGAGATTTATAATAATATTATTTATAAGCTTCTTTATCGTGAAATTCATACAATAATACAATATCATTATTGACTGAAAACAGTATACTACTATAAACGGTTGTAATTGCATAATATAATTATATATAACCGTTATACGCATTATAACATACTCATTACTCGTCCAATATCCATACAATCTAAGTATATTTAAACAAAAACGTTCATCGGAAGTTTCTGATCGCGTATGGTTTTATTTTCATGTACATAAATATATACATGTATATATATTATACATATAAGGAAAAACTTTAGTACAATATTATAATAATATGCATAATGAATACGATAAAGTTATTTTTTCATCATCTTAAAACTTCAAAGTATGTACATTAAGTTTGAAAAACCAATTCAACGTGAATTCAGTTATGATGAGTTTTCCTAACCCCTTAATACCATATTTTTAGCTTGTTAAAAACTTCCGGGCTTATATATATATGAATATAACGTTATAAGTTATAATATAGGATTATATTATACCAACTCGTTGCACATCATAAATCGCATGACAAAATGATCTAATAACTTCGCATACTATACACGCGTTATTTCAATTTACCTATTTTCTTATTATTTACTAATTCGGTTAAATACAATATGTATATCTTACATTTTTGTATAAAATATGATACAAATTATTTATTAAGCGTGAGCATATACAATGGTTATCTAACCGTAATTTGTGTTAGGATGAAATCAGTGCATAATATATAAAAATATATTTAATAAACGAACAATATTCACATTCTGCAGCAAATAGTAAAGCAATTGGAAAGAATTGGTCTTACAATGATGTTTTTTTTATGATTGCAAGTATATTTTTTCGTAAATGTTTTTGGTGGTAGAAATAGTGCATATACACATATAACATTGTTATACGCAGATTTATACATACGTATAATATATTATATATATATATATGTATGTATACATATTAGAAATGTAGTTTGAATGGTATACTTCGAAAGGGTCCTTTTTCAGTTTTTATCGATAGTTTCTCCGAGAGTAAAGAAATAATATATAGTATATTATCGACCAAAGCTGAAAAATGTCAACGAACGAGAGTTTGACCGATCTCGGCTCAAAACTATTTTTCTAATACGAACATTTATCATTGCATTCAAGTATAAAATAACAACACACTTACACGCTGTACTATGCATAATATATTAAATTCTATGTTGAGGTGACCGAAGCGTGACGAGTACCCTGAAACGCACCCGTTTTTTATGCAACGTCGTGTACCCTTTTTAAAATAAATATTTTTTTTTTTTTGTAAAGCGAAACAATGCGTTATTTCATAGTTCAACGTCATATTATTGATTTAAATCAACCACGTTACGACTAAGTCATATTTAAAAATAACAAGTTAAAATAATAATATTATTAAAGTACAAATAAATACAATTTATATTCACTTTTTCTGCGTAGTTATTATTCGATTCGAGATCTAATACAAAATATAAGTCTAACACAATCACGATAAAAATAAAAAATAGTTCATGTATTATAGTGATTCTCATTTAATTTTGAGACTAAAATATGATATTGTGATATCATTGTTATAATTTCATAGATTGAAGTATATACAATAAATTTGTAACTGCACGCGATTGCAAGGTCTGCAGTGCGGCATATTAAATTACACAGTTAGATAGGTATACGTGTTTAAGTTTAATAATGTGTATAACGCAATTTGAGTGCATTAAACGTCGACATTGAACAATAACAATAACTTGTGATACAAACGATAACGGAATTGTAACGAATACACGAAAAGCCATAAAACGTGGACGTTATTAGTTGTCGTATCATACCCAATAGCATTTATGCATAATCAATGATAATATAATACTATACAACTAGGTGATTAAGTTATTTTAAAAGTACAGTATTGAGTATTAAATTTACCTTGTTTTTTATATAAAAAGAAAAAAACATTGGTTTTTTTTATTTGAAATTAATATTTTAATAAACTTCTTAAGAAAATAATTTTTGCTGTTCAAAAGGAAAACATATGGGGCTGCATAAATAGATTCACTTCAATAATTTCTTTATTGTTTAAATCATGTTACTATATTTTTATACATATGTATAAAAATATATTAAGAACAATGAATAAATAAATAATACTACATAAAAATGATTTTATACAGATCGAGCCCGGTGAATACCTTAACAATGTTTATTTTGAAATTATAAACGTTATGTGTGGTGTGTTATTATGTATTTATTACGTTTTTCATAAGTAAATGAGCCTTTATATTTAAAAAATAATACAAATAGTTACAAAAAAAAATGTATGATTAACAAGTAAACAAATTTGATTTTAATATCTTTTAATATTTTTGAATTTTAAGTTATTGTAAAAAAAATAAAAATAAATTAAATTTACAACCTAGCTACAGTATTTATATCTTTTCTCGTAACTGGTAAATGTATAATTAACAACCAATTAAAAAAAAAATAATAATAAACATTTTTTGTTAAATATTTAATTATCAGAATATTATAAAATATTATTATTATCTATTATTACCATTAACCCTATTTAATGATTTTAATATAATATAATGTATAATAATGTTCAAGAAGATGTTTATATTCTTGAAAGTGTAATATTTTAATGGTAATAATATAATAATATTATTATTATATTATACTACTAAAATAACGACATGATACGTGACATAGAGGATAGTCGATTTGGGTACAGAAAACAGAACTGCTATACATTAATTTTTTTAATATTATTATATTTTTTGATATTTTTTATTACGATTCAACGAGTATACTCGTATCTATTTTACCGATATACTGATGTATATCAATATTAAATTTTCAAAAAATTATAACCAAATTTCATTAAATTATAAAATTACACAATTTCTGTACAGTGGAACCACAATAAATCGAATCTCTATAAGTCAAATGTTTGATAACTCAAATTTTTTCTTTGCCTCGGACTAATTCGAGTTATCGTTCCACTATTTATAAATATGTAGATAGGTAACGTAGAATTCATTATTAGATTTTATAATTTCAGATTCTCAGTTCTGGTTTAGGAAAAAAAAATTAACAATATAAATACTTATGTTCTTTATTTTTAGCTCTCAAATGTAGATATCAGATTACCATTGGTAAAATAATACCTAAGGGCTAAGACGTTTATATCCGTTATTTCTAAAAAATGTTCGTACTTCGTATTTCACCTCGTTTTATGCTAATATAACTTTCAATAAAAATATAAATTTATATCATAGACATGATTATATTCATTACGTCTAAACAGAGTTTTTCAACCTTAGTTTTGAAATCACCTTTTAAAACACAATACACAACAATTAAAGATAAATTAAATTAATTGTTAAATTTATATACATATATAGGTATATTTATACTGTTGAGTTTATTGTCTTCTGTTGCTTTATTATTATGTTATAGTATACTATAGTGATCTCTTATAAAAATGTAGTGATTTCAAACTTTGACACGCTGTTCCACCGGTTTGTTATAAACTGCTATTGTTGTATTTTGTATTATATGCCAAAATGTTCTTATTATAAAAATGTTTTATATAGATAATAATCAATACATTTGAATAACTCGCTTTATTTCATATAATTCCTTAACACATTAATACGCCAATATAGATTATAATGATTATGTTATTTTATTATGTATATTGTATACCTACTATGAAGGGATTATAATGTACAATTATTTACCTCACGTTGTTGTAATTTTCGTGTCTTTATTTTTGACTTGTCTACTACTAATAATAATATTGTCTTTTATTAGATGGACGTGTTTTTATGTTTGATTATCGTGTTTGGTTCGTTTACAGATCATTTTTTTTTTTTTTTTATGTTAGTATAATACATATTATATAAACAAGTATACATACACTGCGGAACTGCCCGTCAATCATGAACATTATAGCGCACGACAACATTGTGTTATCGTGAAAATATTATTGTAAGCGTATCACAACAATATCATAATGTTATTTTATTCATTTCTGACAAAGAAACTCTGTAGCATAACGTTTACCGTAGACCATCATCATTGTAGTCGCAACCGAGTACTGGCTGCAGAATTAACTTGTGTTATTATTTTTCTAACGTGTAAGTCAAACAACAATATTTATTATTTGATATTTCACGACGGCCACGTATACTTCACTATTTATTATTATTATTATTATTATTATTATTTTATCTGTATCTAACCTTGGCATGTATATTGTACTTGGTTACGATTAGATGACAAACGCAGATACTATATTCACCAAAGTTGCAATGTTCGACTATATGTTATTATATTGTATGGTTCAGAACCTGGCTCATATATTATTTATTAAGAATTAAGATTTATTGATTAAAATAGTTTGTCCTTTAGTCATACATACAAAATTATTCACAGTGTGTATCCTTAAAATTCCAATATAGGTACTATTATATATATATTTTAAGATGGATGACGAAAATTGGTAAATTACCAATTTAATAAAAAATTATTTAAATTAATAAAATTGATGCACAATATAAATTAATTATTGGTTAAATTAAGATTACTATTTGACATTTACTAATATTTAGGTAAATTACATAATTCACCATAAAATATATAAGACACGTGAAAACATCAGGCACATATTTTTTTCTGATAAATTAAAATATATTTCTATTCGTTTATACTAATACATAGTATATTGTACCGTAAACTTGTGTCCTATAATATCGTATACCCTATGCATTTTTATCACGCAAAATTGTATTATTATAGGCATACCGTCGCGCGTCGTGTCCTGGACCTATTCTAAACAAGTTCCTGTTGTCTGAAACATCTCATCGAAATGCGCAAATTAATCAAATTTTATAATGATGTTAAAGGTTTTTCTATAAGTACTCTATGGTGAGAGAATATGCCATGACCTAATGAAAATTGATTCTTCTATGTATCTCCACATAATACCTTTCCAAAGCGGAACCGGTCTTAATGTCACGGTGTTACGTTGAGATGCGCAGAATCGGCTTATGCCTCGCTGAATAGAATATTATTCAAGTATGTACACCAAAATCTGCGATTACCATTTTCTAGGTTATTGCAAAGAGTGCACTATGACAAATATCGTTGTCTGTAATAGACTTTAAAGATTTTCCATTTAAACTTAAACATTTAACTTGATAATCTAACAAATCATATTAAACTTATAAAATACATAAGTTCCATAGGTTTGTTATTAAAAATCAACAAGGCATTTATTCTGAAGTTTATAAGAGCTAAAATTGAATTTAATCGTTGGCGCTTCCTACTACGTATATTACTTGGTACTTTAGAATACATTTTTTTCATACGAACAATGCATAATATGTATATTTATATATATAGTTCCGGAAATCATGTCGTTTTAATGGAGATAATGTCTTGGATAATAATCTGCAGTTGTTCGGTTAAAGCTCTTGTTTGAAAAGAATGTCATTTTATTATATGCGAAAACGGTGGCTTATATAATTGTACACCCACAGTATAATATAATAAAATGTAATATAATATCACTATACACATAAACGCACACACGAACGAGTGATGAGTATCGCAAAATGCTGCTAAAAATAGACGTTTTTCCGTGAATTTCCATTTCTACAAACATAATAATGTATTATAATTTAATACGATTTGATGGGCGTGGCTGTAGTCCTGCAGGATGTGCATATAAATATAGTATTTCTATATACGTAAATACGACTGCTGCTGCAGCTGTGCGTACATTTGCTCACTATATAATATAATATATATATATATAGTTCCATGGTGTGAGTAGTCGTGTCTTTGAGTGTGTATTTGTGTGTGTATACGTACGTCGATATTGCTAGCGGCGCACACCGTTTGGAGATTATATTGCTTTTTTCGAATCTCGTCGAGAATATAATACTTTCGTTTTTCGATCTGGCCCGCGTAACTACATTTATATATAATATACACTCAAGTTTATCCATCCTCGTTATCTTGTCTTATTTTCGTTTCTCTTCTTCTCTTATTCCCTCTTCATGGCCAAGAAATTCGAATATTATTTGCGTATACGGGAGATTATTACAATAATATATTATACGATTGTAATATTATACATCATGATACGTAGGTATACGTAACGATACGATACATGTGTAGGTACGGCGACAAGGTGTAGAAAAAAACGCTTGAGATAGGCAAAAATCTACTAAAGGTCACATGCAGTCAAATCGGCCCCGCGGATACGTCTTATATGTGACAATATACTGTGCGCGTATCAATATCTTATGCAGAATAATATTATAGCCACGAAAGTGTCTGTTATATTATTATATTTTTTAATAACGCTATTGATAGTGACAAAACGATAACAAGTGATAATAATTATAATAATAATGACGACCAGGTGGTGGTGGCGGTGGTTGTGTATGTGTGTTGCGCGCAGAGTTCATTGAGTGGCGATCGCGCGTGTATGAATGAAAGCGCTGTCGAGGGCTGCGCCGCGTGCACGCGGTATACACGACAGCGCCGGTGGGGGAGACGCGTGAGTGGGCGGTTGGTGGCATCGGTGGCGTTAGGCGGAAACGGTCCGGACCGCGGCTGAGGAGGCCCCGAGAAACGGCGGCGGCGGTGGCGTATTAAGTGGGTGGGAGAACAGCGACCACGGTCCCCCCCTCTCGCGTGCCCTATCGATCGGGCGCACCACCACCGCCGCCGCTGAACAGTTCACCTCGACGCCGCCGCGTACAGGCAACACTCGAGCGACCGGGCCCGGAGCTTATGTGCGTGCGTGTTTGCACTCACGACGGCGGACTGACGGACGGACGGCCGGAAAAGTGCGAGATAGACAAACTATAAGATTTAATCTTATTTAAACTCTCGGAGCATTAAATACGAGTTTACGACACGTACTACAGTCACATAGGTGTGGTTACGATTATCGATGCGCTTAATATATTATAACATTTTGATAGCTGACATTTTAATATGTGATATTCGTGGGGACGAAATGTGAAAATTCGTCTTAGAGCAGTAATGCCTGTTTATCATCCAATTCTTGCTAGTTGCAATATATTTATAAGTTTTTAGTTTCTTTTCTTTAATCATTCGATATGGCTTCTAAATTTTAGTCATTGGTCTAATGCTACCCCTAAATACATTGGTATAAAGTTATGATTTAGCTACCATTATTCATTTAAATTGTTGATTAAGATTTTTGTTAACTTTTCTATTGTTTAGATAGAATTGCCGTATCTTTATCTTTTAATGATTTGGTCTTAGCACTGTTAAAGTGTTTGCCCAAAACGTTAAAGTCATTTATTAGAGGGCTTTCTCCTTCTTCTAAATATATGCAGGGGTATATCATAATATATCCAAATTTGTATAATACTAAGAGCTTTCGAATAATTACAGAGTAGGAGATATATTCAACGTGTATTTATCCTATAAAATCGTATAATTTTATTATTGCAGTATATATTACATATAAACATTACCTATTTATCGTTAAAAGTCGTTAAAACTACCTTCTGATCAAATGTATAACGTATATAACAAGCTATATTATAATATACTTTATATGTATATTTTGTTTTACTTATTCTTAAATATAGTAATTGTCTGTTTAGTTTTTTACAAAACCTAAAAAAAAAACATTGCCCATGCAGTTAATTAGGTATTTATTTTTGATTTTTATAGCAGACAAATGTTTTATTATTTTGCGCTGGTTTTTGAGGCTGAACATCAAAGTGGGTCAAGTCAACTGTGGTGGAAATTATTTAGGTAGCGCATTGGTGTAAAAGTGTATATATGTGTGTTAAAAATTTACCTTCTACTAGCTACATACATTATGATATAAACGTGTGTGCAAACTTCTTAGTGTGCGAAAGAACGAGTTGTAGTATAATATAATTATTACAATATAGGGAGTATTATGTAACACACGCGAGCGTGCACCCACGCTACGTTATATTCCACGACACTAGTGTGAGGAGGGGAGTCGACGACGCAACGTAATAATGATATAATAATTCTCATGTTTTCTTTTTAGACAAACGGAAACAAAACCCGCTGATTAAAATATTATATACGTGTGTATTATACGGAATTCCGTTCAGAAAAAAGGAAAAAAAACTGTATATACAGTATACACCCTTCGTGGCTCGAGAGTTTTTGTTCTTTTGTCGTATATATATATTAAAATGGTTTGGTGACTGGCAGACAAAAATAAAGGCCAAATATAAAAAATAAAAAAAAACTCGTAATTAAATTCCGAAACTCTGCAGCAGCTCCACGGTACAACTACAACAACTAAATAGTACACAGTATAATGTATTTATATATACATATATATTAAATAACATAGCAGTATATACGTACTCGTACTTTGTAATATAGTTATCGAACTATTTCCATTGATATCATCGCAGTAGCATTAAAATAGTTTCGTCTGTGAAAATACCCTATACGGCCGTTAAGTATAATATACATATTATTATACATAGGTATAATAATGATAATATAAATTATATTATAATATACCCTTTTCTGTTCACGTTGTATACCGTTTACGCGTTTCGAACACGCGCATTAGGAAGTACTCTCAATGCAAACCCTCATTTTCGCACTACTCCTCCGATACCGCACTTGGGTGAATATTATCGAAATCGATACTTGGGTTCTACACGAATGATCGTTTTGTCATTACCGGCTCCAAAACAAGGGTTATTATTATATAATTATTATGATTGTGTTTATTATCATAACTATTAAGTATATTATTATATAAAGCTGTAAGTGTATTGTGTAATATGCGTACCTACCAGCTACTAACAATAATCGTTTTACACGGGCATAGCTTGTGCGTGCTGCTGCAGGTGTTTAAGTAATTTAGGTAATTTTTAATGACTCGTTAACAATTCACTCTGCACATAACCACGCACTCAATTTCAATAAACAAAATTGAAGAGACAAATCAAAAATAGTAGACATAAAGAGTAATTGTACATTATAATATAATTACTGTACACTATAAAGTCTCGTCGTAAATATGTGTTCACGTGATTGTTTTTTGGTCCGTACTTGCATAGATTTAAACTAGCCATATTTTTCCACTATATACCATAAATTAGGTTATAGCTAGACTTTTAATGACCTCATACGATTATAGTTATAAAATAAATAAGAATGTGATAATTCATATTTTCTTCAGATTCGATGTTTCCGCTCTCGTGAATCATCATTGGCAGTTGGCACAATTACAATGGAATTTCGAAGAAAAATAAAATAAACACATATAATCGTGAGACTCTTTAAATTGTTCACTTCCAATATATTTAAAAATGTATTAAAAATTTGGAAACTATGTGGACTTGAAAAATATTACGGATAGCGGATACTAATTTGAAATCTATAGAAAACTAAATACCCTATAGATTCTCTCCTCTAGTTGTGTCATCGCTGCAGATATTATCATGATAGGTAAATATTTATTATTATATGTAGTATGCGTGGTTTAAAAAGTTGCGACGTTGGGTATACGCCAGCAGCTGTCGAGAAAGTTAGAGCTCGCCAACTGCGATATGTCGAAGTGTAGGTATATAATATAATGATAATATAACGAACGTAAAAATGTAATTTGTTCAAAGAACGATTAAAAACCGTTTTCGTAACGTCTTTTGACATACTATCTTGTATTCACGTTTCGTATACGCGCACAGACTTAAACGCTTCTAAATCCCTTACATTTACATTTAATACGTATACTCTTTAAATCCAATCCAAGTGGCTTTTAATACTTAAATGCCTGCTTGGGCTGGCACACAAGTGTATATTTACCTCTCCGAATTAAAATGTTTTTTTTTTTAAACTAATATAATATAATACACCATTGTACTGTAGAATAGTATAAACATATATATTTATATATATATAAAAGTATATTAGTTTTTATCTCCGGTCAAAGTTCATAACCATTACCGGTATGTAAATTTAACGGATCGTTCTTTACTTTTACCGTTTTTATAAATTATATACATATATGTCTGTATGATATAATATATAAATAATCAGTTGATCCATTTTAATCAGCAATAAACAGAATGTATAACAATCTATAATATATAATATTATATGTTTATATACTACAGTTTAATAGTAGCTGTTATACATGTATGTTTGAGACTCAAATATATTCAGTATTTTAAAGTATGTATATACAGATATTTATTATAAATCTGTGTATACATATAACAGATTAGATAAAGTTTTAAGCGAAAGAATAATATTATATTTTTAAAGAATGAATATTCTGTTAAGCGTATTTTTTATTGCTTATTCATTATATTGTTTTTTCATAAAATATGGTCACCTTAATTCTTGCCGATTATTTCTATAATATAAAGTTCAAATCTATGGTAAACTATAAGTACTTCAGAAGTTTAACGGATAAAATATGTATAATGTATAATCTACGTTTATATTTATAAACATTGGTAGATATTGTACATCAAAGATTAAATATGTATTTTAAAAGGGAGACTCCGGTTGTCCGGTTGTCTCATGATTGATTGACAACGGGTTCATGACTCAAAAATACTTAATATTATAATATGCATATACACGCAACATTTAATAACAATGATAATCACAATACTAATGATGTAAATATCACCTGTCTCGTGTAAACGACAGTTAAATATCAATTTATATTATTATATACTGTGGGTAGTAAAACTAAAAAAAAAACTATTATTAAAAAATATAACACTGTTCAATAAAAGCAATGAATTAC
The DNA here is from genome assembly GCF_020882245.1 of Rhopalosiphum padi. Lineage (NCBI taxonomy): Eukaryota > Metazoa > Arthropoda > Insecta > Hemiptera > Aphididae > Rhopalosiphum > Rhopalosiphum padi. Next base: position 72,883,823 of record NC_083597.1, read on the forward strand.
TACATGTGATTTTATTGTTTTAGGGTATACGCGTGTACACAGAACAGATTTTTTCCTCTCTGTCGGATTCGAGCGTGTTATACCGTATTGAACTTCCATCCATATACACGCGTATAAAATTATACAATATCATTATATTATACGAACACCACGATTTATGTCATTAATTATAGCCGTTTGTCCCAACTCGTAAGCGTTTAACTCCGATGACGCAGTATATATCATTAGGTGTGGTTTTACGTTTATATATTTACCGATCGATATGCGTATATGTGTTATAGTATGATACTTAATTATAATATAATAGCATATTATATTAATTAGATTTATTACAAAAAATAGATGAAAAAATACAATTTTCATAAAATGTATATGATAATATGTTTTGGATATTTTTTTCTTTTTACTTTCCTCGGTATCATTTTATGACACTCGTCCAATTGAGATCCTACTGAAATCATTTTTAGTATTTTTTTTCGATAGCCGATTTTTGTTTATTTTATATTTTGTTATAGAATATGTTTCGAAAATGATTCAAGTAAAATATTAACAAGGGGTCAATAATTTATTACCTTATTTATTATTTATATAAGTATTTAAACAATGTTAATTTAGAATCATTACTTAATTTTTAATTTTACTATCCAATTATATTAACCATAAACTTTATATATATATATATATATATATATATATATAATATATCACTTTTAGTATATAGTATTATATTGTAGATATAGAAAATATTAATCGAAAAAAATAGCATATTTGCTGATATAATAATATTAAAAAATAAAGATTATATTATAATCTCTAAGTTTTAAGTTTTACATTAAGTGAAAGTTACTTCTTGAGTAAGTGATTATTTTAACTTGTGTGAAGAATCTATCCATCGATAGAACTTCATGATATGTGCGTGTATTCAGTCAATTAAGAATTCCGGTTTGAATGAGAAAGGAGTTGGTTGTAGTATTAATAAATTACATTTTTGTACCTAAAATATTTTAAAAAAGATTAATGAGAATAAATAAGAAATGATTTCCTTATCATTAATTTGAATTCTTAAAAAAATTAGAAAATCTGACTATCGTTATTATTTGTATATTATCCTAAATAAGTTCATTAGTTGTAGTTTTATTAGTTGTATATCATATACAACGTACACAATTGTACGTTTTTTACTTGAATATAGCAAATAAATGTACTACAAATATTCAATATAACGAAATTATTTATTAATGATTTGGGTTAAATATAAAATCGTTTAATCATCGCATTATGTGTATAAACTATACATAATTTAAAAAGTTATATTTTTTACACAGAATAACAAATATAAATTTTAACGAGAGTGTTGGTACATGAAATTACTAAAATTCAAATTGATCAACATTTTGTAAGACAGATATGTAATTGTAACAAAACGTTTATAAAAATTCAATATAAAAAAAACAAAATAAAAATCAGTGTTCTCATCACATCCCTGGAGTTATAATACAAATAACTCTCTCTCTCACTCTCTATACAGCCCCTTTTTACAATATAATATATATCGGCTATACAAAACAGTCTTGACGGACCCTTCTATATACGCACAATTTAATATACGAAAAACGCAACAAGTTTCACGAACTTGGGGCGAAGCCAGCCCCGTACAGGTGTATAATATAGTATAAATATAATGTGACACGATGAGTCCCGAGCGCGTTATTATTATAACCGTTTTTTAATCGTCGTACGCTCGTTGAATGGCAAAAATGTATATACTGACATTAATTAAACCATGTTTTAAGCGGCCTACACATACATTTAATATAATATGTCGAGAACACACAGAAAACGTTAAAACACGATATTATTAAACATATTTTTTAAGAATTGAGGGAAATTCGATTCAAAAATACCGCTGTATAGGTGTTAAAACAGAAAGTGTGTGCGTGTTTGACCGCCGCGATGGAAAAAAAAATTGCGATACACTGGCCCCACGGCCACGGCCGCCGCCGCGGATCGATTGCCGCCGCCGCCATGGGTGAAATTCAAATGCGAACGCGCCCGAGTCGACTCGTCTGTAGGAATAATAATAATAATAATAATAATAAAAACTATAGCAGCCTTTTACCGCCTCACTATACCTAGACGAAAACTTAATTCTTCACCTCACTATAGTCGTCAAAGTCTAGTTCTCAAATCCCAACCGGACGAACCGCATAACATTGAATGCACCAAAAGTAACTATAGATATCTATGTATGGTTTTTTTTTTTAAAGAAATGTAAACGCGTGTTCTCTGTTAATACAAATATATAGGTAATACGATATGCACGTACAGCATATCATCAGTTATTGTTGTTAATTTGCAGCGGCAGAGTGCATACACATGTATTATTCCTATGCATAAATGATATTATACCTATGCATATTATTACACTTTGAATACGCGTGTGCCGTGTGTTGAAGCGATTGGGGGAGAAAAAAGTATACGGTGAAAGGAGCGTGGAAGAGGAAGAAAATGAAAAAAAAGAGAGAAGCGATGAGGTAATCATTTCGAGGTCCGTAGAAAATCCCGATAATGGCTGTATATCTAAAGAGGGTAGATAGGACGCATGCTCGGGGGTGAACTCACAGTCGTTGTCGCTGGGTGAAGGGGTGTATTGGTGGGTGGGTGTGGTGGCGGATCCAGCGCGCCGCACGCCGTGTCGCCGTTCGGTATGGTGCGCTCATCCAGCCGCGGTGTTTGTGCGTCGCACCCCTCTCCCACTCACCGGCCGCCCTTGTTTGTGTAGCGCTTGTCTTTGTGTGCGTGCGCTCGCGAGCCAAACGGGCGCGCGCGCGTGTGCGTCGTATTAGTGTGTCGTATACGAGCGACCGTACCGCCGGTGGTGAGTAGTGTTGCACACGCGCGCGTACGGCGAGGAGTCACCGCGACGACGACGACCGACCAACGGCATCGATAATAGAAATCACATAACACAATAAATAAAACGGTGTAAATAATAACAACAAATATAACGACGGTGGCGGATTATTGAGTAGTGTGGCAAACGAAAATCGCATAGATCGCGATCGTGCGGGTCTATCGATCATGCGGACGCGCCACGGCGTGTCGTGTTCGCGACGAAGTTTTGCACGGTGCCGCCGAAAATAGAGATCACGACAGATCGTCGTGTACGGCTCACACGGCGGCGGTTCGTCGTTCCGATCTCCTAAACGTCCTAATCGCGGTGACGTCGCACGTCTGACTCTCGTTGCGTGTACGTTACGCGCGCCGTGGCCGGTCATGACGGTGCGACAATAGTTCTCTGGTAATAATATTCGCGATTCCAACGTACTCGTCCGTCGTGCCGTCGTATCACGTCGTCATAGCGGTGGTGCGCGGGCGGTGACCGCCGCCGCCGCCGGCGACCGGTGCGTGCCGCCGCCCAGATCGGTGCCGCAGCGGCGGCGGGCGCAGCAGCCGCCGCCTCCGCAGCCCCCGCCGCCGCCGCTGCGATCACGACCGCGACGATGCCGGCCGGACGCGTCGGCGGTGACGACCGCGACGGCCGCTGGTCCGCTGAGCCCGGTGGCCGGCCGTCGTGAGCTGACCCGACGGCGCGTACAGCGAGCGGACGGCCGACGCCGCCGCAGCCGCTCGCGACCGCGTGCACCACCGGTCACTGCCGCGTCTGATGCTGCTGACGGGCCGAACATCCCAACGGGACCAACATTTCCCGGATCGAGTTCGTTGAGAAATGGGGGCTGACCCCTGTCCTCAAACCGAGACAGGACCCACGCCCCCGGGGTGCTAGCTTGGTAGACGGTGACGATGCCGGAAAGTACGTTTTGTTTCCGGTTATATAATAATATTATACATACATTATCATTGTAACTATTCTTGTGTTGTTAACGTTGTGTATTCCGCGTTGGTCATCCAGCCATGATGTCCATGTGACCACGGAATGCTGGAGACGTAGACTGTTTTTGTAATTCATATATGTGTCACATACGGCAAGGTAATCGCGTACACTAGAAACTATACATCTATATCAAACTATACTCGCATCATCATATTTTTATAAGTTTAGGGTTTAGTCAAATTTCAATTTTCCCAGACTCGAATCCGTTATTTACTCGATCTATTAGGTCGAAAATTTCGATTATTTTAAACTTTCAAATTTTAAATATATTTAATTACGCATTTCAATTAGAAATAAAAGTATACTCAGTTTTAACTCGTGTTAAGTACGAAAAATAAACATTGTATTCAAGAATACAGGTATTTTTATATTTTATATAATACTAATTATATTGTTCTATAATATAGTGTCGACATCAAATCTCGCGTATTTCAAACTTTTCGAAATGTTCAAGTTTGAAGTCTTCGATGTCTTGTATAATTTCCATTGAATGTCGAATAATTTGGATTTCTCAAAGTTCGGGTGTTCGATAAGTTCGAGAACCAACCTTTAAATTTATAATTTATTATATTAATTTTATATAATAAGATTAGGCAAAGTATGCGCGCGCATCTTATAATTCAGTCCTAATAGATATAACTATATACAAATACTGAGTAATACCTATGCTGTACGCATATTTGAATAGGGCGAAATACAATATTTATTTGCACACGATAACCTTATTTAAGTTGCGTTCACTTGATTCTAATGACGGCCGACCGCGATAAAAATAAATAAATTCTCGTGGGTCTTCTTCTCTAGCAATATATTATACTAAATCGTCTTTCCGACCGATTGGCTCCTTACGGGCCTTTTTTTCGCGGTTAATTAAATGTCGTATTTCATCATTTCCTCGTCGTTGTCGGGTTGAGTAACAAAAAAAAAACATGTAGATGCGCATATATACATTATGTATTCATTCGTTGCCGTTAATCAATCGGGTCCGCTGTCTTTTTTTTTCGGATGCAGCTGCTACAATACTGTTACGATAATACGATAACTCTGCGAAATACACCAATCGACAATGGCGAACATAGTACCTTAACTGTCGAATACCAATCTGACCCGACCGATATACGTTATATAATATTATTATGTTTAACGCCCATCTGTTTTTATAATAATTTTTTTTTCTCATGACACAGTAATTAAATGAGCCCGTGCTCCGTAGACCATACTCAATAATAGTATAGGTATAAATCAATCTTTGAAAAGATTTATACAAATTCGCATTTTATCTACAGTGCTAATTTTAGTTTAATTATTATAGTTTGTAATGTAACAGTAGTACATCATAATGTACTATAGCCAGATCGTCTGATGGTTATAAAATTTAGGGGCTCATAGACCATGATACGTCGATTACAAATTATAATTGATTTATAATTAAATCATTAAATAGATAAATTGTTTCACGGACCCAGTATAATATTGATTATTATCATATTTTTTAATAATAATGAAATAAATATTGTACATATTTTACTAAATATTTATAACACTTATGACAGATATACTATTACAATAGTTTGACTGTTTTCGGGTGAACAAATAATATTTTTTTAATTTTTCACAATCTATTTAAATGTTAGTAGTTCTAACTGCGAAGGACAATATTATTTCAATTGACGATAACTCGAACGGTCATTTTAGCAGGTTCTGGTGCAGCGTGAGTGTGTGTGTGTAAGTGAGTTTTATGTATTTTGTGACGTCACGTTATTAATTTATCGCGTTGTTTTTTCACGCCAGTCGCCCAGAAAGAAATATAAATGATAAATCTGAAAATCGGAAGTGGTTTCAGAGTCTTGGCAAACGTTCAGTCTAAAATGTCGAGTGTATATTATATATTGAAGGAACTGGGATAACAATTTATCGTCAAGCCCCCTGTACAAATTCCAACCGATTCGAACAGCGAAATGTTCCATTAGGGTAAACTACTGAAACATTATGGTATGGTATAGGTTTTTAATTTTTTTTCTTTTTTTTTTTTTTGGCACTCTCAAGTGTTATAGTATGTATTATATACATGTGTTGGAAAATTCTGTTTATACAAAATAACAGGAAAACTTACAACTTAACAATGTTTTACGTTAGAAATGACTCGTATTTCAAATGTATTTCTATCTCTGATCTCCAACCATACACTTTTTATTATTTTTTATGCATCATTTACTATACAGTCGAATTTCCTTTTCACCATATTTCGTATACTACTCGTATATAGTTATCACACTCAGATCTCTCCCAGCCTCGATTATAAATGTCTCCTGCGGAGCATCTCGATAAATTAAATTAAACAAATTAATTTGCACGCTATATAATTATTAATCCCAATTATAATGTAGTTCATCAACCCGTCTGGTATAAGTAATATGATATTTTTATAACTGTTAAAATAATATATTAGATATACATAAATTTCGAGGATCACCATCGATTGTATATGAATTAGTTTATTTGAACTTGGCAAAATTCAAAAATGTGCAAATCATAAATTATAAATATTTTAATTATCATAACGAAACGATCGTTGCATATGATCACTAGTATTAAACAGTATGACATTATATTACCATATTATTATACGACGATGTTGAGTCGTCACTCGATATTATTAAATTATCATACTACAATAATATGTATACTTACATATAATAATTACGCAGTAGCGTGTTTGTAAATTCAAAAATGATTATTGTGACTAAACGCAAATTACGTATTTCACGAATATCCATTTTATATATAGGCGTGAAATATACCTAATAATATAATATGATTTGTACCCATTGTATCATTATATATTCGGTTTGTTTGAGCTACAATAGCAGATTTTTGCGTGACTGCACATATACGCAAATATATTTAAAAAAATCCATCATCTTGTAACCATCTAGACACACTAATGTGTATTTCGTTCAGAGATCTCGCAGCGGAAATATTATATATTGTTATATGGGTTAAATTATCACTCAAAAAATACGTTTATAATATGTATATTATAATATTTTACACGCGTATTTGAGTGTCATGCATAATATTATGGATGGGTGATAAAATGTATATTGTATTACGTTAGAAGCGTTGTACTAGATCAAAATATATAATACTATAGGTATACGTATGTATACGTAACATTTTAAATCGAATATTTTACTTGCGAATTTGATGAACGCACACAATAATATATTATACATTTATTTTACAACGTAGATGTACAGATACCATTTGTACAACGGCTTTTGTCTCTGTCAATATTTTTTTTCAAATATATGTTTTTCTCCTTTTAGAAAAATAATTATTTACCATTTTTTTTTAGAGAACCTCAATCATTATAATTATTTATATTAGATATATTAGGTACTTTTTGGTTTAACTTAACTTAAAATTTAAAAATTTAATGGCCGTTTTATGTAAATTATTATCAATATTTATTAACTTTGTATAATGTAATGTACAAATTAAAAGTTTAAAAATGACGCGAGGTAAAGTATTTTAATATTGTGTATCGAAATAAAAACTGAATAAGATTTAACAAAATCAAAATTCATACTTTTTTATTTACTATATTAATTATTATGGTTTAAAATACTCCAAAAGTGTAATAATATTATGTTATGCTTATTTTATTTTGTATTTTTAACAATGTTATTATTATAAAATAAAACCAAGAAACTCCGTCTACTGTATAGTGTACCTTAAAATTAAATATACTCTAAATAACCATATATACTCGTATATTATGACACTATATTAATGAAAGAATTAAATTTAAATTCAATGATAAATCGTTGCCTACGATAAATAATTATGTGTGTCTAACCGTCTATGGGCATTAAATAATAAACAAATTTTATTAAAATATACGTATATCGCTATTTTTAATTTTTTTTTTAATTAGTAATAGTGTCGGTTAAATACGTTTTTATCAAAATCATCACATTTATAACATTATATATTTAAGTCATATGATATTATTGTTATTACATTTTGAGTAAATACCAACTTACCGTAACACGGTAGAATAGATTCATATTATAAATAGGCGATAACATAAAATCAATTTAAATATTTTGAAAATTTTGAAAATTTTATTGATGTGAAAAATATAATAATATACATAAAAGTTTTAAGTCCCCACGAATATTGTTTTTTTAATTACAATAAAATAACTAAAATCATTCCTCTTTATTTATCTAATCTCATAAAAATTTTAACTTCAAATTTCTAAACGAAATAATTGTATACATTTGTTATTTACATTTTTAAGTTTAAGTGAAAATTACTCATGAAAAATTGTATACCCGTTTATGCCAATGTCTTAGGTATAAAAATAGATTTTATATAATTTTTGTGATTTTTTTAAAATTTTTAGTTTAAACGTTTATAAAAATGCATTTTTCAGCTACTTAAAGAAAAACTTATAAGTGATTTACTAACTATTCTAATTTTAAGCTTTGTGATCAATCTTAAAAAAATTAAATGAAAATTTTAAGCAAAGAACTAAAAAAATAAAATATTTTAAATGCTTATAATAACATAAAATTTTTTTAATAATATGTGTATCTAAAATGATAATCTGTGTAATTAATAGTAGAATGTTTCTAGTTCTTATTAATTTCTTATTACTAATATTTTTTGAATAAATAATAACAAAATAACAAAGATTGTTTAACGGTAAATCATAATAATACGTTTGAAAAACCAATATGTACATTTTAACTTCAACTTGCTATAAACCTTGTTTATACCCAAGTTATAAGACTATTAACGATTATTTCTTGCAATACAACTTACGTGTAATTTTTCTAAGCCTTGAAGGGAATTTTTGATGTGATAAAATTAAAAATGTTAAATTACAAAAAAGTGTACAAATTTTCATGATTTTGATTAATTTAGTAAAAAAAAATTAAACTTTAATCGTTAAATAAAAAATTGTGACCATCTATTTTTAATTTTTTTAATTGGGGTATAAAAAAATTTACTTGGGCTCTTAAACACCTTTATACCAAAAAAATAAAAAAGTTATCATAAATAAATCCAAATAAGAGTATAAAATTTTAAATGTTTATAAATAGCTCATAAAAAACCAAAATATTTTTAAATTTATATCATGTCTAATATACGTATAATATTGAGTAAAATTACCAAACCTATATATTAATTATATTTATTAGCTTTTTATTATAGTAAAATAAAAAAACAAATCAATTTCGAATAAAACTGGCTTTTTTTCAAAAATGTTCATGTTTGCATAGTTTTTTATCGTTGTTCTCTGGGTTGTTTTAAAACCTACTGTTAAGTTTTTACTTTTGACCTTCTGAAACATTTCAGTTGCAATAATTATCTAATTTTATATTAAAAATCACATTCAATGTTAAAAATTGAAAAATTTATAATGCTCTTAAAAGTGTTGAAATACACAATCAAAAACTTTTTTATTCTAAAATCAATATTCTCCGCTCGGAACTTAAAAATACAATAGGTAGGTATATATTTCTCACAAGCTTAAGACACTTATATGTTATATTTAAATAATATTATGTACCTATTTATATATATTGTTATTTTTGTATAAGTATAATTATGGTTTCAACTGCATGGGCAATCAGACTATAATGAATTTTTTTTTTAAATTTAAATTTGTTGTTGAAAAAAAAAAGTACTTAAAGACAATTTACAATTTATTTTATATATAACTCGGAGATAAAAACTTCATCATCATTGGGATGACTTTTTCTTTGACGAGTGCTTCTGTTACATTGCACCATGTGCTTATTTTTTAAGTGTTGTAAAATATTTCAAACATAATTCTATTGTGCAATTTATAGTGAGAGTGGAATCGCGTTTTTCTAATGAGTTATTCTTTACTTATTAAAAAAAAAAAACATTGCTTGTGTATAAATCAGGAAGTGTGAATCTTTTTTTATTATTTATTAGTTTTTCTAGAATTTATTTGTGAATAGAGGTTTTGATAATGCTTACTCTTGATATGAAAATTTATAGCGAAATTAAATCTATTTTATATATTGTTGGTCATCTCATTTATGTGTAATATTAAATAAATATTATTTATTTATTTATGTGCACCCACCTACTTAGATTTTGCGTCAAATACGCTTTATTACTTCTATAATATGATATAAAACAGTAATAATTGCGCTTAAAACCACTGCACTAAAAAAAAAAATCTATGGATTATAATAGTATTATAATATTAATGATAAAATTGCTTCGTGTAAAACTTTTCTACTGTATACAACATAATATAATTGATATACAAATATGATTACCTAACATGTTATTATATTATTTTATTTTATATAATTTACTGGTGAATTAACAGTAGTAACTACGATCTATTATTATAGTATCCCAAATTTAAACACCATAATACTGACATAATCTCACGGTACAAGTTTATTTTTGTTTTACTTATGTGTGAACTTGAGCACGATATAATAATAGAATCATAATTTTTAACAAAAAACTTAAAATATATATTTTTATATATTATGCCCCTTATATATGTGTATTGGTTTGTCTGTTACCGGAACTTTATACTATTCTGCTCAAATTTCAGAGTTTTTTTGCCAACATCTTCTTTCTACCTTCTACCGTCTTTATCGTTGTTTTCATTGTAAATAAAAGAAGAGTGGTTTTTTTTATTATTATTTCGGTTACGCAGCAATTTACACACACACACACAAAACTCAGAACATAGTCTCGATAATCAGTCGGGTCGAGACTATATAGTGGTGGTAGTAGTGGTGGCGGTGGTGGTTTATGGGTTTGGTCGCCGCGCTGTCTGGTCTGTAGCGGTAACCACGGTTACCGGCAGTCGTGCCCCCGACTCACGTTCTGCAGTGGTTACCAAAACAATTGCCACGTAAACTTATATAACAGACACATTATTACTCAAACAGTGTATATTACATGATTTATGATCTCATATATATTATATATACTACTCGTGATAGAGACATTAGGGGTAAGCGTATCGTTGCTGCAGTCGCACTCGGTAAATTGTTTTATTTTTCATTTCCTATCCACCTTCTCCACATGCAAATAACAATATAACTTATACCAATATATAAACATATATTATTATTCTCTCTTTTTTTCACAGTCGTAACCCCCTACCACCACAGTTGATCCATTTTTGCGCGTTGTCGTCGAAAGTCCTGATTGATGAGGACATACAAAACACAAGCGCGCGACAAAACACGTACCGTATATTATTTCATTTTAAATATACGCGCATGCCATAAACTGTAGTTACCTATTCATACGTGGTGATAGTTTTAAAATGGTGATCGCAGTCGATTTCGCAAATTTTTAACGGATTTCCTCATATCGTTATTATTATTACTATTATTTTATGCGCAGTAATTGGGCTGACAAAAACACGCCACAACATAACAGCTCGTTGGCTGTACCTAATATTTTTCGTTATATTTCACTTCACGACCAGACGAGCTGCTGCGATGTGTATTATATACCTATGCCGTATATATTATAAATTTATAACTAACGCGCTAGTGAAAACAGTTATATATATATATATACCTATACTTTAATATCATGCATTATAGTATTATGTACAGTAATAATATGGTAGGTAACACCGAAAACGTTTTTCACGCAATCGAGATAAACGGTTGTATGGTTTTTTACTCATTTTTTAAAGCAGTTTTATTATACTGAATAAATTCCGCTAATCTATGATAATTAGGTTTGCATGTTTCAATGTATTTAATATGTAAAATCATGTATTATAAACTCCGTCAGTAAAAAGCGATTCAAAATTCAGCTAAATCAAACAATATGAATTCTGCACTAGGCTTGTTGCATTTAAATGTGCGTAACCATATTATATCTATACACGCATTATACTCATTATTTAACAATAATACTAAGTTGTAATAATAATAAGAACATTAATTGAAAGACACCAAGTATATTGATTATAATTCTCTGAATCGTTTTTAAAAATTAGCTAAACATTTTGAAATTCTTGCATATCATACTAATGTCTATAAATTGAAGAGTAAAACATTAAAATACTCGTTAGCAATTATTTCGTCTATGTTTATTGCGTTTATTGCGTATGTTTATAGTTGGATGATTTTTATACTCAATTAATATCGTAGGACACGATATTAACGAGTCTCTACAATCTATAATCTACCAATATTATGATATAACATAATCTCTGCAGATAGGAATATTTTACGCATTGTATATATAATTGATAAAAATTGTTTTGCTAATGAATAATGATGTTATTAACGTTTATTGAAATGTTTTTATATTGTCGGTTGATTCGAGATTATAACTATTATAATATTAGTAGATATTTTAATAGACTACCAGCTATTTTTAATGTGTAGACAGTAGACTCTGTATAAACATAAGTATCAACTTAACGCAATTTCTACTGTTTTTTTTTTAAATAAAATATGAAAACACCTCATCATAATAAATATGTATATGTATAAATATAAACCTAATAAAATATATTTGTGTATAATTTAGTATAACAATTGAATCTCTATAACTTTGATAAAAAATAAAAAACTACGCAATTTCATAATAAATTAATTTTTGGTACCCGTTGTTTAGGTCACTGCCGAAACTCAGTACCCAAGACGAAGACGGCTGTGGTCCAGGGGCAAGTCTTGGAACAGGCCTCACACACGGTCATCCTCAACACTGTTCGGGGAGCGCGACATTCGAACCAATACCGCACGATCACGACTTCTGCGAAAGAGTAACAATCAACGTAAGTAGTACATCTCCCGATAATAATATGTTATTTTATTGATAAGGTATTTAGATATATATGATTTTTACGTGAAAAATAGTTACAAATACTTGACATGTGTTATTGCCACTGTTGACTGCGAAACAGTCCGAGATTGACGAGCACCACGTAGTCATTGAGAAACGATGCTTATATATGTTTATATATATATATATATATAGCTATTTAAACAATTTACATTGAAATTACATGAAATGCACGCTGGAAGGTTGGATTAAGGGTACACAACTTTGAATGGAATAAGAAATAGTCGGCTGGGCTACGAAGATATCGGCCGCTGAATGTTGTCAACATGACGAAATTACAAGAGGGCTTTAGTGAAAACCGTCTATCCTTATGATACACACACACACACACACACATATATATATTGTATATAGTATATGTAATGATCCAGAGTGAGTTCTAGAAGGGATGGGAAGAGAAATCAATTACTCGTCAAATTTAATTCGAAACTTGTGTAATATTTATTGACACAGCAGCACTTTAGGGAGTTTTGATATTTTGTGGTTGAGGATACGCTCGTTTGTCATACTGTATACACAGTTCCTACGTCTAGACCGGATATTGGACTTTTTAAACAATTTTTTTTTATCATAATTATTCTTTTATTCACACGTCTCTGTGAAACATAATATAATAATTATTGCGATCAATAGATATCGTTTAGAGAACACTCGAAACGCGCGTTCATCGCGTAAAATTTTATAGCAACAGCAGAGTTGTAGTAACTGAGTTTGCATTATCGTGGAGGATTTTTATGTTTTATAAGTACCCATTGAATTTAAGAAAAACGTATTGGTGTGACATCGTCTTGATTACTAAACTAGAAAAAATGCAATCTCATTGTTACGTAGTAGCAGATATGATGTTTCATTATTATACTTATAGTGTATAATATATTAATAAATAAATTATTTATTTCATTATTTTTATTTATTAATTTATTAATTGTAAATCTATAAAATAGAATTTAAAAAAATGTTGTTGATTGGTACTACTTTGTACTTATTGTAATAAAAAAATAAAGAATTAAATATTTCTTATTTTTTATTTAAATTTCATTTTATTAATACACAAGATATATTCAAAATCCATGTACATTATAGATATCATATCCTGTACAATAATATACTTTACTTAGATAATAAATAGCTTAACATTTTAGGTTATAATAAATTGAAATAATTTTCTTAGTGTTCTATTGAATATAGAGTTCGTTAACTATAATAAGTGTAAAAAGTAAAAAGATTCAGCTTCAGCGATCACGTCCATCAGAAAAAAATTTAGATCAAGGAAAAAATTCGAAAATTTTATTGGTTAATCGGATTCTACTCTGAGTTAACTATCGAAAACAAATGTCTACTGTATGTAGCTATTATAAAACCTTTTGGATTTACGGCATACGGCTATGGGTTTTGCCAGTAAGTTTAACATCGGCGTAATATAACGGTGTCAAAACATCGCACTTCGGACCATCACTGCAGCCTACTGGTTCGAAAAAAACAACACAATTCATTGTAATATATCTAGAATAGTTGAAAAATTCAAACGTTTTCTCGCCAACACGAGAAAAGGCTGAATCACCATGTCAATCCATTGACCATCTAATTATTAGATAACTCCAATGGCATCAGACGTAATAAGCATCTGAAACCATACTAATTAGTTTAATTAAGGATGTAATCACCCCATTGGAAGTGACTCCACTCCATACACGTGTAAATTATATATAATTTATATCTAGTATGTAAAATATATATAATTGTTAAACATATTTATAAAGACATTTGGGTCGTTTAAATAATAAAGCTCCAAGGCATGTATATATACTATATTTATAAAAAAGAAATTATAAGTGCTTTGTACCTACATTATTATACTATTTATATTGTAAATAAGTATTAGGAACACAATATTTGAAATCTTTCTTTATGGTACAATAACTTTGAATGGAAACAAAATATTACCAAACCATAAATTATAATAAAAAGTCCGAGAGTTGAATTAAAAATGTAATTGTTTCAATAGTACTCATATAGATACTTATCAGTTATCGATGGGGTTGAAAATAACGTAGGTAATACAAATGTAAAATCGTCACAATCAATCGACATGAAAAAAAAAATTTCGAGAAGAGTGCGACGGCCGACGGGCATCGAATTGTATACAGTGATACGAAAATATATACTCGGAATTATTATATTATTCCTCTGTTGTTAAGCCCAAAATGGTCGAGCGGCGATGAACTGCCACACACGGTCGTTTTACGATAAATGCAGACAGTGTTCAAGAGGACGTCGTACGATATATATTTTATATAATATACATCATACAAAATATAGGTATACGGGCACTTAACTCTTATGTAATATAACGCTCGTTGTACAATGGAAGACATAGTGTGGCCGTGTGGGGAAAGTGCGGATAAGACGGCGTCCTAAATCGAGGGTGATTTCCCTGCCGCTGCCGTTCTCGGCGAACGTGAAGAGCCCTCATGCGCATTCATTAGTCTCTAAAATCGGGTAAAAGTTTCGAGAGCGAAATTCACGGCGCGCGTATATAAAGTCCTATCGTTAATCATATTTTGTATAACTATATACCATATATTTAATGTACGATTCTCAATATTTTAAAAATTATTATGTTTTTGAAAATATTTTTTATTCGTGATCTTCAGTCATAGTTAAAAACGACACTTTAAAAAAAAATTATATTTTTATTATTTTTTTTATTTTTTTAGGTATTTTATGTATTTTGATAAATAAAAATAGAATTGCGAACCAATAACTTATGGCTTATAAATATTTAAAGGTTAAATGCTCAGAGTAGAATAGTACAACTGGGGTTCTCTGTGAATAACTGAAAAGATTACCCACTACAATCCACTTATCTAATCCTTGAATACTTATTAACTTTTATTAATAAATTACTTGTCTAAAAATTTATTTTTGTAAATTTATAGAATACTCAAAATAATATTCTCCTTTGAAATATAAATTTAAAAATGTATATATCGTTCAAAAGAATAAAAACTTTTAAAAATAATAACAATAAAAATAAAAAGTATTTTTCCCCCAAAATAACTAAAAACTATATAAAAAAATATTAAAAAAAAAAACGTTAGTGTTTTCTAAAATAATAATGAGTGTCTTACGTAAAATGGATTACCTTGTATATTATATAATAAGTATACGTGATTTATAGAACAGTTATTTTTGACGAATCTATATAATCGATAAAATATTTATAATATATTATAACGATTTTATGCATATAATAGGTACATAATATAATTTTAATCGATATTAGTATAGAATATGATAGAAATAAACGTATGCACAAAGTTACGCACCGCCAGATATGTGTTAATTGAAGTATTGGGGTGAAACACAAGGATATTATGTTATGTTGATTTCCCCACTTACTTTTTTTAAATTTCATCCGCTTAGAAACCGTTTTAAAAAATGGTCTCTCTTCAAAGCATATTATACAACCATATTATAATATTCTGCTTAGATGGAAAACTGACATGGAAAATTAATTTAAATAAAAAGCTCACCCAAGGATATACAAAAATGAATACACTTTATCCCTTAGTTAACTATAAATCGACCCTCCAAATAAAATCATCCATCTTATACTGTACCTAAATAATCGACCACTAATCAGTAATCACTTATGCCTGCCCTATATGGGCAACAACCTCTTCAACGACCATACTTAACAAAAACTAAATCATCTAAAACAAATTTTTGAGAATATGCCTAAAAGCTTTTTGGTTCATGAGTAACTGGCAAATTCTTTAACATTATTCTCATAATTATATGTTTTTTAAAAATATTAATGGTGAATGTTGTCACCTATTAAGTTGAATAAAAAAGGGGTGGTTTTTTAGTATGAATTTATTATTATATTAATATAAAATTATGAATTATTGTGAATGAATTAATTATGAATTAAAATTTAAAATTTTGATTTTTTGAAATTAATTATTTTATTTTGCTTCAATTTCATTAATGCCATGTTAAAATATTATTAAAAATTACTTTAAATGCGATTCGAAATAGTAACGATAACGTGATGATAAATGCATAAAAGCACTTATAAATATAATAATTATATCATATAATATTCATATCGGTTTTACGTGTTAATCTTTGGAAAACTCATTTATATATTTTTTTTTTAATTTAAATTATACATACCTATTTATCATTATTCAACATTTTACAAATAAAACATAAATACATAATTTATCTACCTTATTTAAGCAGACGGCTGTGTTGAAGGCAGAAGCCTATATGGACTGCTATATGTCGTAAATGCGCTCTGATGAGGAAAAAAAGCTACCTTACCTAACCTATTCGATGACGATACACACGCGATCGAATGGTACGCATATGAATCGAATTGACTATTACTGTAGATGAAATGTAAATAAACTGTCTTATAGCCATAAAATTAGTATGCGTAATACAACTGGCAAGAATCACGAATTGGAATTTCATTCTACCAGTATCTGTGTTGTAGTTACGCGTATATATGTATTTATTTTCATAACAATAGATAATATTATCATAGTGTTTGTCATATTTTATGATTTGTGATTTAAAATTTTTTTTTTCTGTTAAAATTCTCTTAAAACTATTTCTATCTTCGGGTAAAGTTGGTTTCTTATATATATTTTCTAGTGGTTAATTTATTCGAGGAATAACTTTATGATTATGCTGTAGACACGTGTGTTTACCGTTACTCCGTTTTCCGTTTCCCACCGAAATTTAATTTTGATTTCTTTTGCTACCCTTATTTTTTTTATGTTTGGTTTGATAATTTAGTATATTACTTATGAGCAGGGCTCGGGACTTAAGGCGTTTGCTTATTTTTATGGATTTACTTAAAATGTAGCAGAGTGCTATGGAAGTGTATGTCATATTACAAAACGTTAAATTATGAAATTTGAAAATGTTTTTTTTTGTTTTTTCAACGATTTTTTAAAAAAGATGCTTATTTTTAGTTTTTGTGATTTTTTTTTTTTTTGACCAGTTTTTCTACTTTCTATAGTTTTTTTTTCGGAAAATCCCTTGAAAAATCTATAAACAATATAGCGAAATTTCTCGAAAGTGAAATTTGATTTTTCTTATAATATAAAGATTTTTTTTTTGATTTTTTAGTTAGAAACTTTTCCCAATAATTTTGTTACAAAAAGCATAGTTACAAATTATGTCTAGTACCTACTTTATCATGTAAAAAAATTTTTTTTTTTTTTATTAAATATTTTTGCTCAAATTTAAGTTTTTTAAATGCTTTTTTTGAGTTTTATAATCATGTTTTTAATCGCTTATTTTAAAGTTTAAGTACTATAAGTCCCGAGCTCTGCTTATGAGTATTATCCTAAATAATTTTTATCTTAGGTGCACCTATAAGTTAAACTAAAATTTTAAAAATTATATAACAAAAATTATTATATTTTATGTAAAAATGACTTGCTGAGCCATGAAAAAATAATAATTGTAAATATTTAAATATATTTATTCATAGTAAAACCCAAACATTAACTTTTTAACAAATTTGGCACCGGCAGGCAGCAAATATACCAAAATAAAATTATGTTTTGGTTAAAATAATCCCAAAAATAGTATTTGAATTTGACTTAATATATTATATATCTTAATTCTTAAATTCGTAAATTTCATGACTTCTGTGTTTTACTGTAAACGGCCTGCATGTAATCAATCAGAAATTAAATCGTTTGCATACAATATTGAAAAATATTGTTTTGTTAGTTTATTTACGTATAATACTTACTCACTATAACTAATATTATTCGGATATTAACGACTGAGTTTCGTGTCCTTTCGAACGATAAATTATAAATTTAGAAAGAGTGTGCTTATAATATAGACTTAACTTGCCTCACCACAACTTAGTTTTTAGCTCCCCTACAGCTTACATCATATGTATGTATGCATATATATATTATATAAAGCTTCCTTGTAAATGCATAGGTATTTTAGGGCTGGTTAAGAAATAATTTTAACAATGATTTAAAATATTCGTCCAAATCATTTTAAGAACTTAATAATAAAATTGTATAGAATAATTTTAACGTACTTCTACACTGCAGTGATGCTCTGTTATCGTATGATTTTTTTTAAGTTTCGTAAGTGTCATCACAGTTTTTGTCCGACATCTGATATTTTTATGATTTTGGAATAAGCTTTTAATATAGTAATAATATTACAACATTATGCACATCACGCGACGAACTCGACTCTTTTCAATGCAAAATTTTTACATGTATTACATTTTTTATCATATAGTTAAGATTTATTATTATGTATGATATAATAGAATTAAATATAACTGATATAAGTATCGTATTGCCCTCAAACGCTTTCTATTATTCATGCATTTTTTTATATTTTCACATAGCGCATACACAAATATAAAACACGTTTTCATGGGTATTTAAAATAAATTAAATTATAAAAAAACATAAAATTAATTCAATTACAACGAAAACTTAACTGAACCTTGAACGAGCATGGTGCGAACAAACAGTAACGATCTGCACCTTCTGCTGACGTTTTCTACAATGCCGATGTCGACTATTTTCTCTACGACATTATCGTAATATATTATATAAAGTCCTTTAGTAAAGTAATCTCAACGAAAGAAGATGACGGGGTGAGAGGAATAAAGATTTTTTTGGGGTTTTATTTAGCGGGAAAGGGAGTTGAGGGGAAGTGCAGAAGATGACACTCAGTATAGAGCACCGGGTGACGTATATATAGAGTCCTGTACGTTATTTATTATTTTAGACGGCTGCAGTGGAGCCAAATTAATGATTCTCTAATGGTTTATAATGCGCGTCATCCTTTCGTGTGACGAAGTACCCATCCTCGCATATAACGTTCGTTTAATCACTCCAATATTGTATAACACGCTTATTAATTAACGTTGGGAATATAATATGAGCGCGTATTCTGTCGAGTACCGGTTTTGAAACCTGTAGACATAACCAGTTGAATCGGATTAACCAATACTAGGACTTGATATATTTATAGGTGTAACTAGGGGGGGATTAGGGGGACTAATCTCCCATTTTTATTTACACCACTCCACTCGTCATAATTCCTACCAAAAGTAATTAATTTTAAATTTAAATTTAAAAATACCGTTTAATTTTTTTAAATTTCCAAATTTAAATAAAATGCTATATTTAGCACTTTTCGTTCAAACAAGTTCCGAATGTTGTTAAAGATAATTTTCAGCAATGCGTCACATAAATACTTACATAAGGTCAACTATGTTACTAAATTATTTCTCTAAGTAGTCTAAGTTGTCTACTTGTTTATCATAGCTATTGAAAGAGATTTATCAAAATATGTTCTAAATAAAAAAGACATTTTAAATACATTTTCTATTACTGAGCGAAAGGCTTAAACTGTAATGTCTAGTGTACTTATTATTATGTTATCTTTTATAATTTACTTATATTTTAAGATAAATAAAGATGAATTTGTATCTAAAATAATACTTAATAATATTTTAATAATTTAATTTATTACCATTTAATTACCACGATACTACTTTTTTATTATTTGTTTTATACCTACAACAAAAATATGTTACACACACTATAATAATAAAATAATATTATATTTTTAACAATTTATTTTACATAAAAGTGGGGGTGACGGAGCCCCCTCCCATTTTTTTACTTATTTTTAACGTGTTAGGGCTGGAGAAC
This sequence comes from Rhopalosiphum padi, assembly GCF_020882245.1. Classification (NCBI taxonomy): domain Eukaryota; kingdom Metazoa; phylum Arthropoda; class Insecta; order Hemiptera; family Aphididae; genus Rhopalosiphum; species Rhopalosiphum padi. The sequence goes on from NC_083597.1 coordinate 72,904,340, forward strand.
TCCTTAACCTCAAGGTCTAGTTACGCTTATGGATATATATGTATGTATTTAATAACACTGATTCAAATTGATGATTATACTATATTAGATTATTATACTATGTATAATTTATTTAATGTTTTGTGTAAAATTAATTTTCGATTTTATAACAATTAAACTGTATATTTATTATTTCATTAAATTTAATTTCTTAAACAATAAACACAAAATCGAAGCAAAAATTCAACTCAACTATTTTTAATATTAAATTATTAGAATAATATTACATTATTATATTATCTTATTGTATAATCATTAATCATTTTATTCTATTATTAGCTATTAAAATATCGGCAGTTATGATTTTATTAACTATCAATACAATACAACACTGACATGAGTAATAGAATAAACAAAATATAAATAATTGTTTATTATAGGTGATACTATACATTATAATTTTAAATATTATGTATACGTTAATATATTAGTTATTATTTTTAAATTATAGATAGATATATTTTATTGTATTAGTTTATTTTACGGGCTTAGCCATTTGATAAAAGTAAACATATATATACAATATCTTATAGTGATAACAAAAAAATAGTATTAATTTTACAGACAACATATACATTACGTGTAAAATGTAAGATCCCCTGATTATTCCATCTTTTTTTTAAATATAATGCTAATATGTATACTATATGTACAAAAGAAAAATAATGATGAAAAAAAATGGTTTAAATATTGGGAAGCATCGACATTGGCAAGTGATAACAGTCTTGTAATAGGTTCGTTAGCTAAATAATTAGAAGTACAGGAAGGTTATTATGCAGATTATAAAATAATTTATACATTTTTTATATACATGTTTTTGTTGTTGTAGTAGCAGTCTTTGTCATATTTTTATGTCAATAAAAAAGTATGATCGACCTGAGTACTTAAAATATAAATGGTAGGCATTTTGGATATAATTATAATTATCTAAATGACAAATAATTCAACTAATCTAGAAAATTTTTTTTTGTAATAATAAGATTAATAATTCAAAAGTTTTTAAAAACTATGATTGCGTAACTAAAGTCTATATATACATAATATATATTATATTTTAACAACTTATCAATTATATTTATATTATAAAATATCTCAATATGCATTGTTAGTAAACAAATATTTAACTTTTCTCTATAATTTTTCTCATTTTATCATTAAAGCAATCTCTTAAAATGATATCCGGCGTAATACATTGGTTTACAACCATGAAATATATTTAAAATACTAAAATTGTAATTAACAAATGCATAAATATATAATATATATATATTATATATATATATAAATGCGACAACCGTTTATATTTTTATTTATGATCATCGTAATGTATTTATAATAATAATATAATAATGTGGTATATTTTCCCTGAACCCATAATAAGCTTAATAATAAAGTAAAAGAAGAAAAACAGCTACAAAGAATAATTATCATCCTCAATCTTTTTAGAAGTTTAGGATTTAATATAAGAAGTTTAATTTATTTTCAATTATATATGCAAACAAGATCTTGCAAGGTAAGTTTCCCTCCACAGTACTATTAAAATGTGTCCCTGGAGTGTAATTTTCCGTTTTGCTATTACTCATAAGTTTCTTGGAACGTATAGTGATAAATATATTCTCTATAATGATATGATAAAAATAAAAACGTCTTTTTTATGAGCGTGAAATGTTTTCGTTTTATTTATCATATATTTGTGCGATAATTGTAGCTGAAGTAAATCATAACCATAACTATACTATACATGCAATACAATTTTAATACATAGTCACATCTATGCTTAATCGCATGTATAACTGCAAACCTAAAAACCAATAGTAAGGGAATACTATAAACTATGTATTGCCTAGTTTTCGATTTTAAAATCAAAATCAGTATGTATATTACTTTGTTATTACTTGAACACCACACATATTCGATATCGACCTGTAATAACATGCGCGAAATAATCTTAGACAAAACAAAACCAATAGTAATATTAATGGTAATAATTTAGTTGTTATATCACTATGCTCTAGTTTTTATCGATGATTATTATCTCTAACATAATATATTATTGTTCCCCGACAATAACGAAGCACGCACGTAAAGTATACAAAGTTTGATTGGTTTACGTTACGATACTATAATAATAAATTATCATATATGTATAGGATTACAGAACGTATATAATGTGCAAATAATGTTCCACGTAGTTAGTGGTTATCAAACTTGACCCGAAATAAACGCTAATATAATATATTATCTTGATAAATGTGTGTTTCTTCGATTTTACGATATTCGCCAGCGAAATGGTAGTCGTTTTCGAAATTAATCAAATGGTTGTGCGTTTATTTTGGTGCGTGATAATAAAATACTTTTATTTCACGTTTAAAGCACTATACCTAAATCTACCTACTATAGCAGTTTTACCACCACTACTAGGTACCTAGCATAATATGTTTGCACAGTAAAGTTCTTACGTGAAGAGATACAACTAAATAATTTATTTTTTAAAACCAATATTAACGTTCCTACTTTATTCTTTTACATACGATATTATAATATTTTATTTAATACCACAATATTAGTTAATCATACGCTTCAGTCTTCTTAATTTAAGTATATATTTTAGGATATTAAATTATAAATAATAGTGATAGGATAGGGCCTCCAATTTTTTAAAGTTTTCAAATGTATATGAATGTACATTCTGCAGTTATGTACTTATTATATTGTTTTATTATTTTCATATTTGTAGATGTTCACACCGAAGAATATAGCAGGAAGTTTATTTTAAATTTAAATTTTAATAAAATGTTTATATAATTCCTTGCTATTTACATGAGATATGTTTTAACATAAAAATTCAATAGATACACGTTTTTCTATAAAATATATTACTTATACTGATTCTGAAGTGAAACATTGACCCTAAATTTATGTAATAACCACAAGAATAAATATAAAATTCTATAAAGTTTTGAATCATACTTATCACTATATAAGATTTTAAAATAATAGAATATGCCCATAATATTAATAAACCTTTTGATATTCATTATAGTGTTTAATTTTTAAAGTTATGTAATTAATTTATAGTTTACAAGATAATAAATCTAGTAACCAAAAAATAATTTGATAATTTAATAACTTTTTATAGTTGCCCTATGTAAATAAATGTACAGTAGTCCCATTCACAGTAGTTTTTTCGCAAAAAAATAATATGCATTTATATTTCTAGTGCACGCAAGTTCTACGATCTCTATTTTTTCCGCTTCAATCATGTTTGTATACGTTGAAAAATATTCAATGTTTTTCCTCGAGTAATAGATTACTTAGGTTACAAATTATTTATAAAGTGAAATGTATATAATATTGTAAAAGATTTCGTACCGATGACAAAAAAAAGGCCATGAAAAATTTGGATTGACTAAACATATCTCTATAATTTATATTATATCACTAGGTAATACAAATTAATAGTTTTATAATCGTTACAAGTTATAACCTTTTAAAGGCTATTTCATCTATGCACTGATCCATGTCTATCCGTAAAATTAATTTTGCGCAACATTACACTTTTTTGGTAGTTATAGTAGTTAGGTACATAAAAAAAAAAATTAACTCATGAAATACTAATAAAGATAATATATTATAAAAGTTTGATTTATGACAAAATCATTTTTTTTTTACGTAAACTATCACCATTTTCAGATCGTACGTGGAGTGATACAACAGAAGTTTTTGTTACCTTTTGCAATGTTTTTTTTCTTTTTTGTGAGGTTAAAAGTATAATAATACGAAAGTTTTGAGGAAACCCCTAGCTATTTTGGTTCAATAATAAAATCATCAAACTTCTTCTTTTACTACAATAACGATGTATATATATATATTGTTTAATAATGTTATGCTAACAACCCATAATTTTTTGTTTCCTTTAGTTACCACTCTTTAGGAAGAAAAATGTTTCTTTAATCTAGTAATAAATGAATAATTTTTTCTGTTTTTATATTCCTATTATTTCTATTAGAATCACAACAATAAATGTTGTTAAATTTGATGAAAAAAAAAGTCAGATAGTTATAAATTCACATTTATATTATTATCACATTTTACTTGACTGGCATTATCAATCCTGTATAAACGGGCTAAACTACTATTGATAATATAATTGTTATTATTGAGTAGTTTTTATTATATAATATATTCAATATAGGTACATACATAATATATTTAATTATACATACATTTATCCTAAACTTTGCAATTAATATATTTATTTATCGGATACGTTTCAGGTGAGCGGTATGAGGTTCGAGACGCAGCTGCGGACATTGAACCAGTTCCCGGACACGCTGCTGGGCGACCCGTGTCGGCGGATGCGGTACTTCGACCCGTTGCGCAACGAGTACTTCTTCGACAGGAACCGGCCAACGTTCGACGCCATTCTCTATTATTACCAGAGCGGTGGTCGACTGAGGAGGCCGACTACGGTGCCGTTGGACGTGTTCTCCGAAGAGATCAAGTTCTACGAACTCGGCGAACTGGCCACCAATAAATTTAGGTAAGACTTCTAAGTTCCAAGATTGTCATATCGATTATCAGATAGTATTGTGTTAAGGTATCGGAGTTGATCATACATTTTTCAAAATAAAGTTTAACAATTATTTTATTTTTTTTTATATAAAATATACTATGTCGGCTTAGAATTTTCTTTTTTTTTTAATAACGAATATTTTCAAACAAAATTTGATTTAGATGTTTTCTTTGTCTAAGTACATACGAACTCAGATCGGTCCAAAAATTAAATCTTACTTCTATTAAGTAATATATCTATACCGGAATCACCCTATATACCAGGGGTGGCCAAATCACGGCTCGCGAGCCGCATGCGGCTCTCGTCACAGTCGTATGCGGCTCGCGGTCTTATTTACAAAAACCAAAATATTTTAATTTTTTTTGTATACATTTATAAAAAAATGTTTTTATTGTATTTATTTAAGGCTTTAGTATTATAGTGGATAGAATATAGATTAAATCAAACAAAAACAAAAATTAATTAATATGAATAATAAATTAAAAAATTAAACATTAAGCTAATTTTGTTTGCGTAGTATTTTTTTCGTGTCTACTTTTTTAGTAAGCTTCTTAAGATCTGGTTGAATTGATGTAAAAGCAGTTCTTAGTAATTCTGTAAGATGATCATCAGTCAAATTTGAACGATATTTTGACTTAATTATTTTCATTGTTGAATAAAGTGATTCACATGAATACGTCGTTCCAAAAATTGATATCAATTTTACCGCACAGTTTTTAATATTTGGATATTTTAATATAGAAATATGCTTCCAAAATTCCAATATAGAGGGACAATTGTTTATAAACTGCTTAAGACCTTCATCTTCTAATAACTCCAAGAGTTCTATTTCGAGATCCGCTTTATTTGTGATGATAATTTGGCTCTTGATATAATTTTATTAATACATGTGGCTCGCGTACATAGTCATGTTGGCCACCCCTGCTATATACTCACACGCACTCCACCATTCGCAAAACTTCCTCATCACAATAAATTTCTACCAGCCATACGCACGTCATGTATGCCTATATATATGCATATAATACATTAATATGTATATTATACTTAACTAAAGTGCGTGCATCGTGGAGATGACGCTGTCGCTTGAAACAATTACCCTCGAGGGTTTTCGCGGGCTAGGTGATAGTGCTGGTGGTAAGGAATGTAGATATGTGTTCGTCGTCGCGCATGCGTGTATTTTCTTACCCTACCACGCCTAATATGCTCTGTTTGCCTAAAACTCAACGAATGGTTCATGGGAGGGTAGTGGTAAGGTGGAATAGTACATTGGAACAGACGAGTGAGTAAGACATAGGTTCTGCCGTTACTACTGTTGTGGCAAATGGGTCACGTAAGATTGTAATTCGAAGACTTAACTAGGATTGAGTCTCTCGCTTTTCCTCCACCAGCGCATCGTCCTAAGAATATTTCTCCCCCACGTACTACCCATGTATATATTTTCCGAACACGTTTCCGTTCCGGACCTCATACGTGACATCAATTACTCGTATACTGACGACTTACTTCATTTTACCAACTAAATACGCGCATTGCTATTATACATTAATATACTATATATATATTTATATAAACGTATCGCATACGTATTGTTGTGCTGCTATTATCGGAACTATAAATTATCACTTTGTGTCAAATGCACGATTCTAATTTCAAAAAAAGAACTAAACCCGTTTTAGGAATAGAAAACACAAGATGGTATATAACAGTTTATTAATATTAAATTATATACAAACATTACAAACTAAGAAATAGCAATTTTTTATACATAATACTAAAAAAATTTTGTGGTCATATAATGTGCATAGTAACATCATATATTAAACACCCCAAACCAATTGTAGTGGTGTAGGTATCTATTGAAATTTGAAAGTCATTATTATTATTTTTTTTACATATTTTTAACACCCACTGCTGTTTTATAACGGAATATACTTCGTATATGCAAGTTTTAATCGATTTAAAATATTTTTATCTATACAAAAAACATTTTTGATTGATGTTCAATCAGTTTTATACGTACGCCTCGTATATTCAATACACATAGATCTAGTGTTAGATGTAAAAATAATTCTCTACATTAAAAAGTTTCCATAAAGGACAGTGATAAACTATGGCGGCTGAAAATAAATGAGACATTTTTAAATTGTTGTTTAATTAACTAAAAATATCAAAATAGGTATATTAACTGCAGTAACTGGTAGTCAGATTGGTAAATTTTTTCATTTTAAAATTCGTGTTGTACGTATACGTGTAATACATTGGTGTTTTTTATGTTTAATAATATTAATCTGTGTCATGGGTGACAAAGAACATCAATTGTTAATCGAAGAAGACATTTAGCACCTCATATCATATAATGGAGGGGGGGGGGGGTAAAATATGAAAAATTGCACTCCTTGGCATACGTGCTCAAATACTTCCGTATTTCGTTCCAGTATAACGACTTCCGTATAGTAGTCATTTTCCAAAGTCTTAGGTCGCCAACTGGAGTGATAACTCAAGACACTGATAAAAAGTGCGGCGTTTTTATTACTACCCGTTATTATTGTTGGTCAAGTACTTCCATTGTTGTCAATCGATATACACTTGGTTTACTATATAAAAAACAGAATTAAAATTAAAAAAAATGAATTCTTTTGAGAATCATCCGATTATACCGATGTATAAGTATATTTGTATCAAGTTGTATTATAATATATTGTAGTATTATAAGCAGTAATAGTACTCGTGTAAATAATATGTACATAGTAATAGCCTCCAAGGGTTGGTGGCGGAAAAGGTTTATAGCGGTGATTGGTGAAGGGACGCCACCGGTCGGGATTTCGCCTTGGGCTGCAAACGAGTTAAAACGGCAACAATGTAAATGGCTTACGTGGGTGCAGCGCACACAGCAGAGGATGAGCCTATATATCTAGCCAGCCGGTGGTCGGACGCGGGACGATCAATACGACCTGAAATTCGCCGTCGTTACAATATATATATTCCTTTCTCTAAAAATAGACGCGCACTGCCTCAAAATACATTCGTGTCATCGTTGTCGTCATTTGAATATTATATTTGTGAGTTACTATTCATATACTTTCGGTAAACATCGTTGAGTCCCAGAAAATTTTTATCCAAAAAATTGTTTGATTTAATAGCAATACACAACGGAATTCAAAATCACACTCATCCATTGCAGATGCCAATATTATTGTAATATACCGATATTTAAATATTTAGTTGTTCGCCGGCGAAATAGATAGGCAAAACAGCTACACGGTCCGTTTATGTTCGAGGTGAACGGTACAACAATAATATTATTATTACAGCATCCTGTAGTAGGTACTCGTGTTGCCGCCGCCAAAATTAAATGTAATACTGCGTAATAAATAATATGATGCACAAGTATTGTTTTATAATGACTAACTAGCCTAGTAGTGTAGCTTAATAATAGTGATAGCTTTTTCTGTATCCGTCTCTTACCAAACCAATCACAACGTATTCTTTTAATTATTATAATATAGATCGAAGTCGAAAGCTTATGATCGAAAAATGATAACGATAATGTAAAATTATTCTTCAATAATTTAACATTCGCTTTGCATTCATATTATGTTGTTGATAATTACTTTAATTTAAAAGTACTTCGTTAAAAACAACCATTTTCAACGTTATTTTTTATTCGTTCACATCCTCTCTGATTTTATAATTAATTTTTAGAATGCGACTTTTTCAATATTTTCTTTCACACGTCAATATCTTAACGAGCAGTTATACACAATTCTTGTACGAGTACATTTGTTTTTTTTTTAGATACGTCGTGGAGAAAGTGATTGACTATCGATAATGTTTTCAATATTATACGCACGTTTGTTTGTTGTTTCTGTCACCTCCTCATACCAATTTTGTATCAATGTGTCCGGAAAAATAATCTTAGTGACTTAGAAGACGTGTTTAAATAAAGCGTATTATTTTTTGTTGACGTTCGACAGTGACGTATCGTACGCAGAATACGCTTTTAAGCTTTGAGACATGTGTGCAACGATCGTTTGAGAACAAAATATATTGATTTCGACACGACATTGTAGTCGTTTATTGGCAAATCTGATAGCCAAATCGAGTACATTCTATTGGCCAGCACTCACGCAAATTTAGGCAAAAATAATTAATATTTTAAATAAAAGAAAAATAATGTCATTTGACGTCTCGTGTCTCAAAGGACCAGTTTATATTATTATATAATATATTATGTTTAAACAATATTACCAATGTCCGCACAGATTTATTAAGTTTTTAATATTTTAATTTTTTTAAATTTTTTTAATTTCTTATAAAGAAATAAAAACAAAAATATTTTATATTCGTTTGCAATATTTCATATACTTTTTGCTTACTTTACCTAGTATTACTGTAGTATTTTTAAAATAATATATGCTGTTGTATTATAAATATTTCGACCTACCGTATATAATTGGAGGTCATAAGTATAATACTCGGATCAAAATATATCGTATAGCGCGTTATTATTCTCGAATATAAATAGCCATAAATTATTTAAGTTTACTCATGAAACATGCATTAAGCCAATACTATTTGACGCAATGCCCTGTTTTGAAGCTATATAATAAAGTACTTTAAGCAAAGCACCGCATATAATATCATATATATATATATATATATATATTATAAACACAAGTCATCTGTTTGCCAATGAAAAATCTTATTTGAAATGGAATTGAAACAGTTGCTGTATGACTTCCTAGATATATGCGCATTGACGTGTTCATTTTTTTCATTCGAATACGTATCTAAGATATTTTTACTTCATTTTTGCCATAAATCAATAATAACAACTGCAATTATGTAATATAATGGGACATTTTTTTATTCAATTTCTGGACGGAATAACAATGTATTGATTTTTCAATTGTTCATAAATATTTATTATTAATGTAATAAAGTTTTTACATTTTTACGAAAAAAAAAAAAATGCTTTCGGTAAAAAATAATTACGTTTACGTCATATATATCAAACATTATACCTTTTGAACTTTTTGATGTGTATGAATCAATACAATTTAATTGTTCCTATTGAAATACATGTAATACTTCATTGCTATATTTTTATAAGATAATAATATATCACGTGAACATTATTTATATTATTAAAAATTCTTACAACATAAAAAAAATCTTTTAGTTCATTTTTTCAAAACAAAATTATATGGTTTTTGATTAATATTACTATTTAGTAATGAATAATTTTATTTTATGCGTTTCGATAACATTTATTTATTTTTTCTTTATTTTATACTTTGAAAACATATAAAACATCTCTAATTAACATTTTAAAGCGGACCCAGTAAGTTTATTTTCATATAATTTAACAATTTCGCACTTTTTTTGTTTATTGGTCCATAAAATTAAATTGTGAAAAAATGTATGATTGGGTTAATTATAATTAGTTATTATTATTATTATATTACATTTTAATACTATGTGATGTATACTGCCGGTTTTTGCTTTACCTGTTTTCATTTTCAGGGAAGAAGAGGGTTTTATAAAAGAAGAAGAGAAACCACTGCCAAAACCCGAGTTCCAACGGAAGGTGTGGCTACTGTTCGAGTACCCGGAGAGCTCCCAAGCCGCTCGGGTGGTGGCCATAATATCCGTGTTCGTCATATTGCTGTCCATCGTGATATTCTGTCTGGAAACTTTGCCAGAGTTTAAACACTACAAAGTGTTCAACACGACGACCAACGGTACGAAGATTGAGGAGGACGAGGTGCCTGACATCACCGATCCGTTCTTTTTGATTGAGACCATATGTATCGTGTGGTTCACGTTCGAGCTGTCCGTCCGCTTTCTCGCCTGCCCTAATAAGTTGCACTTCTTCAAAGACGTGATGAATACGATTGACATAATCGCTATAATACCGTACTTCATCACGTTGGCCACAGTGATTGCTGAGGAGGAGGACCCCACGATGAACCTGCCCAAAGCGCCGCAGAATCCGCAAGACAAGAGCACCAACCAGGCCATGTCGTTGGCTATACTCAGGGTCATCCGGCTCGTGAGGGTTTTCAGGATATTCAAACTGTCCCGACATTCCAAGGGATTGCAAATTCTTGGGCGCACCCTAAAAGCCTCTATGCGAGAACTGGGACTGCTCATATTTTTCTTGTTTATCGGTAAGATTTTTCGACGACGAACCGCGTCCGCGTCCGCCTGTACCACGCATCTTATTGTTGCTTTTGTTATCGTGTACTAATACCCCGCGTGGTTGACTTTGGGGACCTTTGCGTTCAATTCCGTCGTACCGCGGCGTATATAAAACCACGTTTTTATAATAAATACTCTGGTCCTGGTAGAAATAAACCAGGCTGGTGTACCGCGTGATTCAAAGCAGAGACGAAGGAAAACTTGAAGTATTGCGTTCTGAAATATTTCACGGAACCAACGGGAACGATAATTATATGATATAATAACATGACGTACGGAAGTCATCGCGTACCACTGGTCCTCCATGGTGATGGATTAGATCTAATCCTATCGTTGATTGTCTCTTATAGTTGACAACAAATCGTATACAATATACAGGTCATTATAGTAGTTTATATCGGAGAGATAGGTTCGCCGCAGAGTATTCGATTTACGCGTCTATCTTTCCCCGCTCCCATATTGTTGTGTTGGTTGCAGACAAAAATCTTTGATCGAGAAACGCTATTTATAATACTGAAAATTAGAGTAGTCGCGCGCAAACAAATTCGTTTGGCGGTGGCAGCGGTTAAAGTGTTTGTTTACGTATATATATATATAACGTCGACGACGGGGCAAAACGAAAATAATCGTAACATTCCGACGTGTCATTTTATCGATTGACGTCGACCCGAACTCCCTCTGTGGTTGTAGAGAGACTGTGCTTATATATATATATATATAGAGAGAGAGAGAGAGACCACCTCTCGCCGGGCCGCACACACTCCGTCTACCTGGTTAAACCTTTTTTTGTTTTCTCTCACTCACTCGATCTGTGTTTGTGTGAGTCCTCCTCTCCGTTATTTCGTATTAACCTATAAATACACACACACTGTATCGCAACCACCGCTGAACTCTCCGTCAGTTACCGAGTCCGGTTTCGATTAGATTTTCCGACCCCGGGCAACTCTCACCCACTGACAATCAAGCGCCTCACCATTAGTCTGACAAGAGCGATGAATTTTTCACATGACGTTATTTTCTTTCTCTCTCTTGTACCCGATCGTTTTGTTAATGAGCGATGACACCACTACCCTGCACAGTATAATAATAATATAATAGGTACTTTTAATTTATCCGAATATTCGAAATACGAACGTTTTGTTATACATATTATTGTTTTGTAATTTATTTGAGACACGGTCCAGTATTTAATATATTGTTGTTATATTATAATGTTTATTGGTCAAATCTTGCGGCGTAATTTACCATTGAACTTGCTCGTCTTATCGAATATTTCTATTTTGAGAAATTATATATAATACTTTTCAAATGACACCAATTTTTCTGCAATTGCACTATAGTACATTAGTACCTATCTTTCTCGAAACAAAGAAATATCTCGCAGTTTTTCTGATATCCAGTGTTGTTTGCATGTAATTTTCCGAGTATTCGAATCCACAAAATGTCTACTGTGATTTACATTATTTTTGACTTCTGTGTATACATTTTTATATGGTCATTATTAACCACTCTAATTCTATAACAACCATCCACATGACAAGTATAATATTTTATAAATCCACATTTTTCATAAAATCACAATTTTCCGGTAAATCGCGCTTTTTATTAGTACCGCATATTATAACGATTGATCATTACTTTTCTCAATACGGTTTGTCGATATAGCGTTTAAAAAAATGTAAACATAAGTCCATCCGTTTTATATGCATATAATCTCTACCAGTAAATTCTTTGCAAGTCCCTTCTCCCTACCTCAATCACTGTAGATAGAGCAAAAGATACAATAGTATATTGAGAGAATTCGCTAGAATTCTTGTTAGATCATTACTCGTTATTATTTATTCCAACGCGAATTGAGATTCGAAATTATTATCCCCTACATTATTTGGTAGCGCTGCTCGTTATATTTTATTGTGTGCCGTATTGTGTACCGATGTCAGCGCCGTTTTACGAACCCGTGCTTACTATTCGAACCCGTGATATTCAATTTTTTGCGTCTCTCCGATTTCCATTAGACCGACCACCAAATTGTGTGGTGGATTAGACGACACTGAATTATGTGGGCGTATGCGTCAAATGAATAGAAATTGTGTTTGACGTTTTTTAATACAATCGTCATGTAATTAAAAATAGGTACACCACGAAAATAAATCATGACTAGAGCACAATCGAGTTAGCATACGTTTCTGAGTGGTGAGGAAGAGGGGTAAATCATCCGTTTGTCTATGTTCAAAATGTTTCAGTCGTTTCCTCGATTTTTTGATTGCTAGTCTAACGATTAGTAGTATATACAAAACAGAAAGTCCAATTTGTTTGATTCTAAACAGATAGTATGCTAAATAATCATACTTTTCTGTCAAATAACAATTAATAAAACAAAAATAGCGCATATATTCCTAAATTTAATCTTATTTTTAGTGATATTTTGATTTATTTAGATTATTAAATAGGTACTTACAGTGTTGGTTTTAATATTTCAATAGTCGTTACAAAATAAAAAAAAATAATCAAATCATCATCTTATAAGTTACTTAAAATAAGCATATATAAATAGCAATAAATAGCATTTTAGCATTTTAATATAACTTATAAAGTAACTTTTTTGTACGGTTTTATATAATATTATATTTATGTATAATATTATTTTTTAGCTAAATTCGTGTAATCATGTCTAGAATCATCGTACAATAGTATTGTCATTTTTAAAATGATTTCTGCAATGATTCAAATTGATTAATAAAATATGTAATATTAAATTTTAAATTTTGTACATTCGATACTCCAATAACAATTTTTAGAATCTTTAAGATATTACATTTTACTTAAAATGTCAACTATATTTAAAGGAAGTAAGAATTTAGAGCTTTAAATCAATAAATATTACATTACATTCTTCGGAAAATTTGTGTAATTAAATTACTGTATCATATTATATAAACATGTAATTTATAGTTTGAAACGAGTTAGTTTTTTAAAATTATAAAAAGTTTAATTAAATTATAATCGTATGATGTTAGGTGACTAAGTGGCTACACGAGTAACTAATTTTACTATATACTAAGTACTTACCAAACACTGTATGTATCATATTATATAATATAATATATCTATTAAGTAGGTATATATAAGCAAATTACGCTGTTATATTCCAACAAATATTATGCAAGGTATAAATGATTATTTTATCGTAAATTAAGTATAATAATATTTTTGAATATTTTAAAAAATACTGATTTTAAGAACTAATACCGATACCAATAATAATCATAAAAAATGTAAAATATTACCATCCCAAACTTTGTAAACATGTCATTGCATGACACTATCTAGATATTTGTTTAGTATACAATTATATAATAATAAATATGCGCGTAGGGTGATTTCCTACTCACCATGATATTTTTCACGATGGCCAACGCATGAAAACTATATGGTTGTCTCATCACGATATTATTATATTATATTTTATACGATATCCAAGATTTCTAAGCACATAATATAATAATAGTGGTTTTTCTGATGTGTGTCTATTTTTTTTTGTCATTTTTCTCTGTACATTCTCACATAGTACGACGTAATATATACCTATGTGGTTCTTTTATATTCGTAAATATAAGGCAAAATACACTATCACAGTATTTAAAGTCTATACTTTTATATAATATAATGTAATAATATCTTTGTCCGTTTAGTAAACGCTGTTCTCGAGGTGAAAGCTAATGAGGACTTTATCTCCACCATTTCATTTGGAATATTTTTTTTCATTGCAGCGGTGATGAATAAATTAATTAGATTTTTAAAATAAATAGTATTAAAATAATGTATAGATCTAGAAACACATAATCTTTGACGTTCTAACCTAGATGATCAAATTTCTATGTAGACCTTATTTTAGTAGACTTCATATTTCTGTAGTTCGTTGTAGATTTTTTTTTTTGTCTTCCGATCACGGTAAACCTGTTTTATGGGAGATTGATTATACTTAAAGTCAGTATAGATTAAGACATTTGATTGATAACTACTTTTTATTATCAACTTCTGTACTTGTAGCAATTTAGTTCTCCGATGATTTTCATTCGTAAGGACGTTTGTATTATTCGTTTGGAAAATCGACCAAGAAAAAACACAAGGTCAATCTTCCCAAATTAATTTTCATGGCCCTGTACAGTCACCGCATGATAACGAAAACCAAAATGTCTTAGATTTTTATCATTTAGTTGTTATTACATACAAACACGCCTTAAAATGATTTTTTTTATGCATACACAAAGTTCATGTTGTGACGTGACTGCCTTGGTCCTCATAATCTTAAGTTAAAAGGCTAGTCGGTCACGTTGTTTTTTAAACCGGGGGCGTTAAACGCTGGTATCCAATTTAGAGTGAATAAAAGCGTTTGACTCACAAAAATCAAATTAAAATTCATACGATATCCGTTAGTCCATCAGAAACAAACCAACCAATTAGATCGTCGCACAAAAGCTTCAACATATCGCGCGCGACTGTATATTGTGGTCGTCGTCCACCGCGCCCGCTACATTCTGAGTCCGCTGCTATTGATTTTAACTTTTTCTGCGTGCAACGATAAAAATAAACTCACGCAAATACACATAGACGATCATATACACTTAACTCAAACACACACTCATACATAGTCATCGTCATCGCGCAACGATGATGATGTTGCTGTGTAATAAGGTTCTCAAAAATTAAATATAATATAGATCAATATATATAATAAATTATGTGTATAATTATATATTTACACACAAGTTGTTTTTTTTTTAATGCAAAACAGTAATTTCTCGATTAGATATTTTTGAAAAAAAAATTTGCATATAATTTAAAATTTCAACCGCATAATAAAATTATGTTATCATAATTAATAATTTTTTTATTCTTATATAATTTACCTAATTAGTTAGATTAGGTTATGTAGCAATAATAAATTAAATAATGCAATCAGTACTTACTGTTTCAAAATGATTTTGAGACGGACATATTTATTGTTTTATATATTAGATATGAATATAGTATATTTATATGATAAATTATTAATTATACAACAATTGTTATATGATTGTGATGGGATTTATCGTGACAAATCGACGGAAAACCATTTTGACAGACCCTCACGCTCGCGTTTTCCGTTGGACCGACCAAAGACAAAACTTTGTACACGATTTACCACACGGACGGCCGATCAATTCTGCTGATCGGAATCGGTGGAGCGGAACTCACAGCCGTTTATTATTATCGCCATATCCGATCTTCTATGCCGCACTTGTGGCGAAAATGTGTGTGTGATTATTGCACTGTAATATATCATATTTGGTCATAATGCGTGATTGGTGATGAGTCATTTGTCCATAGGCACAATTTAGATAGAACGTGAAGTGCTCACAAAAACGATCGTCATCAAAACCATATTTGAATCGGATAATTATTTTTTTCTATTAATATTACGATGATGTTATATTGTGAACTTAAATTGTAGTTTTCGATTTCAAGACGTCAAATTTGGATTTAGTGATTTTTTATTGAGCCGATTTAACAGCGCATTTTCTTAGAATTGTATACATTTCACTTAGGATATAACGTCCTCTTGATAGATTTTTAAAAATATTCATGCTATCGTAATCATTTACCACAGTACAATAATTATTTGTTATCATTTTTTTGTAATATTTTCGGATTTTTCTATTGTTTCTAACTAAATTTATTTGGAGAATCCTTTCGATTAATTAAAGATCTATAGCTTTGACCTGTACATACTACTTAAAATTATAAACAGCTGATAATTTTGTTCCTTGTGTGCTTTTTAAAGACTAGTTTTAACCCTAACTATTTACAAATCCTGCAATATAATAAATTTAAAAAAAACCAGAAGAACGTTAATTGTAATTTATATTTTTTATTACCTAGTTCTCGTATAGTTTCGTAAAAAAAATGTTTGGAAATATATATTCGTACATTTTCAGTATGAACATAATAGTTTGCTTACACATTAACATAATAATTATAACGTAATTTTATGTAACTTATACATGTTAACATTTAAAAAATTTAAATGCGGTTCGTTATAATTTATTTTTAAAATATTAAGTTTTTAATCAAATTTTATCAGTCATATTTTTATTATTTTCTTCCACAAGTCAATAATTACAGAAAATATTTCTTACTCATTAAATGTCATCGATTTATAGCGTTTTTATTCAATGAGTTATTGTGATCGGCGCTCTTCCCGACCATTCGTTTCATGCGTGTATTTTTAATTTTTATCATATAATATTATACATTTAAATTGTATAAAATAAATTAATGTATATTTTTAAAATCCATAAGAAATCCTATCCGTTTCACTCAAAACTATTAGAACCATATTTGTTTCTTAAAATGCCAATAAAAATTCCATTTAGGATTGATATATTGGATACCACTGTCGTTCGATTCTCCGCGAAAAAATTTGAATTCAGCACGTTCAAGTAGTACAAGCACTCCAAAGTTCGTTTAAATCGATGTAACATTTTAGTAGTGTTTCGGAGGATTCGACATAAGTACCCTCCAATTTCTCCTGTCCGTAATGATCCGCGCAACGTACACACACGCATATAGTCTGTGTGTCATATTTATCAATTTCCGCGATAACATTAAAATATTTTCATTCAAACTGTATTATCGTAACATTTTCTAGCCAGGTGGTCGGGGCTCACCCATTTATATAATATTATAAATATATGTTTATAGTGGGTCGGTGCCGCACGCGCCCGGACCGGCCCCGTCGTCATGGATACCGCGCGCGCCGCCTCCGACTATAGCGATCGAATGACGTCATCCATCCGGGGTTTTTGTGAATAACCTCATTGAAGAAAAACGGCCTACTTTTCTCTGCACACACAGGTTCTTCGTCAGCAGCTGTAGCCATATATATATATATATATATATATATATATATAGGTACAAGTTATATATTTAAGTCTACCAAAGTAGGTGGAAAAAATTCCGAATATAAAAATAAACTCCTACACTTCCTTCTAAACACCGCACCCGACGTAGTGATTTTCAAAATCGATTGGTGAAGTTATTATAATACAATATTATATCGTATTTAACGACGTATTCGCTTATTATAATACTCTACATTCATTCGTATGGCGGCGATACAACTCCCTGGGCTGCGCACTATGTGATTTCGAGTACACAATAAATGTTATAATATTTATATGTTCGCGCTTACGTTACCTTTACTTAATATCGTGTTAAGTTGAAATTCACAATTCTTAGAAAATCTACACCAGTTATGTAACTTAGGTATTATTTTATATATAGATTTATCTGTGATGGTCGGAGACGAAACGATTGGTAAATGGAAAATATTTTCCTCCGTTTGAATTTTCTTTTTACTATTCGTGTAAAACACAATACTTACAATTGTTAGGTATAAAAAAATTAATGGACCTTAATAATAATTGGCATGAAGATAATATTATAAAGTAAAATTAGTTGATAAAAAAAGCTATAAAATTTATTTCCAAATGTATCCACTTAGATACATTTAAGTTATTACATACTTAACATTGACGACGTTGAAATGTTGAAGATTTATTGTGCTTTGAAATAGAATAATTTTAAATATTAAAAAAAGTATAATTTTTTAAAAATTAGTGGTTTGGAATGTCAAATCACATAATAAAAGCAAGATATTCAATTTTGACAAAAAAAAGTTAGATTGTACACATATTATGTTCCCGATACTTTACTACATTTTTGTTTATGCGTATATTGCATTAATATATTTTTCGTGTACGCATTTATTATTAATATTAATATTTATTATTCCAAAAAATCAAAAACTGTGCAGCGGAACAGTACGATCAGAATAGAAATCACCGAACTCGTCGAATAAACATAGGGAATGGCGTTAAATTCCGAGTTCTTACAAAACAATTTATTTCACTGAAATGGGATGAAAAGGGAATGTCCTTGAATTTAAGCAGCCGGGATTGCAAGGAGAGAAAGTCGCGTCGTATCGTTAAGTATTATTTGATCTCGATTCTCGGGAAATCCGGCCGTGCACCCTCTCACTTCAGTACACTACTCGAGTTGATTTCGGTATGGAAATAAACAGAAATTAAGAATGTAGAACGAAAAAATACCTAACTGAGGATAAAGCAAGCGCCAAACACTGCTGCAGTGCTGGGTGGATAAGTCGATGTCGCGGCGCGGCGCGATTTAAGTCGCTGGACTCTCGTGGCGCAATCACCGTGTATCTAATATAGTACTTATATCTCGTTTCGGGGTTTTTCTTTATTTATTTTTTGTTTTATTATTATTATTATTATTATTATTATTGTGGTGTTGAAAAAAGGGGGGCCGCCGACCATTTGTCTCTGAGCGTATTGTTTTCCAGGAGTGGTGCTGTTCTCGAGCACCGTGTACTTCGCCGAGGCGGGTTCCGATCAGTCGTTTTTCAAGTCCATCCCGGACGCGTTCTGGTGGGCCGTGGTCACCATGACGACAGTCGGATACGGTGATATGAGGTAACTTATAATTGCGAGCAGCCAGGAATACGACACCCGCCAACCATATACCATCACGACTGATATATACGCATACCAATAATATGTATACAGTACTGTCACGACCGACAATAATTACGACTTTATAACGCATCTTCATGGACCTATATTGTATAAACATCGATACATGACTTACTGAAAACACACGCACGTACTCAACAACACTCAGATAAAACTATAACGGTGAACTACTATTCTGTAAAAGACAGGCTGATAGAGAGAAATCCCTAACCTAAGAGAGAGAGAGAGTTAGAGGGAAAACGAGAGAAAAACAATTTTTTTGAACCAGAGAAGGGCGATGAGAAAGATATAAGTAATAAGATCAAGAAAAGTTTCAAAACACTATATCTCTCGAATATAGAGTAAACTTTATATAATACTCACAAATATATATATATATATATATAACATATCATCGTGATCACGGGGTTCTACATGTAATATATATATATAATATTATAAAATGATATGTCATGTATTATGTACAATATTTTATAAATATATGTGTACGAAAAATGTTTCGTTATTGTGATGGGGGAATTCCATATAAGATCGTCGTCGTTGTCCACGCCGCCGATCGGAATCGCGATTTATTCATTTTTTGTTTATATTTATTTTATTTTATATAATATGGTTATTATTATTATTTTATCGTTTTCATCGTCGTCATTATTGCTATTATTATTATTATTATTTATTTATTTATTATTATTATCATTTTTTATTTTTTTTTATAAGTCACAGTCCTAATGAATTTCAGGTGTGGTGCTATTCTCGAGCGCGGTGTACTTCGCCGAAGCCGGCTCAGAGAATTCCTTCTTCAAGTCCATCCCGGACGCATTCTGGTGGGCTGTTGTTACCATGACGACTGTGGGCTATGGTGACATGACGTATGATGTACTCAATTTCATTAAGACAAAATTAGACAGTTATTGAAATTTATTTTTTTCCATATTTTTAATTTTATTCACTAATAGTTATTTGCATTTTATTTTTTCTTTAACATTTTAGTGCGATTTATTACCAGAGAAAAAAAATAATAATAATAACAATAATAATACAGCAACAAAAATCGCATTAGACATATTTTTATTACATTGTGTTTTTCGTAAACGTATTTTTATTCGTTCTTTTACTAATTATTATTTATTTTTATTTTTTTAACATCGTTAGCTTGTCATTAACATATTATTATTATTATTATTATCGTGTAAGCTGTCACTAATTTCGAACTGCCGTAGATCATTAGTTATGACTATAATATTATTATATATAATGTTCTTATAACCAGCAAACACACGTCATACTTTAGACTTAAATTCATCACATTTTTGTGTTTATTTATCATTTACATTTTTTTTTATGATCACGTATGTAAGGTAATAAACAGGGCATCTAAAATATTCGAGAATATTTTACATAATCTGCAGTTATACGTATATACGTACAAAATATGTTTTAAAAACTTTCCAAGTACCCTATGTATAAATTACATGAATACATAATTATATATTATTATAATTTGTACATTACATACGTTGATTGTTTGATGTATAGCTTATTAGAAAAACTTACTAATACTTAGTTTCCTCGAGATCTTTATTATTATTATTATTATTTGTTTTGTTTGACGATTTCATCAAATACTGAATATGTTAGAACAATAAAATTCTAATATGTTCGTCTTAAACAATATTGTTATTACAAATTATAGTCGTCTTGTCACTGTACGCTCCATTAGGGTTGCCAAAATTCCCAAATCTGTATAATAATGTCATCATCATCATCATCATCATCATCATCATCCGCGTGCACATCATATTTAGTGAAATATAAAAAGACATTTTATAATATTATGCCACAATATAGTTTCGATTGCAGTTTTCCCAATGCGATTAGAACGTTTTAGATGAATCATATTATATTGATAGAGGATTTCAGTTTAGCTAGATCGGAAAAATATTATTATTAGTTTGATAATATTAACACCAACTACTATTAATAATTAAGTAAAACATTATAATATCTGTTTTTTTTATTTTTTTTATTTTGTGTTTTTGCCATCATTTTTCTGTTCCTTAAAAATAATTACATAATATTATGATACACTTAAACGTTTAGAGAGTGTTTAGACAGTTTTATTTACCATGTTATATATACTTAGTATACAATATTACATTTTACTATTTTTATTATTATTTTTTTCCGTCAATTAGAGGTATCACCTGTTATAGGTAGACTTATATAGACAGTATATAACAGCAGCAGTTCACTAACACATATAGTTACCATATAAACATATAATAGCCTTGACAGAACTATATATATATAAATCATTACTTGACTATAAGTCATTTTTAATAATAACTACATATACGAAGTTATACATAACATAGTTTTAGCAGCACGAAGTGCAGTGTTGTAGTTGCATATTGCAGTTTTAACAAAACTCATTACTCACATGATATATTATTACACTTACCTACTAACAATAATAATCTGTTGGCCTGAATATTTTCATTTTTTCGTAGTCGTTTTTGTATGCATGTTTTACTTTAGAACTTCGTATTGTTAACACTGTAGTGTAGTTGTTTAAATTATATTTAATGTAATTGCATGTTATTATAAACGATAGCATTATATTATAATTAATATATTATTAACCATAACAGTATAACAATAAGTGTAAATTATACGATCATCGTGTTTGCATAGTTTATATACATATATATTATATAATATTTACATATATGCATATGTTAACTATGTGATTAATAAGACGATTTTGCTTTTGAAATCGTTTTATAAAAATCTCACGAGGGATTCAATTCTAGTGGTGTGTGCGTGCGTGTGTGCGTGTTTTTTTTTGTTTTTTTTTGACAATCCATCTTTTTATCGTGACAAGTTCTGGAACACGATATGATACTTACCCACAATTTTCCTGAGCTCGGACACCCGTTTATGTTTTTGGCTTTCTCGTATTGATTGTGCAAACGCTTCTCACGTGGTGAATTATTATACGGCACATAATATTATTCCCATGGTGTGCTTATATTTATAATATATTACAGGTCGATTATGTTATTATCGCAGATCACTCGATATTTCTTAATAACCCAATCTAACTAGTTGTATGATTTGGGATAGTAGGTGAAAATGTTTAAGGGTATGCATCATACCTATTTATTGCAAAATGCCTTCTTTTAGAAAATAAAATTTAAAAGTTTAAATTAATTATATAAATAGACAAATTGACATATAAATCTAATTTTAAATTAATATTATAAAAATATACAGAACGATTATATTATAGAATAACATTCATTATTTTGAAATCTGTTAATATTTTTAAAAACATTTTGTTTATTTAATTTCCAGTCGAGATAAAACAACATTATTGTATTAATAACAAATTATATTTTTAATAATTTCTTTTGTTATGATTAAAATTTCTTATGTTTTTTAATAACAACATAATTTTTATTATCATATTCTGTGGCAGAATATTTTTGAAGCATTTTGATGCATAATAATTGATATTTGGACGATTTTTGTAATGTATAAATATTTAGAATTTTGGTGAGCAGAGTAGACACGTACGAAGATACTCCGCAGAATGTTGTTTTACTACCACTCACCCAAACTTTAAATATTTATACTCATAAGCTACTAGTCTAAATTTCGATTAATATATATAGAAAAAATATTCTGTTTCAGAATATATTGAAAATGTATAATTGTCATTCAAAAAAGTAAAATCTTTTAACATATAACGATCAAGTATATAATTTTATTTTAAAAATGGTTTTATTAATAAAAGTTATGTAAAAAACTATTTTTCAAAAATGTTAATAGATTTTAAAATAATAATATTGTTGTTTGATAAAAAAAATCACTAATGATATTTAACTCATTATATTTTTCTTTTAAAATAATTTTTTTGTGATTTTTATATCAATCAACTACCTAGATAGATTAGAAATCACTTCCAACAATTAAAACAACTGAAATTATATATTTGAACCAAATCAAATCCAAAGAGTTAGGTTAAGTTACCTCATAAAGGAACGTCCTGGAGTTTTCTGTGATTATAGAATCGTCCTGTATTATATCACGTTTGAAAAATAAATAATAAATTCAACGACGCGTGTGCATCATTGTGATGACTTTTTGTTGTTTTGGTTTTACATTTTCATTTGTCCATATAAATATTATAACATACTGTACAACCTTTTGAGTGAATTAATATAATCGTGTATTCCAAACAAAAAACAAAGAATTTCCTTGATCAGTGTCTATACGCATACACATATATTATACATATTTATCGGTTGATCCAGAAATTGGTGAGACATCGTGACGGACAAAATAATACCATCATTTTATTTTATTAGGTATATCGATCACTCGTCAAACTAGAAACTTCAGGTATAGACTTTCGACTAGCAACACTACTTTTATTCTTCAGTAGGTAATTTTTGTATTATTACAATGAAAAAAATATTAATTTCAACTGAAGCATTTTAAAAAATATATATTTTTTTAACAACAACCTGTCGTTTTTATTTCACAAAAAAAAAGCAACTGTATACTCTTTTAAACATTTTATTTATTTGTAATTTATTATTTCGATGTATTAATATCAAACATTTTTAGTTTTTATTATTATTAATGATGAGCATTGACGCAGATTGACGATCGAAATATTGTGAATAAAACCTTTCATTGGGTAGATACCCCTCGCTATTTAAATCCGCTCATCCAAGCGTGTCCACCAGTAAAATGAACTACCCCACGTGTTCACGTGTTTATGCGTATACGCATACTGTTCAGTAAATTATACACACAAATATTATATTTTATATTATACGTGTGTTAAATAAAAAGCATGTTAATTCGCATGTATATTATATATATAATATAATATATATACGATTTAGATATTTTTGAAATTTGTTTTAGTGTTTACACTTGCGTTTTTATACATTTTTGTTCGTTTTTCTATTTGTTATTTTTTCTAATTTACATATTTTATTATTAATAGAAATGATAAAATTGATTGTACAAAAAACAACCATAAAAAAAAATACCACCGCCACGCAATCCTCCGCTAGCCATTATACCATACATTATAATATTATTATATTGTTGTACACTCGCCGGAACACGTCGACATGTGACATATTCGAATGTGTTTCAGACCAGTGGGCGTGTGGGGGAAAATTGTCGGTTCACTGTGCGCGATTGCCGGCGTGCTCACAATCGCACTGCCCGTGCCCGTCATCGTGTCCAACTTCAACTATTTCTATCACAGAGAGACTGACCAAGAAGACATGCAATCGCAGAACTTCAACCACGTCACCAGCTGCCCTTATCTTCCCGGTACTTTAGGTGGGTATCCGAGGCGAGAGCTGTCAATCGACGCGCCGTCACTTCCGTCCGAGTCGCGGCGCGCTCGACGTTCGCGAACGATATAATATTATATGCGCTCATATACCCACTGATTTTATACATACATATTATTATATACGGTCCACGTTTTTTTTATAGTAGTACAGAACGTACAGTGATAGTCTTCAACCAGTGACTCGCGATTGGATTAAAACAAATTTAAAAATGCAAATATCATATTAGTATGCAGTAGTCGCGCAGCGTAAAAAACTAAAAATTAAATAAAACGATATGAATATTACGATTTAACGGTACCTATGACTTTTTTTTATTTATTCAAGTGTATTCCAATCTATAGTTTTTGTCAATCTAATTTTTATTACAATATTTAGTAATAATACACTTTATGCTCACCCTATTTTCAATTACTAATGAATTATCCAAAATCTAATTTTGGAAATATTTAAGTTTAATTATAAATACCATATATTCAAATATTTAGATTTAATATAGGTACCATTTAATCTTTTCATTTCTACGGCTGTACTATGTTTCTTTATCCATAGTATAAAATACACCTTTTATCTAGTTATATCGAAAAACAATACAGATAAAAATGACGATTTTAACAGTAAATCAAAATTGTATAATTTTATTTTAATATGAATGATATACATATTAGAAATTATTATTAATAAAAATCATTATTAATTAAAATATACTGTGCCATTTTTAAGCGCCATGTTTGGTTACCCTATTCGTATAAATTTAAAACTTTAAATTTAAGCTAAAATATATTTTTGAACTCCAACACAATACTTATATATTATTCAATGCAACAACATTAATTATAGTTTAAAAATGATTTAAAAAAATAAAAACTGAAACTAATTCAGCAGAGATGGGCAAATGCGATTTATAATTTATATACAAGTTTATAATATAGTACAATAGTATATACAAGTACTTCCGAACATTGGTCGAAGACAAATTATTATCAACTAAATCAGTCGCAAGTCAAAAAATGGTTGAAGGCTACTGGTGTGTACTGTGTGTATAAATAATATATATACGACATACGTATTACATTCACACACTCTATGTTTACTTATTATTTATTACCTACCATTATTAGCTTTATTATTATTACTATTGTTGTTATCGTCGTTAATGTTGTTATTGTTATAGCAGACTGTTTAACTCACCATGTACCCATATACTATACACAGTTTCTCGATCAATTTTTGTTTTTTGTTATTTTTTATTTGTGTTTTTATGTATATATATATATAGGTACTTGGGTACATGGGAATTTTTGAAGTTCTATGATAATAATTGTAACATTACGTTTTTTCAATAAATATCAATTATTATTTTTTTTTTATCGTAGTGATTTTTTGTTTTAAGTCGTATCATTTTGATTTAAAATGCAAGTCAATTGAATATCGAATTGGTATTTTAACAAAATAATTTAGCTATTTAAGTTTAGAGTAGGGTGACCTGAGTAATAAACCATTGTATAAAGTATAATATATTGCTAAATTATTTTCTTCTGTCCGAATTAAAAATTAAAATAGAAAACACGAATTTATTGTACCAACTTTTATTATTATGTGATAATATAACTTTTAAAATTTTTAATTATTATTTCAGAACACTATTTTTTAGGATTAATTATACATATTTTATAAATTTCATGATATTCTATGCCCCAGTGACCATAGCGTTCACTTTAGAAAATACAAAAAAACTTTTCTCGTAACGAATTGGAAACGAATTAAAAGTTGAACTGTTCGCAAAATCGAACAGAAACGGGTCACCCTATTCTGCAGTGCATATATATATATATAATAAATGGGAGCTGCAGGAAATCATTGAAACTTCACACATATTTCATCCAAGTTAAAAATCTTTGCAGACAGAAGCGATTAAAAAAAAACTTGATAATAAAATATTATGCTCCTCGTATAATTTTATTTACTATAATATTATATGCAAGTATTGCAAATATTATGTGTACCAGGGTTTTCGTGACTATTTTTTGTCGTTGTTATTCCTCTTGTGTATAACGTTTCCGTTTCGCGTCCACCACAGGTCAACACATGGTGAAATATCCGTCGGGTGGTGACTCGACGTCGGACCTGATGGACTTGGAGTCGGCGGATAATTGTCTGCTGGACGCGGAGCTGGACGAACCGCCTCTGTCGTTGCCGCCGCCGCAGCAACCAAAAAAGTTCAACAGCTGTGCCACCGTGGTCAGGCTCAACAACAACAGCATCAAGAGGTTCAGTGTCGAAACTGACGTCTGACTAGCAGGTGCGGTATTAGCAGTGTAATTTTTAATAGCACTGTACCGTATGGTATATATTATGTTTTCATAGATTTTAATATATCTCATATTATTGAGATCACTATCATTCCGACCGATTTTTGGAAAACCTAGCCAGGATCTATATCTATCTATACCAATTGGCAACACCTATACGATGTTAACTAATATGTACGTTTATATATAACCTACATCAAAACGTATTATACTTATTATAAATTCGTTAAACATTGCAATTCAAATGTTCGTAAATCACGATGTGTATAGCATTTAATAATAATAATAATATATTATTTACTAAGGAACCTCCTATTGTTAAGCTATTTGGAGCCATTTCGAAATCCGTTTATTTTTATCGAACACACCCCACAACGCCTTTATTGTTACAATATTATAATACTCTAAATTTTATTGCCACAATATTCTATATTATACTTCTATGAACAGCTATCGTGAAACACGCCAATCGAGTAATTTCCGTATCGGTACCAGCCATATCGAAAAGTTGTATCCAACGACTTGATAACTTTTGTTTTAGAAACCAATTAAAACTTTCGCATCACTGGAAATTTATAGGTATAATTTAAATTAATAAATATATTTTCATTAGTTTTTGCACGCCAGAAAATAAAAACATAAATTGGAAAAGCCTCAGAACGTTCTGAAACGTTTTAGGCTGGACAATTTGTACTTTTTCAAATACCAGCTACAGTTATGATCGCGTGTAAAATGTACGATTTTCTGTTGCTTGTAATTGTTCGTACTTTATAAATGATAACACGTGTATCGTGTTCAAACTGTTTAAAGTACTTCAAATAGTCCAAATTAAATACATAATTAAACATTAAACTTTAAATAGGGAACAATAGTGCTTATAAATGTCGTCTTACGCGTGTAATCATTTAAACAAAGTACTTATAATACCTACATAAAATAATTAGTATTTTTCGTTTTCTTATTTAAATTACACTCATCCATTACAAATAATAAATTATATTTAATTATTAATTGATGTAATAATATTATAATATATTCAACATTTCAATTTAAAGGATAAAGTAAACTGCGCAGGGATTTTAATGATTTGATGATGATTTACCAATATATTGTTTTCTCTTCGATTAGAAGAGCATCTAGCATATTAGCATGCTCATGATTCAATTTTACCATGAATTCTCAACTATATGTCCAGAATGAATAAAATAACTTATACATAACTATATCGATAGATATACTTACTTATAAGTAGTTTCGTAACAATAAATAATTGTATTTGTTTATTAATAACGAATATTGTATAATTATGATAATTTAACTTATACTGATGTGTTATTTATAATTCTAGTATTCAAATTGCAATCCGGCGGCCGTCCAGGTCTCCAAACGCCTATAAGGTGCTGTGCTGTGATAGCTAAGATGTTTCCTTCGTTAAGTTACCTCCGACAAGTTTATTTATAATATTTTTTTAAGCGAATATTAATAACGATAATAAAAATTGTACTCAGAATCTCACTCTTTTGAGGGGATAATTTTCTAATAATATATTGAGCCAATATAATTATATATAATGCATAATACCACAATTATTATTATCCAGAGCCGTAAGGAAAAAAAATTAGTAAACGGATCGTCTCAAATTGTTTTATTTAAAATTGTACGGGTTTTAATACTATATATTATTATATATATATACATATATATATTATATATATTATATATATATACTATACCTATATACCGATAAGCCTTATTTGACTGGATTAAAAAAAACAATATTTCTAATACGTATTTTATTTATTTATTTTTTATCTTATAAGCCACCGATACAGATACGAAAACTATATGAAAACATAACGCGTTGGAGATGCGAGAGCTATTACAATTTTTTAAACACGATTTTTTCCTTTTTTTATAATGTAAAATCTGTACCGATTATAAATTCTCGCCACAGTCTTATTATGATATTTTTGATCGCCTGTAGTATCTATTAGGTATCTATATAATAAATTATTAGTCGCGAGTCTTCCGCGTTAGAATAATAACAATAATAATAAAAATATTAATAATAATAATAATAATAATAATAACGATGACATAATATTATTATATTTATTATACTCTTTTCGATTTTGTATTGATTTTTAATTATTACGTCAACATTTTTACCGTCGTACCTACACACTACTCCAATAACACGAACAATGATGAACCCATAAAAGAATATACAGATTTTGGTGAATCAAAATTGTTTTACGCCCATAACGTTGTGAAATTTATAGCGAATGTGACGAGTGCATAATACGCGCTATGCGGACTAAAATCAATAGGACTCATTTATGGATAAATTTCAGTATGAATAATATAAGTAATAATTATTAATATTAATATTTTTATTATTATTATTATCGTTTCGATGGTAGATAATCATTATTTGTGAAATAATACAATATATATATATATACAACTCAGATGGAGGGTTGACCACCCCTTTCGATGGACGCATATTTCACAATCGATAACTTAAGTCAATAAATAATAATAATAATAATAATAATAATATAATGAATTATTCTCCGTTCGTACAACATAGCACGTAGGTAGGTGGTACACTTTTACCACGTTTACCATGCAATCGCGTACATAACATTTCACCCGTCAAAAACGTTCAGCAACAAAACGTCAAAATAATATAATTTAAAAACACACAATACAATATAATCGTTGTTACAACAACAATAAAATAATATTATATTTTATGAAAACGCACATCGATTTAGGCCACCGAAACGACTATCTTTTCAACTGATTTTATATCATCGTCCGTTCGTCTTTTTTTTAATGATAATAATATTTACAATTACAATACTATAATATAATAACACGACTTTAACAGTTATTGTATACATTCTACATCTGCAATGTTAACGCCTGTTATATACGTTCGTATAATGATGTAATTATATTAACTGTGCTATGGATTTTTTTCGTTTTTAAAACTTTTAATTCTATTCGATCACTTCACCGTCAACAAATTTTTTTTCGGTGCATTTCGTCTGAGAAAAAAAATGGATTACAGGGTAATTCGATACAGTCCGTCGGAAACATTAATGGTATTAAATACCACGCCGAACGTTATTGCATTTATTTTTTTCCTCGTATCGGTCAAAAGGATTCACAATCAATCATTATCATCGTCATCGTAATGATAATAATAATAATAAATAATATATACCAGCACATTATGCAACACTACACTCATAATACTAAATCTAAAACCTAATCCCATTTAATATTTATCCGATATGGCCTTATAATCGGCATACTTACATTCGCATTCGCATATAATGTATTGGTAGTTATGAAGACATAGTTATCGAGTCGAGATTAAAATAGATGATCGTAATATTATTATGATTATATAATATTATAATTTCTCACAACTGTCTTCGTGCCGATCGCTGTTATTATCCTTTTGTATTGTTATTGATTTGTAAGTCGGCATCAGACGTATAAAACTGTAATTAGTTAGTTTCAAAACGAACTTTAACGTCTAATCAAACGACGGTAGAATGGAAGTGTAAATGCGCAGTTCACGACATTACCTATGCGCATACCGAAACGATAACGACGCCACGACGGTTTATATTTGCGTTCCGACAACGAATTTTCATACAAAATGTTTCTACGCCATAATAATATGATTTTAAAGACGGTATTGATGGTCGTAATTGCGGCTGTATAAATCGCAGTGTTTTCCCACGTACATAACTTCTTTCTATATCTTACTTAGATAACTTTGAATTAATGGTTTTGGAAAATCATCACCTATTTTATTAAAAATACATGACTGCAGTAAGTCTGTAAAAATTTATAAAACTAAATTCTATAACTAGGTAAAAAAAAAAAATTGTAATTTTTACGTTATTTAATATCAATAGTAATTATTAGACTCTATACCAATTAACCAATTTACCAATTTATGTAAATATTTTAAAATTTGAATTACCTACTATTTTTCATTAAATACCTACTTGAAATAGTTGATATAATATTGTTTATACGTTTGTTTTGAGATTTAGGCGTTAGCCGGATTAGTACCAACAATATACACCAGATTCAGATATAAATGGTAAAAATTTAATAGGATATAGATATCCAAAGAAATCTTTTAAAAATAGCCAAAAAAGTCTTTTAACCACAATAATGACCTCGAATTTGTTCATTACAAAAAATCAGTTAAATAATTGTTGTACCAAATACTTCAAATACTTTAATAAATTAACTAATAATTCTATGATTAAAAACATATTGGCGACGGTTTTTTTTTTTAATATCGGCGATCAACATCTCGGAGTTGTATATTATTCATTCTTTAAACATACAAGGATATAAAGTTAATATTATGTTAAATGTCTACTATTTTATATAACTGTGAAATTGTGAACATTGAATTAAATCTAACAACATTTTTCAAGATAATATTTTGATTCACTAAAAACACTGTAACTCAAAAAATAAATAAATATACCGATTAAAAATTAAGCTATCTTAAAAATGCTAAAAAATGTAAAATAAAAGTTTAATTTTGAAGTATTTCACATAACTTACAGGAAGTTTTTGAAACTTTTAATGCATTGTTCTAGAGCCCCATCCCCCATCCCCCCAAAAAAACAACACTATCTCTGTGAAAACGCCCTGCACTATTTATTATACATCTACCGTATGTGTACCCTGTATTACTATTATATCTAAAACGCACTAAATTCAGCTTCACGATAGTATTTCTGCTTATAGTTTATGATTGTATTTTGCTGTGCGATTAACTGTTATTTCTATGTTTTTCGAACGGTATCCAATAGAGAAAAATATTAAGACATACAGGTACGCCTCCACGCGAACGGTTTATTATTATATACTTGCATAGGTTGAATATGGTATGAAATATGAATGATTTAAGCTTTTTGTATAACCTATATAAATAATGATAATAATAATGATACTGAGTAACACTTAAAATTTTTGTACTGGTATTTGTATAATAGGTATTAACGTTTTCTTTACCGATGTATTCATTAATAAATTATTATTAAAATTATATTATTATTGTTAAAATATTATTATTATTATTACTAATATCGTTGGACGAATAAATATAACTATTATTATTATTGTTATTGTTAAATTCAACCTATACGTTAAATTGTTTGAAAAAAACACGTGTGCAATTTCTATTTATTATTATATAATATGTATGTACAATGATGATAATAATAATAATAATAATAATATTTAACTTTCTTATTACAATCAACCAGAGCATGTTATTATTTAATAAACTTGTCAATTGCAACGGATTGGAAAAAAAAGGCTGCACAATTAATATTATTGTTAACATAATATTTTATAATAGACATTAGAATGATTTTTGTTTTTTTTTTTTTTTTAATATATTTATTATTATTATTTAAAAAAACGAGATTAAGACAAAACAAAACTTTTTTCTCAAAACGGTTGGTCGTTTTTTTTTTTTAATCGTGAACTATAACCGCAGCCGAGAACGCATTTTTTGTTCTTTTTCGATAAATCTATAACTACACTCGTATCATTCGGTTATCGCGCGCAATGCGGATTTTATGCTGAATTATTTTCGTGCGAAAATAAAAGCTTTTTTTACTGCACTTCTTTATCGTTGTTTTGAATAGTTGTCTTAATATTATATTCTAAGGGAGTAAGAAATATATATAATATGCAAAAAAATATATAATAATATTAATGTTAAACACGTCTATACGCGTACACCCTCACACGTTGTAAAAAAAAAATTAAATAAATACGTAATACTAAAATACAATTTAAATATAATATTATTTAAAAAAATTTAAAAAAAAATTGATTTTCCAAATAAAATTTCATAATAATTATTATCGACAATCTTTATATTATGTATTTTGAAACGATTAATCGGTGCAAAACGCGAGTCGTGCAGTCGTCATACATAATATGATGCGCGCGTATAGGTACGCTTCGCGGGTTTTAATATTAAAATATTTCAATTTAAAAACTTTATAATTTATATAATATATAATATAATATAATATAATATTGTTAAAACACATCACATTTCATTGATTAATGAATATTATATTAATTGTTTTGCGTGGGAAAAAGCAATAATAGTTACTATCATTTTTTTTTTCAATCTATTTATTCAATTTTTTTTTTGATTTTTTACTTTTAAGAAGTTTTTTTAGACTATATTATATTATAATAATATCTGTCCCCAAATCTGTGTTCTTAAACCGTAAGTCCACACGCGTTGTACGCATATAATAATAATAATAATTTTTATGACAGGTATTATATAGCAGCATCGTCATTACCTACATCGCAGTCGGAAATCTGAAAACGAATTCCTTCGCGTGACCACGTGTTCTTATTTAATTACATTATTATTATTAATTCTAATATTTTGCTTACGTGTAATTGATCGAAAAACGAATATCATGGTAGATTTCAATATCATAGTCGCGTCTTGAGTTGACGAAGGGAAAAAATCACTATAATTATTAATTTATTATTGCTACTATTTCCTGTAAACATTCATCCAAAACGAATAACATAAACGCAAGACGCTCGTGCGTTTACTCGTTTCATTCATTGCGTTCTTCCTATTTCTATAGAATATTATTATATCGCGTTAAATACTTATAAAATAATAATTATTATTTTTATCCTATCATCTTTAATATTGTTGTTGTAGTTATTTATTATTATTATTATTATTATTATTATTTCTACTACTAATACAACTGTTGTTATCTGACATTTTTGGGGGCGTTCGCCAATCGTCCGAGACTATTTTTCTCTTTAACTATTTACATAATATACATTATATTATTATTAAATTACCTATATTATACTGTGGATATCTGCATGCACATACTGAAGGGTACTGCAGTTTTCGACGGCTAGATGGTTGTTGAAATATTTAAAATGCATCTCACCCGCACGTTGAATATTATGGAAAGAACGAAATAATAATATAATGACGATGACGATAATTATAACAATAATAATAATAATAATAATAATGAAAACGTTCGCAAATTCGCAATTATCAAATTAATGAGATTATAATACCTAATAATATAACATCAACGATAAATCAATAATAAAATATAAAAACTAATATCGAAGAGATTATTATTTATTTATATTATATATTATATAGGTAAATATAACATACATAATTATTATTATTATTATTATTATTAAACATATTATATATATACATTTATATATATATATATATATATATATAAATACATACATATATATATATATTTGCATATATACATACATTCCTAGATTTGTTCTGTAAATAAATAATTAAATCGTTTATATGAAATTTGTTTTTGTTTCGATTTGTTTTTTTTTATTGTAATCCAATGATCGTATTATATTAATATGTATTATTTAGTAGATATTATATAATTATTTATATATTTATATACATACATATATTATATAGGTATTTATAATATTTTATATGTGTATGAACAATGTATATAAATATATATAAATATATCTATATCTATATAGTGGATGTAATAAATTTAATTTAGTACCTATATCAAACAATTATTTGTAAAATGATCGTTGTATATTGATTGAAAAAGAAATCAGCATGTTATTGTTACATAATAATAAAAATTTGAAAAAAAAAACTAAAAAAATTTAAAAAAAACCATTAAATATATATAATGCTAAAAATTGTTTTGATTTTTTTTTTTTGTAAAATGCAAATGTTCGTTTGAATAAAAGTGTTTTTATTAATAACTAAAAATTATTTGTGTGTGTGTTTTTATAACGACGACGACGCCGCAGTCGTCAATCGTTTTATTTAATACCTACCTAACTATTATTAAAACACCTGTTCAGGTACCTGGGAAATTGTAAAACTCTGCCGGAATACTGGTTAAATGAGTATTGTGCAAACGGTTAACCCCCATTAGGCGATACCACAAAGAAAAAAAAAAGAATACTTATTGGTTAAATAAAAAGGTAATGAAAAAGTCCAATGTAAACTCCACCAGTTTTATTTTCTTGCCTGTAGATACATGCGAATTCATCCTGTGTTAAGAGTTAAGACCTTCTTACATTAAATACGTTTAAATCCGTTATTGCGATGGCATGGGTACGTCAAAATTGCTAAAATTAATAATAGTTTAATATAACATAACGTCATATCTAAATATTTTACGATTTTTACGATTATTTATTATGATTATTCAAATTATTTTACGTAATACCCATTATAATATTATATTAATATTATGTGTCATTGAATATTGTTCAGACAATAATTGTTTATACGTTTAGTATTGTATATTTTTTGCCATATTACGCATACGGCATACCTAACTATTATTTAATATGAAAAATTATTATTATACAAATTATAAATCTTTTTTTTAATAATAATATATTAGTTATTAATTCGGGGCCAGGTAAATAATTGGGTCGGCGATAATTTGTATTCATTTTGAAAGCGACAAGTTGAGTGCCGACTGTAAAATAATTTTTTAAGTTTATTATTGGATAATAATTTTGATCATAATATATTATGTAATATAGCTATATAGATATACTTTAATTTTATTTAGGTATCAAACAATCAAACATAAACTTATTAGGTTCCTCTTTAATGAATGATTTAGGTTTATACAATTATACTAGGTAGTACATTATAGGTACAGCTCCAAACTATAGTTTAACTCTATATACGTACCTACAGTTATTAGGTATCAAAAATTAAGCTTTAGTTATACCTATTTGGAATGATAAATCGTACCTACACAACTAATCAGAATTTCATAATATTATCTAATCCCCTTCAAATATATTTATTCCCTCTGGAAAATAACAAAAAAGCTAACGAATCAACGTGAAAATATCCCTCCTCTTGAACGTCCCGACAAATCATTAGCCATCACTGATTTAGAGAAAGCAAATCTCTTTGGAGCCCACTTATTTTCAACTTTCTCTCCTCATCCAGAAATAATCCCTAGCCCTGACCACACTGACCTAGTAAACTCATTTTTGTCTTCTCCCTTACCCATGTACCTTCCTGCCAAACCGATTTCTCCATCCGAAATCGTAACAGTCATTCACAAGCTTCGGCCTAACAAAGCTCCTGGTCATGGTCAAATCACAAATAAAATAGCAAAGAATTTATCTAAAAAGTCAATTTTGTTCCTTAACCATATATATAATTCTATGCTACGCTTGTCGTACTTCCCCCAACCTGGAAGCATTCAGTTATTATCATGATCTCAAAACCAAACAAGCCTAAACATCTCACAAGTTCTTATCGCCCAATCAGCTTACTACCTACATTTGCTAAACTATTCGAAAAACTAATTTTACATAGAATCTCGCCACTAATTGACCAACAAAATATTTTACCTAAATCTCAGTTTGGATTTCGTCGTAAACATAATACAACTCAACAAATCCACAGAATCGTAGATAAAATTTCATCCTCTTCGAGTCAAAACAATTTTGCCCTGCGGTATTCCTAGATATATCACAGGCCTTTTATCGCGTTTGGCATGACGGACTTCTTTTCAAACTTAAGCACTTTCTCCCTTCACCTTACTTTCTTTTAATTAAATCCTATCTTGATAACCAGTCCTTTTCAGTACGCCACAAAAATGAATTTTCTACTATCCAAAAAATTAAGGCAGGTGTTCCTCAGGGTAGTGATCTCTCTCCTATACTTTATAACATCTATACCTCTGATATGCCCACTTCCAATCAAACTCTCCTCGCCACATTTGCTGACGACACAGCAATATTTGCTTCAAATAATGACTCAGACACCGCTTCACACAACTTACAATTGCACTTAAATTTAATTGAGTCTTGGGCTAATAACTGGAAAATTAAAATTAATGACAATAAATCCGCTCAGGTTAATTTTTCCCTTAAGAAAAAAAAATGTCCCTCACTCAAATTTAATAACAAACCAATTCCTCTTCATCAATCAACTAAATACCTAGGTATCACTCTAGACAAAAGGCTAACCTGGGCAAATCATACAAAAAATAAACGTAAACAACTTAACTCCCGCCTCCATTTACTCCGACCTCTTCTAAAATCAAAAATAAAATATTAATTTACAAATCTATCATAAGACCAATATGGACCTATGGTATTCAAATATGGAGCCCAGCGAAACCAGCTAACATCCGTCCCATCCAAGCCTTTCAATCCATCTCATTAAGACTCTTAACCGGTGCTCCGTGGTATATCACAAATTCAGCTCTCCATAACGACTTAAAACTTCCAACAGTTAACGAACTTGCTAAAAGCTACTATAAAAAATTCCATTCCAAATTAATTAATCATTCTAACCCCTTTTTCAAAAACATGTCTTCTCTCACACTACCTTTTAATATTCCTCGAAGGTTAAAAAAAATTGAAGAAATTGGGCAAGAGACCTTCTAATCTAAAAAAAAAAAAAAAAAAAAATTAAAAATAAAATAATAAAATAAATTTCAATGCACGAACTTAAATTTTCTGAGGTTCTGTCACTGGACAGTCTCCTCTTCATGTGCTACATATCTTCTTTAAATCACTATCATCATTGTTACTTATTGTTTTATGTGTTAACAGATTGTAATATATTTTTAATAATAAAAAAAAAAAAATATATTTATACCTCACTCATCCGATCTTCGCTTGAAAATATGCTTTTTAATCTGGTAAAGCTGCTGCAACAGCACTGAACATAGGTATAGTTTTGAACTCGAAAAAATTCGAAACAAAATTCTTTGCTACTGATATGCTCTAATGAATAAGAACTCTTTACGAAAATATTTTAGGAAAATTTAAATTTAAAATCATTAAAAATATGTGTATTATACTAAGTAAAAACATAAAACAATATAACATATTATAGGTGTAAAGTTTACTCAGCCGCACAAAGGTCATATTATTTTATTATAACAACATAACAATGTAGAAGAAAAAGCCGTCTTTGATACTGTATTAACGTTTTAAGGATTGACCTTTCTATACACCGTTAGTTATCATTCTTGTAATATTTATTATGATATTATAAATTGGTGCTGGAGGTATTTTCGGTATACCGGTATTCATCAATATTTTCGGCATTTCAGAATACCGGTATACCGTGATTCGGTAATAATTAGTAATTACCGAAAAGGTTAGGTTATGGGTACCTAAATTTTTTTAAAACAATAACGAATAATAAGTACAAACATGATTTTTAAATTAGATGTTAAAATTAAATTTTTCTAGACTAGAAAACACTTATAAATTCGCCGAGATCCGGTAATTACCTAAAGGTACGTATTTTCGTTAATTATCAGTAATATGATTATAGATAGGTACGTCCAGTGGCGCAACTACGTACCGTACGTCCGGTAGTAGGTATTCAAATATCGAATACCGGTATCAACATTTTAAATACGGCCAATTCTATTTTAAATACTCAATCAATTTTTATTATTCGTTGCGAATTAAACATGTGACCTAACTCATATTTCATGTTATTATACACGGGTACTTATCAATTTCCTCAAAAAAACCGAAAAGAGGCAATTATTTTCCTATGGTAATCTTCAACAGCGATCAAACACAAATTCACAAGTGCCAATGGGCAATGGCGCAACTAGTGGTAAGAGAAAAGTAGCACGTATAATGTGTAAAATTTTTCATGTGTAAAATATTGTAAAACCGATACAGTAACATTCTTCGGTTCGTTTAGAATTTAAAATGTCTAATGGTAAGTGACGAGTGTGATTATGGTGTGTTGATGAACACCCAGTGGTGGATCCAAGGGAGAGGTAAAAGTGTAAATACTCCCCCCCCCGTGAGCTTATTATATTTAAATTTTATAAATTTATAAAAGTATAACAATGTTGTCATTGATACCAGTTTGTAAGAATAAATTCTAAATGGTGAATATTATAATAAGTAAATAATATAAGTAATTAATGTTTATATTAATAAGTATGTTATTCAGTAGGTATGAATAGTATCAGATGGATATATTTTAATTACCCTCCCCCCACCGCTTGATGAATTTCTGGATCCGCCCCCGTGAACACCTTAGGTTATTCGAAGTTAACAGTTTTTGCGGGGACTGACGACTGTGGGCACTGGGCTGATGTACTCCACGTCTCGAGAATTTTAACCTTAGCCGCGCATGTTTACGACCATTTTTTTTTGTTTGGCGACGGGCTTCGTAGTAAAAATGCTGATCCAAATAACGGATCATAACGTATATTAATCTAATTTATTCTAAACGGTCAATTTTTTTTTTTTTTGGTAGCTATTGGGAATAAATTAAAACTGATGAGAATATTATTTCATATTTGTAGTTTTAGAAATTGAAAATAGGCAGATGAGAAAATCATTTTTTCGATTTTGTCCTCTAGAAAGAAAGAACCGAAAGAAGATTATTTGCTTTTGCCTAGGAAAACAATCAAATTATGGTACAGTCACTTATTGTACACTATTATAACAATAATTGTAGTCTAAAAAAGTGTTGAAATAATGAAATAAGGATGTCAGATTGTCAAATACTCTGACGATTTAATACAATGAATATATAATAGCGTAGCAATAATTGGAACAGTCGAAAACAAGCATAATATTTACGATCGATTGAATATCAGCAGAATGAAAATGATTCATTCGTTGTTAAATAATTTACTGAATAAAATATATGGAACGGGTTATTATTTTTTACTGTATAGGTAGTAATTATTCTTCTAATTTATGGACGAGTAAAAATAAGTGATGAATTTCATGAAAAAGTTCACTTAAAAAATGAACTCTTTACGTCACAGCAGAAATACTAAAATATAATATATATATATAGACTATAGGGGTATTAGTGTAGTAGTGTCGTCACAGCCCACAGGTGTAACCTGTACTTATATTATTTGGAGCATGCGTTTAATTATATTGTGTACATTTTAAATAATAATAATTTAATTGTCACGTAGGTAGGTGGTAGGTATACATATAGGGGTTCTTTTTGTACAATTGACTCTCTAGTCACCACTTATAACTATAATTCACTAAATTTTAATTTAACAAATTAAAAAAAAAATATTGTTTTAAAATGATTTCAAATTGTGTGGAAAATAATATTTTTAAAAATGTTAAAAAGATTTGAGAAGATTAGTGATTAAAATAATTACTATTAATATCACACAAAACACACACACACACCTCTAATAAACCTCATTTTCACCATCACCACTGTACCTAGAGATATAAACTAACTGAAAGAATGTATTATTTATATTTTCAATAAGCATCATAATTTGATAATCAAATTAATTACTTTAAAACCAATTAAAAACATTTATTCAGAAAACTGTAAACATTTTACATAATAAATATTTATAGATTTATAAATATATATTTAAATGTTAACATTTGTTCGCAGAACATCAAGTAATAAAACCAAGTCTAGGATACCAATATATTTTCTGTAATACATACATTAAATATGATATGGTATAAACCAACTAATATACAAGTTTAATTAATGTGAATTTTACATTACCGAATAGGACGTGAAATCCATACAAACAAAATGCTGTTATAGATTACAAGCAAATGCAACATACATAAAATATGAGAAAGGAATAAACGTTATTCAAAACAATGTGTATAACTTATTCTTAATCATATTTATTGAGACTACATACTAGCATTGTAACAATTTAAAATTCAACCAAAATGATAATCTACTTTTTCTTCTTTGCGTCTTCTTTATTTTCGCTGTTTTTATTCCAGTCCTTGAGTCCTTTCGGTAATGTAGTGTCTTCGTCCATCGAACCCGTTCCTTCAACAAACTCTTCATATGTCGATTTTTCCTGGAACGGTCTGGGTCCCAAAAGTTCAATCATATCTTCTCTGCTGAGTACTTCTTGTTTTAACAATCTTTCGGCAACCTAATGAATGATTCGAAAATTATTTTTACAGATATTTATTCAGCATTTTATTATGAACGAGATGATCTATAATTTATAATTTATTTAGCTAAATGTTAAACTATGTAATGTTTTGAGAAAATATTTTGCGTAATGGGGCATTCCATCAAATATCAGGTTTATGATTAATTATACAGTTATGTGAAAAAATTATGGATCAAGGAATTTATGTACAACAAATTTAATTATTTTAAAATTGTCTCAATTCTTCATGTTAATATTAATATGAACATGAATAAAAAATTATTAAGTGAGGAAATTCATGATTGAGAAAACAGCAAACATGAGACCAAATAAAGTAAACCATTAACGATAATGTTATTATAAATGATGATGCATGCTTAAGATATAGAAACAAGAAACAAAGCTTTATCATCTACTTTTTAGTAATAAGAGTATAAAGTTTATACGATAAACTAATATAAAAATCAATTAAAACACATTAACATTTATATATTTTTAACTTATACCATATACATCAACTATCAAGTGTTAAGTTGTTTATACTATAGTTATTAACTTTATATTTTTACTGTTTAAGTTTAATGTCTTATTATTCTATGATATTAGAATATTAAGTTATTATATAATTTTGCATAACCTTAATATAAAGACAATTAAATTTGTTATGCAACTTAAAATAATAAAAGGTATTTATGCATAACTATTTCCTTATTCAATAAATATAACATATTAAAATGATTTTGTAAAGATAATTTGCCAAACATATTATATTAATCTAATATTACCTTTATAATGTCGTCCTTGTGTTTTTTAACTAATTCCATAGTATCATCATATGCTTTAGAAACCAATATTTTTACTTCTGAATCTATCAAATGGGCTGTAGTTTCGGAATACGGTTTCTCAAATGTCATTTCTCCAGGTTGAGGCAAATCAAAACTAACATTACCTACTTTCTCATTCATTCCAAAATGTGCAACCTGAAATATTTATATTCAAACAAGTAAGTTTATATTGTAATTTGATTTTTTTAATTTTCCATAAATGACACAATAATCTCAGTACCTGTGCATATGCGTTTTCAGTGACTTTTTTTAAATCGTCCTGAGCACCTGTTGTAATTTCATTAAAAAACACTTGTTCTGATACTCGACCACCAAGAGTCATACACATTCTATCAAATAACTGACGTTTTGAATATAGATATTGCTCTTTGGGTAAATATTGAGCATAACCTAATCCTTTACCTCTTGGTATAATTGAAACCTAATACAAATATAAATACATTTAAATCAAAAAAACTTACAAAATATGTTACTTGACATGACATCAGATTAAACTTTACTATCTTTGTCTTTTCAAATTTATTTCAGAAAATATATATTAGAAAACTGAAATCAAAATAGACTATAAAATAATACTACATATTTATATAACAACATTTCAAAGAGAAAATTATAAAGGGAAAACAACTGTGAAATTTTATGATTAAATGTTTTGATTTTATTTATTAAACAATAACCTACGAAGTTGTGTTCACATAAAAATCTAAAAAAAAAAGTATGTTGTAATAATCATGAAAATTTTAATTTCTTCGACATTTATAATAAAGAATTTTGGTATATATTTAAAAATATTTTTTTAACTGTACATAAAATCATTTTATATTTTATGTAGGTGAAAAGCAAAGATAATAAAAATCTGAGAAACATGTCTAGAAATATATATATAAACCTTTTACAATACTTTTAATAATGGATCTGCATATTGCAAGTACCAGCCACAAACAGCATGACCAGCTTCATGATAGGCGACTATTTTTTTCTCATCAGCTTGTAAAACTCTACTTTTCTTTTCCATACCAGCTACTACTCTTTCAATAGCCTGTTCAAAATGTTGTATTGAAATACTTGCAGCCAATTCTCTAGCTGCTATTAAAGCGGCTTCATTGCATACATTAGCAATGTCCGCCCCTGGAAAACAATAAAAGTTAATACCATTGTTTATCATATTTCATTTAGAATTTTAGAATTACTTGTAAAGAAAAAAATAGCAAGTAACACTTATATTTAATTTGGTAATAATGTGGGAATTTTTAAAACTATTAATGACCTAACTTGTGGTAAAATAGCCATTAAATGCTCCTCCATGTAAAGATTAGATTTTTCATTTCATATTATGTAGTTTACAAGTATGTAGCATACAGGATAAAATAGTAATATTTAAGAAAATTTAATACCTAACTATAATAGTTGACTTAAAAATAAAATAATTTACAATACCTGTAAAACCGGGCGTTCGAGCTGCTAACTTTCTAGCAGTCTCCAAAATATTCAAATTAGTTTTTAATGGTTTTAAGTGTACACCAAAAATGGATGCACGACCCTTAATATCAGGTGCTGGAACATATATCTGTCGGTCAAAACGACCAGGACGCATTAATGCTTGATCCAAAACATCTACTCTATTGGTTGCAGCTAAGACCACTACATTAGTAGTTGTATTGAACCCTAAAACGTATAAATATTATTAGTAAGTACAGTTATATTAAAACACTATTATATAATCATTATATACCATCCATCTCTACAAGCAGTTGATTTAAAGTGTTTTCTTGTTCAGAGTGACCACCTACATTACGACCTCCTCTTTTTTTACCAACAGCATCAATTTCATCAATAAACAATATGCATGGAGCATGTTTACGAGCCATAGTAAACATATCTCGGACTCTTGATGGTCCAACACCAACAAACATTTCCAAAAACTCTGAACCAGAAACAGATAAAAATGGAACATCTGCTTCACCAGCAGTTGCTTTTGCGAGTAATGTTTTACCAGTACCCGGGGGTCCTATATACACAAAAATAAACCATATAACATATTTTTTGATTTTATGAACAATTCAAAAGGCGGTTTTGCTAAAATAAGCCAGATAAAGAAATATCCTACCTGTAAGCATTGCTCCTTTAGGAATTTTGGCTCCAAGATCCAAATATTGTTGTGGATTTTTTAAAAAGTTAACAAACTCCATGATTTCTATTTTAGCTTCTTCGCAACCAGCAACATCCCTAAATTGAATTGTAAAATTAATAAAGTATGAACATAATTTAGTAATTATTTAAATTGATTTACTTGAAACGGACGTCAATGTCTTTTGGATCTACAAGTTTGGCTGTAGATTCCATTACCCCTCCAAATAATCCACCTCCACGCCTACCACGGCCAGTCATCATTTCAGCTGATCTTCTCATCATAAACAATAAAAATCCTATGAATAATATAGTCGGAAGGAACCCAGAGAAACTGCTCGCTTCCAATTCAGTTTTATAGACTACTGGTATAAAATTGGCTGGTTCTAGATTTAGTTCTAGTTGTGCATTTTCCAAACTTCTCTCAAAAGAATCTACACTACCAATGTTAAACCATAGAGTTGCCTGTAAAAATAGTAACACACATAAAGTGAAGAATTATAGCATTCATTAATTATTACCATTAAATAATCTTATCTTACACTTCCATCAATAGAAGATCCTGGCTGTAGATTTATTCGAACCCATTTCTTATTAACAACTTCTAATTTTTCAACTACATGTCGATTTAAATAACTGAAATCAAATAATGAAAGAATCAAAAATATGTGTAATGTACATAACATTTTTAATATTATTTATGCTTGTGATGTAAAATAAAAATAAATAATTATTTTAGTTTAAAACTAGAAGTACTAATTATAAGGACTTACTTATTGACAAAATCTTTCCACGTGATTTCTTTATAACTCATATT
Organism: Rhopalosiphum padi; assembly: GCF_020882245.1. Taxonomy (NCBI): domain Eukaryota; kingdom Metazoa; phylum Arthropoda; class Insecta; order Hemiptera; family Aphididae; genus Rhopalosiphum; species Rhopalosiphum padi. The sequence continues at coordinate 72,949,253 of NC_083597.1, forward strand.
ATAAAATGCAAGAAGACTGATTATACCTATTGCACCAGCTACACCATAAAGTATCCATTTTTCTTTATCAGAATCACCTGAAGAACTAGATCTGAAAAAGAAAAATTATAGATTAAAATTATTAATATATACTATGAAACACTTTAAAACGTGTAGGTTTTATGATAACTAGTTATATGACAGTAATTTAGATGTTATTTCTAAAAATTAAAGAATACATTTTATTTTAAAATATTAAAAACATTGATACATCAATTGAAGTGTACCATTAACAAAGTGACACTGTATACCTAAGTTTTCATATGGAAATCAGACATACAAATTAGTTATATATAAAAATTATAAATTCAGTATAAAGAATTTTAATTACCTACTATTATTAATATAGTCATTTACAATTTAATAAATTTTCATTTAAAAATGTTAACAATATTTTGGTAGCATGTTTTTAGTATTACAAATTTTTATTAATTTTTTTTTATTTAAATAATAAAAACATGCTTATATTCATATTTAGAACTAGATTAATATGTTAAATATAATATTCTTTTTTTAGGTAACATATATTATGACCTAAATGATATGTTTAGCTAAAACTGAATGTGACTGTTGTATAAAAAAATGTAAGTATTAAAAAAAAAAATTCTTCTATATATATATTTAATTAACATAAAAACAATATCAGTTTAAATTAAATAATAAACAAACATTAATAATATTTACGTTACAAGATTTAAAGATAAAAGTTATTTTGCTATTTTTGTTGGCATTTTACCATTTCAGTACAATATAACATTGGCAATTGCACCATATTGCAAAATCTAAACAAACCAATTAAATCATTATTTCTACCAATAAGGTATAACATAATATGACAAATTATAATATTTTTTATATTATTTTGGTTGATGCATTATAATTTTATTGATAAGATCTAACTTAAGGATTATTATAACCCCTATAATAAGCCAATTTAAGGCATACACTTTGTAAACTATTATTGATATCAACAATGTCGAAAAATCAAACAAAAAATAATCAGAATAATAAAGTTGATAAGTAGTATAAGAGTACTTAATAATAATAATAAAAAAAAACCAATAAAACATAATCAGTAATCATTATTCAGAATAGATGTTTTTTAAAACAATAAATCCTTATAAAAACAAAAAATTGATGAATATCACCAATCTAATAATTTATAAATCATGACATTTTTTTATTTTAATTTTAAAGATGATGAGTATTCACTCAAGGTATATAATATAACAATAAAAAGTACTAACCCTTGTGACATTCGATTGATCTTCTTTTTAAATGCATTGTCAAAAGAGGGCGGTTTACTAGCAGGGTTGTCAGACTTTTGGTCATTTTGTTTGCTTTTTTTGTCTTTGTCGAAATACTTTTCAAAACCAGTAGGTGGTTTTTCACACAGATTAGTCCACTGTTTGAGCACTGTGTTCAAACTTGGTAACACTTGACGCCTGCTCAGGAGACTCAATTGACGGTTTAACTATAAAACAAACAAAAAATTAACGGATTCCTTTCATTCTTTATTTTCAGAACTGTTGTGTCAATATAAACTCTAAACTATTACGACCACTCACTGCGAAATTGTCTAATCGGCCCGTACGGATACCGTTCATCAACAATCTCTCAACCTTTTTCGATATGGTAAAAAATCTTTGCGACATATCTAAAAATTAACTAGATACCTATTAATACAATTTAAATACATACAACGGTCAACGTTCAAATAATAAAGTAGAATAAATACAGAGACGAATAAATTTTAAATAACATTTTCTATTTTTCTATTCATAAAACACGGACCGCAGAAAATCAGAAAACGAATGTTATCAGATGACAAAAATTAACCCTGCCATTCATAGCGGTCTTCTATGGGTCCTTGCAATCTGCTTTGCAACAGTGTAGTAACAACTGTTGTTGAACAGTACGATGATGTGTGATAACGAGCAGTGCCGCCAATCGTGCTTTCCTCAGTCAAAGGACTTGCACTTCCCGGGCGTTTTCGAACGCGCCGATATCATCCACGCGTATAATATACTTATTAATTTATCACTAAGCTGTCGCGTGATTAACGAAAATTAAGAAAAATTAAACAACACACTCATCAAATTATTCACTGAAAATTCACATAAGATTTTAAGTCGCCAAGTGATTCATAGTATCAACATTAGCTAGATAATTTGAATTAACATTTTAAATACGACTTTTTAGATTCAAAATTATCGTAAAAATAGGTCCTTAAATCCTTAATAGATTATAATTTATTTATCTGTAGACTATGAGTAAATTTAAATGCCATTTATTTAGGTATAGAGTCGAAGACAGTAGGAGGAAGTTAAAATTTCTTATAAGATATTGTTATTAACTTATTATTATATTATATTTTAATTATCGTCGGTAATGAATAACGACCTACTTAGTAACTCTTTATTGGTATATTTTGTATGATTACATGTACAGGTAGAAATAATCTGAAGCTTAAACCAAAATTAACATCTTTATGGGAAAAAGTGTAATTTATTATATAATCATAAAATTAAATCATATTAAGAATTATTGAATAGAAAATAATACTTATAAACACTTTATAACTTTGGTGATTAGAAAGATATGTATTACAAAGAGAAAAATAAGATTGTGAAATCAAACCATAATATCATGTAAGTATATAACAATAACAGTATATATATTATGTATTATTATGGGCTATGAATTATGATTAGTATGGACGATTTATGAATACTTCTTTAGGTAGCTTCAGAAAAAATATAACAGATGTTTGAAATTAAATAAAAAATAATAAATATTATATACATTATTTTATATATATAAATGTATTTAAAAATACAACTATAGCAGTATTATTCAAAATATTACAAAAAAAGTAAAGAAAAGCCATTAGATAAGTTCAAATTTTCAATCATAAAAATGCATAGTCTAACATTAAAATTTATGAAATAAATAATAATTAAATTACAATTTATATATACAAGTAGTATTCAATCCATTATACACTGTTCCTAGTCATGTACTCATATCGGTGAGTGGTGACCATTGAACTCTATATGATATCATATATTATCATATAGAGTTCAATGCTTATACCAAGACTAACTCTTATTTTAGACGTTAGATAACGCTGTCGTATACGATTTTTAATTTAATTCCAATTTCCGATTTCAAGTTTCGGCTGCAATCGGGTTACGATGATTTATAAGTTTTGAATTTTTCTTAAGAATCGTGATCACGCTGTTTATATCTTTTAGTGATTACTGATTAGTAGGAGGATGAAGTTTACTATTAATTACATATTAATACTTAATAGTATTCAATTATAACTATAGGACAAGGAATGCTAGGATTTATGCAGAGACTTATGCAGTACAAAATTTAAAATATAAAAATACATTTGTTTTAAATTTAAACTACTTAAATATTGATCACTTTTTAGTTTTTACATACAAGTCAGAAACTAAATACAAATAAGTTATTACTAAATGGATTACATTATTATAGATTTAACCGACAACATCAGTTAACAGTCTATAAATAGTCTATAAACTAAGTACCTATATACTTACGACCAGTGAATCGTTTTTTACTACAACCATAAGTGCAATTTAAATAAAAAAAAAAAAACTGAGGGTGCTTAATCTCTTCCATTTTCCGGGTATAGCGTTGAATAGCTACTGATTGTAATAGTATAAAAACAATATTTGAGGGTGCTAATACCCACAAAGCGCCACCCTATTTGCGCCCATGACTACAACACTCTTATTAATATAATGTAAGAATTTAGCCCAAATGTATCAAGTATAATGTTTGACCTCACAAGTGACGCAATATAATATAATATTATATTATAATTTAATCATCATAATATTATAATCGATTGTTGTTTGAATCGTACTTCCAAATGAACATATTTACATATCCAAAATGGACATGGAAATAATAATACAATACTTAAACTCATTATTTTCGTTTGTAAAATATTATGTTTCTACAGTCAAACTTGGTTGACTCGATTTTGACATTGGATACTTTGAATTTTTTCTCTGATTTCCAAAATTTTCTTTTTAAACAATGTAAAAAAAATCGTCAACTCGTATATTTCGTAAATATTAGGTATAGCTCAATTTTCCGATGTAATCAGGGTTTTTATTTTTGAAAACAAAATTTTTCAATTAAGAATTTAGTTTTTAGTGAACAACCTTCGACTAAAACCGGGTAATCGCCTCTATAATACGTTCCATTATATCCAAAATTAAATCCTATCCAAATGATATACGTAATTACCTACCTCCTGTTCGGCAATATCATTGCAGTATCAGCCGTAGATATAAATATTGTAATAATTATTGTTTGCGTTGTGCTAACTGCACACAATAATAATACAACACATTATCTGTGTATAGGATACACCTCATCGCGGTAATTTCGTTGATATATAGAAGATATGCGAGAAAAACAAACAATCGATAGGTACCCCTAACTTCTGCGGTCGGGCCGCCGTCGAGTAAACCCGTTAAATCCCGTTAAATTATATACGACCCTGCACAAATCCAGCTAGATCCAGCACGTTTCAAGTGCTAGGTGGTTGGAGGGATATACGGGTATTATACTCGCCACGGGATAAGCTCTCTTCTATCACGTGAGTTATGGGTTACATTAATTAACGATCGCCGTTGTCTTCGTTCCTACGCCGCTTTTAATGTCACGTTTAATAACACACCCACATGTTAGAATAATAACTGCCTGAAATCACCGGGCTGCAATAGGTAATCCGGTGTAGTGTCAAATCCATTGCACGACCAACAACTGCTGGAGAAGAAGTTTATCAACTGCTGTAGGTGGAAAAAAAATGAGAATGCGAGTAAGAGCAACGTATTATTGGTTAAATCACTCAAATCTCATATAAAATATAAGCATAACATTTTTTTATTTTTTTTTTTTTTTTTTTATAAAAAAACCATTTAAAGCTTAAATTTGGACAAAATTACATATTATTATACCTTTTAGACATAGGGAAAAATGCAGGTGTATGTTATAAAAAAAAGGTTGTTTGCACGTAGTTTACGTTTGCCCTCGTGTTTAGATTGAAAAATGTCGGGTGCGTTTATTTTACACAATATCTAACTATATATGTACCTATAATACCTGTGCACTGCACGTGTAATGTGTATGTTTAATATTATATTATTATAACGATAACAATGTGATGACATTGCAGCACTGAAAGCAATTTTAACTTCGAGTAAACGACGATCGTCACTCATCATATTTTATATTATACTATACATATTAATATAATTTATAATCTATACCTATGTCCTATACTGGCTATACTGTTTTCGTACAAATATGGAAAATATTGTTTACAGTTGATCGGCCGTGTCGTCATCTTCGTATCACGTAATATTACTTTTATTATTAAATAGTTAATGGTATGACTATCGCCGACGAAAACTTGGCATGACACCATGTCACCGCGCGTATATTATCGAATTTTAATAATGTGTTATTAATTGTCGTGTGTATATGAAAACTGAAAACACTGAAAAGGTTGTTATACAAAAGCATACAAGCAGTGTCATTAAAAATAAAAAAAAAATAAAAATGTATACCCTTTCAAAGTGAAACTTGAAAGCATAAATTCATGATAAACGCTGTTACTGTATAATAAATTACAATATCTGCTACATAATATTATATTATTTTAATATTTATATTTAAATGTTTATTGATTTTGACCTTTAAATTTTAATTATAAAACTTCATAAAATGCATTGAAAATAAAAATAAAATAATAATTGTATTTCATATTTCATAGATAATTGAGATAATTCACATATATATACTTAAAAGATACTTTTAAAATGTATTTAAATATAGATACAAGTACATCCATTCAGAAAGTATTTAAGTACAAATACAAATATTTGCTATGTATTTAAATGCTTTTCAAATACTTTTTTTTTTACTTTTCTACTAGTTAGCTGGCCAAATTAATGTTGTATTAACTAATTTAAAATTGTCATGTTACATTCAACTAGGCATTATTAGAACTTTTTATACCACTTACTTAATAGTTTATTATATACGAAAAAATGAAAATAAATAAAACTTGTTATATTATAGCAATACTTTAATATTAAGCAGTGGTAATCACTTAATTACCTAATCAGTAATTGAACAGTTATAAATGAAATATAAATAAGAAGAAGTGGATATACAAAGCAATTAAAAGAATATTTTGTTGCATTTAAGTATATTTATATTTTATAATAATCACATTCAAAAATGAACGAGAAATCAGCAATAGGAGACAGGGGTTCTTAACATTTATAAATGAAAAATATAAATAAAATAGACAAAATAAATAGTATAATAATTTAAAAAAAAAAAGAAATATGTGACAACTGATGAATAATTTGTTAATCAAAAGTATTATTTGTATAAAAGTATTTGATTTTCAAATACAAATACGTCCAAGACAGTATTTAAATATATGTACTCAAATACTTATACTCAAATACTTTACATAACTGCTATATAATTACGTTTAATTCAGTAATTTTTCATTTTTATATGATGTGTATGATGCACAAAGTTTATATTATTATAATATTAAGTTTAAGATAAACTTCAGTTAAAAAGAAAAATTTAAGTTTCAAAATTATATACTATGATGATTAATGATACAACGATTTATGTTGGTATAAAAAAATGTATTCATAACAAACAAAAAAACTATTGTTACAAATTTACATTTCTGCTAAATGATTAAAGTAAAACCCTGCTGAAAACGTTAGTTAAAATTTTTTAGAGTATATAGTTTACCACCATATAAAACATTACTTAATATCGAATATTTTCACAAATTTAGTACTTATACAGAAATTGTGCAGTTGTCTCATCGCGTGAATACAATTTCCGAAGTAAGTAATTTGATTTTTCATGTCTGGTGAATATGGTGTCGGTTTTTGTTGCACAATCTATATAATGTATATATATATATATATATATTATATTATATGTGTGTGTGTGTGTGTGTGAGTGTGTGTATCTGTATGTATATTAATTAAAGCAATAGTAGTAAAATAGTATTATTATGAAATACTGTTATAGTATACTTAGCTCTTATAAATTATTATCGAATAAATATGTAGGTACTACATATACCTATAGTCTATACTATACATAATATTGGCAAAACTGGCGACAAAATAATTGTAATATTTCAGTGGATTATATACTAGTGCAAGAATATAATTTGTTTATCTGTTTTACCATCCGGAAATAACATTCAATGGTCCTAAAAAATATCCAGTGATAGTTTATAATGATAATAATAATATTCTACAGTATGAAAAATTATGTGACAATAAACAAAATAGAGAAATATTCTTCATTTAATTTTAATGATATTTTATTTTACTGTAGGTACCAATAAGCTGTCTTACGATGAAATTAATTTTGGTAAAAGCTGCATCAGCGGAGAATAATATAAACTATAATAATATAATCGTATTTATTACCATTCATCAGTGTATTAAATTAATTTTAATTACATTTATCAACAATTATTATTATTATTATTATTATTATTATTTTTTGAAGATCAGCCAAAGTTAATTCTATTGGTAGTGGAAAAATAATGAATAATTATATAGAAAAAGTGTACCTAAGATACTCGTATTATAGCTTATACCTATTGTTGATAAACATGCATTTTGTTTTTTCTATCAACTATAAAACGCTGTTTAACGATTTTTTATTATGAGTATGTGAAAGAAAAAGAAAATACGATAATTTAGGCTTTAATCAATAAAATTTAATATTTTATTTTATAAAAGGGGTGTAATAAATTACTCATTATTTTAAAAGTAAAAGAAAATCAATTATCATTTATTATCGTTTCGCCAAATTTATCCAAAATTCCATGTTTATTAAATTATTTTTAATATAATTGCGTACCTATAGAAAAGGCTGGTTGCATATTTATTAGCATATTATTACGAGTGAAGAATAATATATAAATAACGATTTCTTTAGAAGTTTATAAATGTTAAAAGTAGAAAGAAAGTATCTATATATGGTGAAGCATAGAACATTAATTAAATTGAGGTTACAATTTTAATTTTAAAATACTTATTTATAAAAGTATTTTATCGCCACAAAAGAAATAACACTGTTTTAGTTTCATTAAAAATATATAATATTACAAAAATATTTTGTTTAATCGTGATAGATTATTACTCATATCAGAGTACCTATTTCATGGGATAAAATAAATAATCAGATAACAATATGTTTGACACTTTTACCAAGAAAATCTTCAAAGTTCTTTTCTATAGACTATATTCATAAAGGTTTTTCAATTCTTTTTAAATGGAGATAAGAATACTCTGATTAGTTATTATTACCTATAATTTATAGTATTTATTATTATGTCGAGTACTCTCCATTTATTACAAAATATTTTATAAAACAAATTCCAATCAATTTGTGTTAAAAAAAATTTAAATTAAATTAAAAATTAATATTTCTTGATGTCATTGATGTAAAATAATTCAATCCAAAAAGACGGTTCGATCCTCCTCAATGTCATAATTGCCAAAAATACGAACACAGACGTAATTACTGTCATCACTATCCACTATTCACTATATATTCACTATCCATGAAATGTGGATCAGAACACTCAACTGACGAATGCACAAAACAACGGGAGGAACCCGCAAAATGTGCAAATTGCGGTGGAAATCACACTGCAAACTACAAAGGATGCCAATCCCTTAAAAAAATACTAAACCGCACCAAGCCTAAAGCTAAAAAAATAAATAAAGAAAATCAACCTATTCCAACACTTGCTATACCACCTCCATCTCGAAGAAGTGGAAATGAAGCCCCCAATCCAAACTCAAAAGGAAAACCGTATTACGCCGAAATCGCAGCTAACAAACCACCCCACCCGATCAATCTCTACACATCATAACCAAATTCTTCGATGAACTAAAATCTATACTTAACCCCCTTCTTACTGTTTTAACATCCCTAATAAACAAAATAACACTCCCTATAACTCCTACTCCATAACACACACACACCACATATTCCATACATCAAAACACAAACACACAATATATTATATTATAATATATATATAACTAAATTAAATTGTTATTGTTATTGTTATTTATAAAATTATAACTAATTTGTTGTAACATGTAATATGTTGATACATTTTAATTTAATAAATAAAAAAAAAAAAAAATTCAAATATTCAACACGATATTACATTGTTTGGTATGGTATAATGATATCACAATAGTAGTAAATATTTTGGTACATCTACTGAAACTTACTATCAATATAACTTATAAGATTTTAAATTTCGAAAATCTGAAAATAAAATAGTATAGAATTTATTTTAAATGTTGTTGTAAAGCTCATTCTATATTATTCTTATGCTATCATCTAAAAATCATAATTGAATAGGACCTACATCCATTACATTGAATATGTTGTCATTGGAACATATAATAGTATTAACATACTATAATTATATAAGATAAACATTCAAATAGAGCGATGTTAATTATGATGAAAAAATATTTGTATACTTGTATATCGTAAACATTATAATAATATGAAAGATAATAAAGATATGAAGCTGATTTCTACTTTACCAATTGTATGTAAATTTTAAATTTTATTGTATCATAATATTTGAGTAGATATACGATAATATTAATACAACTTTATTAAAAATATAATATTAGTGTCTTGAAGTTTTTACTATATATTATACAGTCCAAAATGTCGTGGGAAATTAAAAAAAATAGGGTATGGAAAGGTTTTTATGAAAAATATTATTATTGGTCATTAAACCTTAAATAATACACAACTATTGTTTGACAATATATGAATAATAAATGTATATGTGTATAACACTTATATCGAATTATGAACTATCGCTGAAATTAATAGTAAATAACTTAGGGGAAAAATACAAAATTAATTAAACAAAATAAATGTTATGCGAAAACAGTTTTCAACAAACAATTTTATTTCTTTGTTATAGTTTAAAAATGAATATACTGAATATTCGTTTTAGCATTTGCTAGAAACGAATAATATTAAAATAATAGACAATTTTATTTATTTTTGAGACATTTACAAAAGTATTTAAAATGTTTATATTTTTAATTTGGAAACCATGAAAATGTAATACAATATCCATATTATATAAGTTGTTCTTTTAGCTTTATAGGTTATAAGTAAATTAAGTTTAAATGTTGTATTAATTAAAAAATAATGAGTTTAACTACTTGTATTTACTATTTTGATGTAAAATACTTGTAAGTTGTGGGGAATTGAAATTGTACTTCTATTATATATTTTACTTTCATAATTATTAATGACATTTTCAAAATAACATAATATATTCATTTTAAGCTATTATTGATAATTTATAATATATACTATATAGGTAAATGATAATAAAATAAATTACTATCTCAAGAAATATAAATATATACAATAACATATAATTATAATTAATTATATGTAGGCTACTAGGCTGACAAAACGTCTCCGTTCAGAATTGTTTATCTTATGATTTATTATTTTTTTCATTGAATTCGAATTTAACACATCTTTTAGAATAGCCTATTCAATGACGTGGTACCCTCTACTCCTACTTTGAAGCAGAAAAGTTACCTACTTACTAATTGTTTATAAATTTATTTCATATTAAAAATTGTGTACACTGTACAGTATAATACCTACACGTGTCCAACTAAGAAAAATTGTATTGCCATATTATTTAATAATAGTATGGAGATGATTTAAAAATTAGAATCAAATGTTTCAATGACGATATAATAAAATATTTTATTTCTAGGGTGAATATAAAGTAATCATCAATCAATTTTTTAAGTGTAATCCCTCACAAGAATATAAAATACAACATAACTTCTACATAGTTCATACTAAAAATACAACGTTATTCAAAGGAAATATTACATTATTAATCCCATTTGATGACACCATGTCAGTATGTATTTACGGATTATATAATTATATACACAATTGATATAGCTTATTAAAAAACATTTCAATGAACTTAAAATTGAGTGATGCATAATATTATGCACCTATAATAAATTATTTATTTCATACAAAACTCGTTTAAATATTTAATCGTTACAATATTATAGATGGAATTTAATTTGGCTATGAGAGATTCATTTGGAAAATGGAGAGATAATACTTTAGTTCAAAAATCACCTAAAGCTTGCTCAGTGGTCAAACAGGTCATTGGGAATAGTTGGAATAATTATTTGAACAGTTTTGGAATAAAAAACCACGCTTGTCCTATATCTCCAGTAAGAACATTTGTTTACGTTTTAGTTAGATTATATACTTGTATGTGATGTATTACAGCTTAAGATAATAATATACTTATTATACACTTATAATTCATTAATCACACGTATGGAAAATATTTATATTTTTACTTTATTTTACAATTGTAATTAATCTAACAAAATGTGTATAATATTTATAGGGCGTTTATACGTCTGGGAATGGTATGGATACGTCAATATTTAAGGACGCTAATTTTCCTCGACAGTTTATCTATGGAACTTACAAACTGCGTTATTCTTATAATCGTAATAATGAAATACTTTCCTGTAATAATTATGTTTTTGAAATTAAGCGACTTTGAGTTAAAGTGTTTCATTTGAGTAATAGAGTCACATTATAATATTTAGTTGCTTGGAAAACGATCATATTATTGTATAGATAAAATTAATAAATACATTTTTTTTTTATTTAATTCTTTTTTAACATTATAAAATATTATACAAAATTAAAAGTTAATTTATTTGATAACTGCTTTTTAATTTTTAGTTATATAAATATATTAATCCACAGGTGTACGATACAATTACTGTTAATAGTAAGTTATAGCATATGTAAATTGTGTTCTCTTTTTACTATAAAGATATACATTTTTTTATAATATAATCTCACATGTAGTTACTTAACAACTGAAAGCAACTTTTTATAATACCTATGTCTTGTTTATTATTAAAGTTACTATAGATTATTAATTTGTATTATTAAAAGCATAATTTTCACCTAAATTTGTTTTTTTATTTTCAATGTTGTACACGTTTGTAAATTGGTATCCTGAGTTTATCAGATGATGAGTAATTTTTATTTATAGCAATAACCTAATGACTTACAGATGAATACAGTGTATTTTTTTCAAAATTAAATTCATTACAAAATATATAGTATTATTATTAATTAGATTAGTGTAATGATATATTTATTAAACATTGACTTTTTTTTAGAATTTCGAGAGAATATATTTTGTTCATGGATAAGTATTTATATAGTGCAGAAAATACTTATCGTAATCATTTATATATTCTCATCAATAATAATGAATACTAACTTAAATTCCTAATATTGATTTTGAGAAAATAAAATATGGGATAATTTAAATATTTACTAGACATAGAAACGAATAAAAATATGTATACTAGGTACTCAATAAGAAATGCATTATGGTTTAATTTTGGTTTTCACAAAAAAATATTAAAAGCTTTTCGTACGTAATAACAATTAAATGATGATGAAATAATGAATATTATTCTTGTATCACACAATTTCGAGTACGGGATTTTCAGAGTCATCGATGTTTTGCGGTGTCTATAAGAGTTGTAAAAATGAAAAATGTATACGTTAAATTAATTAATAACCAAATAAACTTATAACTTAAATAAGAATTAAATTAGTAATTAGTTATTAATAAATTTCTATTGATCCATTAATATTAATCTAATGAAATAAACACTTACTTATTTATGTTTTTTTTTGCTTATAATATATTCATATACAAATTAAAAAATTAAATAATAAATCATACAGTACCTAGTTAAAATTATAATAACGTGCAAATATCACCTTTATAAATAAGAGTGAAAATTTCAAGCTTTGAGAATCCGAGAATAATTATTTTCAAAGTTATAGCCAAAAAATTGAAAATCGTTTGCATTTTGTACTTATTTTGTTTAATTGCTGTAAATTAGTCAGTTTTGAATTTAGAAAGTTTATTAAACTATCAAATTTCATTAAACAATTAGGCATAAAATAATTAGTGGTTAAAGTTGGTGTTTGCCATTGAAGAAAAAAAGTTGTACTGCGCATGCTCACGTTTAATTAAGTTAAAAAAATTTAAAGACCATAAAAATATATATTTTTATGTCATAATAACCAAATAAAGAACAGAGTTCAAATTGCAGAGCTCTACGCAAAGATATTGAGTGTTCTCAAATATCTCAATTACCTTTTGAATACTGTACCTATATCCGGCTCTGGTTATAATAAACAGCGATCACTGCATGTATATACATTTGTTGAAATAAAATAATGAAATGGTACGCGATGAGTATAAAACAATAACTAGGCGAAATCAAGCACAGTTATCGGAAGTTAAACATAAGGAACAATTATGTTAAAATTAACATAAGGACATTTAGTAATGTCTATTATTCATGATAATTCTCTTTCTTTATCTTTTTATTATTTAACTAAATTATTATCCTGTATTGTAAACTGATTAATACCAATGAATTATTTTTATTCGTGTAAAATTAAAACATTTATATAGTACTTACGGGAGCTTTATAAACGATATTAGGTTATAAGTGTATAATATTGCATAATTATTTAGATGATATTATACATTAAACAGGCTTAAATTCTACAATATAAATAAGACAACTATAAACTTCTTTTTTATGTGTATAATAATGTCGAATTTTGTATGTCCCGTAAACAAATGTTTTTGGTATATTTGCATTTGATAACAACGATGTATCCATGCCCGTAGCCGTATAAATGCCCTAAAAGATTTAAAGTATACGATTATTTAATTATTTTAATAGTATTAGTAATTAAAATAGTATTATTATATTATAATTAATTTATATCGTGTACAATTAATAATGTTCTACAATTATATTCGATTGATGGTGGTAATCAAATAAAAAAAAGTTAAGAGTGCATAATATCAACAAACTTAAATTTGATCCAATAGTTGCTTTAATAGTAACGATACAAATATATTCGAAAATGATATTGTATAATTGTTTATGTTATTATACCGGAGATATAGGACATGTGACATTCTGCATTCCTAATCCATCCATTATAGCGTTCCATGATGCTCCCAATAAATGTTTGAATGACGAGCAACCTTTTGGCGATTTATGGTAGAACGTATTGTCTTTCCAATTTCCATCTGCATCTTTGAAAGAAAAAGTTGCTTCCAACTAGGGAAAAAAAAACACTGATTGCTTAATATATACATATATTACTATTAAAGAAACATAATATTATATTTTAAATGTAACAACAAATAAAAAATGTTATGAATGTTTGCGTTTAGACAGTTCAAGAAATTCCAATTCGGTAGTCATCCGGTGTATTATATTATGTTTAAACTATAAAGTAATTTTTGTTTATTTATTTTTTTTTTAGATTTTGTTTCAGACTGTCAGAGTATAATTATAAATCTAAAAATAATACACATTTTACAAATATAGACATACTTACAAACAAAGTGTCGTCAAATGGAACGCTACTGTTTGAGTATCCTTTGATTTCAGTAACGTTGGATTTGGGATTACGGCTCAGGTAAAAATTATGTTGTATTTTATTGTTTTGTGAAGAATCACAATTGCCAATGTGTTTGAATATTAATTTGTATGGACCCTAAACAGGAATCTATTGATTATGTACACCATATTTAAACATATAAAATATATAAGTTTATCAGTTAAAAATAATAATATTGATTGTATGGTATACGGTATACTATAAGATATTAACAGCGTACATGCTAACCTAAAATAGATTATGTCATATTTTAACTTTCGATAAAATTAAGAATAACTATTTTATTAAAGTATTTTCAATTTTTCATTTACAATGCCCCTAAGACTTTCCATATAATTTATTACATTTGTCAATAATGAAAAAAATATTATAAATAAATATAAATATTGTGGACATGGATAAAATGATCAACAATAGATTGCTGCCACTTGAGTTTGATGCACTCGGTTTTTGTTTAGTATTTTATTTACCTTGTTTTTATATGAATTTGAATTTAAAGTGATACTGACTTTTTTTTTGAAATTTAGGTACCTGTATGTCAACAATTTAACGGACAAAAGAAAATGATCTCTTCTAAAAAATAAATAAATTACCAATATTACACGTTCCACTCTATCACCCTAAAATTATTTTGTCGAAATGATAATGCAATAATCAAAAGTATTCACTTACGAGAGGTAATTTTGTAAAAATATTAAGAGCACTCGATTCAATGCACGATAATAATAACACTATTAGTGAATTAATTAAAAAAAGATTCATTATGATGAGTATAAGTTTAGGTTTTCGCTAACACTACGATATAAAGTATTTTATTTAAAATAAAGTACAACGTTTTATTTTCTTGTTTGTTCTAGTAAACACAAATAATGAATGAAATTGATTGTACCTGTGTTATTGTGACTACCTATACGTTTTTTTAAAAATAATTATCTTGATTGAAGTCATGTTTGAAAATTGCAGTTATTATGTTTGGCATTGTGTTTGTCATCGTGTTTATAATTCATAAATATTTAAATTGTATTCACAATGTTCATTGCTAATATCTGATTACAGAATCATAAATATATTCACATGATAAGTATCAAAAAAGTGTATTATAAATTTACAAAATCGTGCGTTATGTTATGTCTAAATTAATGATGTATACCAAAGATAATCTATGATAATAAGAGTAACTATCGCAAAATTTTTTTATTATATGATACGAGGCGAACATTTGAAAAGGCCACGGAGTAGAATAATATATGTAATTCAGATGAATTATTACCGTCATATTACTAACGAGCATAACGTTTTAAAGTGTAATAAAGTAGAGAACAGATGTATTTCAGCATTTTTATTTTATAAATGTAAAATTATACATATATTTTAATGAACTATAATAATTATGTTACGAAATATTAATACAATATACTATAATGATTTTACTTGTCTTGCCCAGTCGAAAGGTAAAAGCTGGGTGATAGGTGATGGTGAAATACAAAATATGGCAATTTATATTTGTTACACTGAACGTAGTGTTTATGCGGAGGCTAATGAGTTTCTAATTAGAAATACAAATAAGTACATCAATCACTATACATTTCATATTTTTTATTTAAAAAACTTAAAATCATTATAAAGCGCATGAAACGTATCTTTAGTTTAGATAATAATAATAATAATTTTATTTCGATTTAATCTAAGAAAGAGTATGAGTGACATATTGCGATGATTTTGACTTTATAAATTATACATGAATTAAATATTATTTTATTATCTAACAAGCATATTATTATAATAAATATTTAGAAAAAAAAATATTAGTTAAGTTCAGATGCTCTATGGTTGTCACAATATGTAGTTAATTTGAAATACAATAAATGAAAATAATATTTTTTATAGCCGGATTAAACACTAAAACTTAATTTTTGAACTTATTTCTAAAATATGTTACATATTATATACAATGAGGATAATATTTTATTTTAAATAATATTAAAACATTTATATCGGAGTCTATTACAACATAATATTATATGATGCGATATAGGGTTAAAAATAACTAATAAAATTGTGAAGCAATCGAATATTTTTAATTATTAAGAATAATATAGTAAGTAATTAATATTATTGAATATCGTGGTTTACAAGGAATTAAATGGCAACAGTTTATCACAAAATGTAATTTTATTACCTTAATATATTAACTACATGATTGGAATCTGATCAAAATATCGTATTATAGTATAGTTTTGATACTTAATTATAAAAATATTATGTATGCAAAATAATATTTCTATTTTCTAAGGATTCAAGTGACGTTGAAATAAAAAAAAACAGTTAGCTGAAATAAGTGTAATAATAATTGTTATATTTGAAAACGCTTTTTTATAGTTAATAAACGTTTTATAGTTTCATATTATTGTAGCTAGTTTCCTAGCTACAATATAATATAATAATATCAATAATGTTTAACTGAACAAAACCACATCTCGATGTTAATAGTTTAGTAATAACAGTATTGTAATAGCTTTTTGACTAAGTCGTGTATTACCTCGTCGTAAATCAGAATAGCGCAGTATAATCAATGGTCGGAATAGAAAACGATACTATCCGGAACGATATACATTATTATTAAATACAATTTAAAAAAATATATCTGATTTATATTCATAGTGTATAATTCCGAAATAACTATGATGATAATTACGTCAGCGAAACCGAGGCATTCTTCGTCAATCACTCCGGCTGGTCACTTTCCTAGCAGAGTGAAGAACCTTTATCGATCCCCCTTCAAGATATCGGCGATCATACTGCTGGTGCTTCTTGAATTATCCACCGTAGCTGTGATCGCCGTACCGTTGAATTCGGACGACGAATGGATGGCGGTGGTCGTACCCATTACACGGTCACCTGCAGTCACCACTACCCATCAAGGCCGAATTTCAACGCAGTTCGAACCCTTACAAAAGTGGTGGAGCTCCATTTCCGCGAGTTATTCCAACCGCAATAAATCAGTGTGGACCTTGGCGAGGTCTTCTCCTCGTTACGGTACTTTTCGTAATGGATTGTCTTACCACGGCATAAATCTTGGTAAAAACCGCGATGTTGAGGGTTATAACGATGAGCAGAAATATGGTAAAAATCAACGTGTGGGAAATGAACGCGATTCTTACCGTTACGACAAGCACTGCGGTGAAAACCAACATCAGAAGCACTGTAGTAAGAAGCAGTGCGATAAGCCTTTTGGCAGAAACCACCACGAACAACATTGCGCTAAAAACCGAAATGGCGAAGGTCGTCATGGTATTAATTACAACAAACAAAACAAGCAGCAGAACATGAGAAACGGTAACAGACGCAAACAGTTTAACATGGACAATAAGGTTAGCTAGTGCCGTAGTTTTCGGTATTCATTTTTTTGTAGATCGGCTAAACTGGTAAGTGGTGGGGCTAAGTTATATACAACAATTTTCGGAAAGACTGTAAACGCCCTTTCGGTAAAGTGCGTAATTCAATTACTATTTTCTATATAATTGAGAAGTCGCCCCGGGCTTTTGAATGATTTTTTTAAATCAATAGGTCCCGCCCTAGGATATCATCAAAATACAACCATATTTGTTATTTAAATATAATTGGCGTGTACAAAGGTCGTCTGTAATGTAAATTGCAATGAGTTAGATTTATATAATGGGCCAAGGGAAAATCTCAAGCGAATCGGCTAAAATTTCGCTATTTTTGGATGGTTACGTGTATTTATAATATAATATATTTATTTTTATTTTTTTATTTTTATTTAAATCAATATAAATTAGTAAATTCAGTTGTCTGTATTAGGCGATTAAAATATTTTAGTAGCTAAGTTTTAAATTGAGATAATTACGTGTATCGTTGATGTGAGCTTATGAAAATTTATATTAAATCAATAGTGATAAACTAGCTATTAGGAAAATGAATAAATCACTATTTACACAAAACACTGTAATAATAATTGTAATCAGACAAATAAATAATATTTAAACTGCAAATCAAAATAGTTATTTCTAAATTTTCAAAATATTGCGCACAATTGAACGTCTACAAGCCGTGTAATATCGTTATAAAATTGTGGCAAACTCGTAGATTTGCAGTTATTTTGATACCTATTTTGTAACTAGAACGGAGTCATAAATCATAATTTATTATGTTATTGTTACTTATACAAGTACAATCAAAATTATCGTTTTATTTCAGTGCGATTATAACTTATATGACTTTAGGTCTCCAGATTGCATGTTAAACATCATCCTATTAATAAAATAGTTTTCACAACTATACACCTACACACTACGCATGTTTTCTTATATTTATATGCCATTACAGGTAATCGTCAACATAAATAATGATCGAACGCCTAGTCCAACATTATTGCAAGTAGAAACAGCAGTACCAGTGCTGGTCTCGACCACGCAAGAAACCGTTACCGTCGGGCTGAAGAATAGTTGCTCTATCTTATGGTTTATTAACATATATGTACCGATAAATTGTATACTTGTATGTTTTCTGATATTATTTTGCTTTATGTGTATATTATGATATAAAATAGCATTTTTTTGGTTCGTTAATTTATACAAAAAACAGCATAATAATATTTAATTAAAATAATTAATATAAATACCTGTGTAATATTGTCTTAACTCATTGCATAATAATATAACAACGAATCGAATGATGATGCATAGCAAACTATAATTTTAACTTATATAATCATATATTATAATATTATACAAATATGCTCGTTCATTCGACATTATAAAGGGCAATAAAGTCCAACAGTTTGATTTTTTAGAGGGGTTTGCTATACAATAACCATGTAAATTCATTTTTTTTTTTAGAAAAATTTTTCCTCGAAATGTATAAAGAAAAATATTTTTGAAAAACTGATTCAACAAACAGATAAATTTAATTATTAAAGAATTAGTTATATTATTGTAACAAAAGGTGTGCAATATTTAGAAGTGCCAATGTTTTCATTACCCCATCATCGTTTACCAAAACCTTAAACAGTCATTGTTGTTCATACAAACATTTCAAAGTATCTCTAAATAGTAAATACAATCTCTTTAACAGGCCTGTGGTCAATATCAGAATTGTTGTATTTGTGGACGATAAAGGAAAATACATAAAGTAGCTCGCGCCTGTAATGAAGTGTACATTTGAAATTAAAATTTTTAAATCTGTTGATATTTTTAAGACAGTTACCTAATGATCATATAAATGGAAATAATACAAAAGTATTCATGCATTTTGTTTTTTGAAGTGAAACTTATTTCGGAGGGACTTAGAAAATAATTGATCACGTGATTATAACGTTCGGCTATAAGGTTCCAGTCATAACGCTGTAACGTTATTAATGGTGACTATCCTTCTCGCTTGTGTACGTGTTTTTTGAATGTGAAATAAAAAAAAACCAACTAAGTTATTTTTTATGCAAAAAGTCTATTTTAAAATGCAAATAATGCAATACTTTGTGAAATTATCAATCGCATATAATGACAATTTTAATTATACACAAAAATATAGAATATACACCTGAAATGGCTATACTAAACCAGCAAGTTCTACTGCAGAGGAATAAAATATATAAAGCGACAGCTACTTGGCAATTCCGCTCGGGTAACGCGGTCGTTCGGATATCGTATAAATCAAATTTGGGTTTTCGCGTAAACGCGAGTATATATAATATTATATTCGCTAGAAATATGTTTTTATCGTCGAAAAATATTCTTTAATCCTCTAAGTGTGCATTTATATGCAAAATACAATTTCAGTATAATAATCAGATTGACATGAAATATATAAAATGTATTATCTCCGGGAGGTTCTTGTATATAATGGGCATACATGAATATGAACGTCATCTCTAATAAAAATATATAGCAACATAAAATAATAAAATCCGTATTCTAGTAATCTAGTAAATATTAATGAGAAAAAAAAATCGCATTATGCTAGTAGTGTGTGTTGTTTAAGTCGAAGAAAAACTAACAAAAAATAATAATGTGCACGTTTAATCCAAACATATAAACAGTAGGTATCTTATTATAATAATATGTAATACAGAACCGTAAAACACGATAGAGAAAATAATAAATACCTATTGTAAATAAAATGCAATTATAAAAGAAGAAAAAATGTCGTACTATTAACAATGTACTATAATATTATTATGATGGTTTGTCTTACTATAAAAGCATCGAAATAATATACTATTATAGAGTCTTTGGCGTACGATCGTATGCGGAAAGTGTAAAAAACTGTATGAAA
This sequence comes from Rhopalosiphum padi, assembly GCF_020882245.1. Taxonomy (NCBI): domain Eukaryota; kingdom Metazoa; phylum Arthropoda; class Insecta; order Hemiptera; family Aphididae; genus Rhopalosiphum; species Rhopalosiphum padi. Next base: position 72,970,280 of record NC_083597.1, read on the forward strand.
TATTTTAGATCCTTTTTTCTTTTCTGCAGTTAAGGGTGTATTACTGCTATACGATTTTGTAGTATTCGGTAGCGATAGATTTGGCAGCCCAGATAGACAATATTATAATGATAATATTATGCGAAATTGCAAACAGGTGATCAATATTATATTTACAGTATGTGTCTTTTTTTGCGTATGAATACTAGACAACATGCACCTCCTAATGTCGTAACGTCCCATAGTATATATTACCTCACGTATTATAAGCATTTCGGTTTACATCGTATTGTTATAATATCGACGATCGTGTAAATTTCATCGATATGACGTGTGTAAACTACGACCGTACAAAATTTAAAGAGTTTTGTATACCGTTTTTTAGGTATAGGCTTATATTTGTAAATTAGTTATATACGCTATAATTATAGCAATTATATATAATATTAATGTAAGTATAGTGTAGTATTGCCGGGATATAAAAAGTGCAGAAGCGAATTGCTTTATAATTTTTATAACCGTCGGTGTTCGGTAGCGATAAAATTGTATTTTCAGTAGCCGACGCGATTAAACGGATGCGGAGATGGGGAGACGCGAATCACGCGAGCGTAAGTATATATTTAAATATATATACATTATACTTAGACTAGTGCTAAACCGAAAGAGAGAAAAGTTTCGCGATATTTATGGCTTGCAAATGCTTATAAAGTATATACTATATATGCAACAAAAAAATATTATTATATTATGCGCGCCGCTGCAGGTGGCGATTCTGTTTAATTTCTCAGATTAATCGCGTAGTCACGTTTTGTAGTACGAGAGCAACTTTTCGCATTACGGCCATTACGACGCATACGTACGAAAAAATAGTAATATAAATAAACGAAACGAGATCGTATCTCCCTGAAACACGCTGAGGATCACGCACTTTGTCCTCCCGGCGGCGACACTCGTCCGCGGGCTTCATTGGATTTTTCTCGTTTAAATATATATATATTATACGCAATAGTTATATATCATATCGGGTGCGGCGACCGTGGAGCACGACAAAAAGAAACAAAAAAAAAAAAACACGAGAGATGGGAGAGAAAAGGAAGTAAGACATAGAAACTTTTAATTCGCATTTATTGCACGCTCCGGAACTAACTTTTGCGTGTGTACGCGCGCGGAAACAATCTCTCCCCCCCATCTATCTATACCTCGCTATCTCGTCCGCGGGGTGAAGTGGTGCTGGACGAGTGGACCGTGGGCTGAAACGACGAGTCGTCCTAAAGTGTTTTTCGCGGAGACAGTGGCGGAACTATTCATTCGCTTCGAGACATGTACACAATATAATATTATAAATACGCGTGCTTTTTACCCGCATATAATATATATATATATATATATATATGATGGTATGTCGTGTATGCTACGTATTCGATATCTGCAACTCTTATTTCATCGGGTTACTAAGAATCGCCCACCGGCTGCTTCGGCAATCACTCCAGGCGTAATCGCTGAAGAGACAAAAAAGTTTTCTGCCGCCGCCTATGACGTAAATAATGTTATGGTCTCGCGTATACGTCTCTCTCTCTCTGTGCTCTTACGCACACACACACACACACATATATATATATATTATGAAGATATAATAATATATTACATCTATATTATTATGTCATAATCGAAACAATTCGAGAAAAAAGAGATGGAAAAAATGGACCAAAACCGTACTCACGCAGAAGCATAAGAACTACTTTGTTAATGTCTCGACGAGTACACCTATAATAATATAATATCTCCCTAAAGGCCGATCGTATTATCTTCGGGACACGCGTGTGCCTGACTAGAAACGAAAATGTAAAAAAAAAAAAAGTTATGAGTTATTATAGATAGGACGCGTAAACCGGATGTTGGTAATGTTGTGATTAGGAAATTACGAAATTCGAACAAGCTACCGGAAATGTATTATTGTATTGACAAACAAAAAAAATTTAATTTATTATGCGTATACTGTATACTACTATTATACAACTATTATTTGTGTTATTTGTATATTACTTAAATAATTATATTAGATTTAGAGTATTGATAAAAGTAAAATGTTAAGTTGAGTGACCTGCAGAATTTCAAAAAACCTTCAAGTCTTAAACTTTAACAACTACAAGTTAAATATGGCATATAAAGACTTTTATCAAATATGAAAAAAGCAGTAATTATTTAAAATTTCAAAAATATTTTTACTTTTAAGACCATCTAGGCTCTTTGCTTTCATTAATAAATTTTTCCACTCTTCCCTATTACATACGCATAGTTTAGGTCCTCTCATATTGTGCTAAAGTATAAACGAAATAAACCAATCACGATGCGTTTTATTTACAAATTATAGAAATTGTTCTATATTATATCTTAAATTTTTTTAATAAATACTCTAAACAAGAGGTTTGGTGAAGAAATTTAGATTATTAAGCTTTAAAATAGAATTATTTTGTGTTCTTAAATTTTACAATGTAGTGTATCTTGTACTTTAACTTTTTATCGGGTGTCCTATGCTGCAGCGTATACTAGTACAGTGGCATATTTAAGATTAGATTAAAGATAAACCGTAACAAATTAAATTCATCCAAAACTAAAGTAAAATCTCCTCTTACCTCACAAAAAAGTTGACAGAAAATTTTTTTTCAATGATTATGTTTTAATAATTAATTTATATTATACTGATAAGTAAAATATTAAAAAAAAATATAGGAAATGAACTTTTTTTGAAATGATTTTCTATGGATACTGATTAGATAGGTATATTTTATTATTTAAAAATCGGTTTAAAATTGTTGGGACCTTCACTTTCAATATCTCTATGAATATTTAGAAAAGCTAAATTAGATTGCTCGGGCATAAATAGCCTAATACCCTCATCACTATTTTTTGGAAACGCCGGTGATCACAAATTATACCCAAATATAATAATATACATGTAAAAATATCAACAGGGGTCGTGTAAGGAGCTATTTGTTTTATACGCGGAATAACAGCCATATTATTTACTCCTTTGTTTTTTTTTTTTCGTTTATTTAACGCGGTCTTAGAAACAAAACGAAATAATACAGTGCACGTGGAGCAACACGTTTTTCTTTTTTCGTCTGTTACGGGTAGGTACGCGTATTGTCTAGTATCGGGTATTCCATAAACGAATCCCGAAGGGAAACAATTTTGCTGAATAAAAAGCTGAACGAGGAAAAATGAGAAAACCTGTATACCTACGTCCTACATTATTGGAACCGAAATAAACCCATCTGATGTGTAATCGACTTTTGTTACCATCGTAGTTGTTGTCATTGCTTTAGAATATAATGTTTTCGAACAGCCGATTTTCACACGTCCAATCAGTATAAATAGTATAATATTCTATGTGTTGCGTGTAGCGTATACAAAAAATGAAATAGCTGTAAGTTGTAATTTGTTATCCGTAACTGTATATATTGTAGTAATGTCTGTACTCTGTATGTAACGGAGTAAAATGTTGTCTTCGTGCGGACCACAAATGATAGAAATTTAATATTTCACCCACTTATCTATTTACTGTAGATAGGTATATATCGATATAAAAAATATATATAAAATATAAACTTATTTTTAAATAAATAAATACAATTTTAGATTTTGAACGGAACGATAAATATATTGATTTTCTCATGATGTGTTATTTTTGTGTTTTTTTATTTTGTGGATGAATACAATATACTTTTTTTAACCAATATAGGTAGTTCAAAAAAAAATTTGGAATAGGCACACTTTGGTGGATTAATCAGTGATAGTAATCCTAGCATGGTTTAACGCAGCTATATGCAAATACTGATGTATATCTTCCTAATCAGTTTATTACTTATATGATAACTGCTAGAAAAATATTCTATGTAATTTCGTTTAAAAATGAAGTTATTTGAATGCTAAATTCAAAGAATATACCATATGGAAAAAACAATAGTTATAACGAGTATGTACAAATCAATAAGACCATGAAACTGTTTTGGTGACCCCCTCTCTCCTCAATAAATACAAACTTTATTGAATACAGTATGAAGTCACTAGCAATATTTATTATGCACTTAATTTTAAAGCCAATATGCAAACATTTTCAAAAATACATCATAGTCAGTTAAAGTTGTTTAAACTTAAAACTTATACTAATAAAAAATATAATGTGATAATTAATTGGTTTGATTAGTAGTTCTTGAAAGTATTTAACAGTATAAATTAGAAAAAGAGGTGGTCAAAAAAAATATTAAGAATGTTTTGTTTATTTTGATTATTTAAAAAAAAATATTTTGTTATTTATTAATAATATATTGATAATATATTAAGTAATATAATAATACTTAATTATAATAGAACAAAAAAATAGTTATATTGTAATGTGAACCTTCTTTTTTTCTTTTTTTTTTTGATCACCTAGATTATCTAACCTATCTCATACTAATTTGTTTAATAAAGTAAAAATTACTAAATCAAAATAAATTCAAATTTTTAAAATAAACCAATTTTTTTTTTAATTTCATATTCATGGAGATTTTCTGAATCAACATAATTTATTGTAATAGCCACGTAATATATATGTATACTTATTAATAGAAAAACAACTAAATCAATAAATATATGACAATACACTTGATAAAAAATGTCGATATAACCTAACATTCTTGCATTGTCCTATTTAGTATGTGGAGTATATTGTGAATTATACAAGAATGACAATTTGAAAATAGAAAAAGATTAACTATCATGGATGTCATACACATAACATATTATATAAACATTTTAACATATATTTCAGTCTCTTTTGTTTTATCTTCAAAAAACAATTTTTTTTTTATATTAGTACCTACTCGACCTATTTTATAACTTGTAATTAATCCAAACATAATGACGTATAATTTTTATTAAACACCAGAAAATTACAGATTTAACATACAGCGACACAGCGTCATTTCAGTGCGTTAATTTTTCAATTTAGGTTATAATTTATATTCAAAAATTAGAAAGCTATTTGGGTCAAAGCATATTCGAAGTTACTAAACTAATTATAAATAAAAAAATACACAAATATATTCAATTTTTTATATAATTAATAATTGATTCATATAGAAATAATTATGAAAACGTTATTGCAAAGAAAATTAACAAATAAAGTTTCAATTCAAAATTAACTTATTAATTAATAACCATTAAAAATTTAGTTGTTATTCAAAATATTTCATTAACGCTTAATTTCTATAATGAAAACTACACATCCAAAAATATCATTTTTACGCGAATTGAATATAATATGCATTTTATATGTTCCATAAATTAATTCTTTTGGGAAGTTGCTCTTCTCAAAAATTGACGGATTCACACCTGAAGATATATAAGCATCCTGAAAATATAAAATTAAGTATAGAAAGTAAAGAAACAAATTTTATCACCAATCGTTCATAGACTGTATATAACGGTTTGAACAATTTTAATTGTAAATTAAATATTAATTATGACGAGGATAATTTAATGATATGTATATTTCAAGTAAATAAAATTAATTATTTAATATTTAACGTTAAATTTATAATTAAATTATATAAGTCAATTTAAACCCATTGTTAATTTGTTAAACACAATTTTAAAAATACAGTACCTATTGAATCTTGCATATTTTAATAACATCATTATAATACTTCAAAACCCAATCGATTTTGTATACTAATAATAATAACTAAATAATTTATTTTGTAAACAATTTATTTTTGTTACCGGAAGTATTGGGCAATTAGTATTTTGACTTCCAAAACCATTTACGAATGTAGTCCAAACGCTTCCTAATAATAATTTAGTCGAAGTGCAAGCATTCAGTGCTTTATGCATAAATGCATTTTCTCTCCAACTTCCGGATGAATCTTTGAAAGCCATTTTCATCTCTAACTGAAAAAAAACCACCAGTTACTAAATCATTGGTGTAGATAAGAAGCGCAAAAGCGTTTTCCAAAATAAACTTTTTTGTATTAAAAAATATAATGCAGATTTATGAATGATAGACAAGGTAGTTTTATAATATATACCGATATAATTATAAACATAAGTAGTGACGTATTGGTATATTTATTTTATATGGGTGTGTAAAGGATTATTAAAACTAATTTTATTTATTTAAAAAATAGATATTTTAATTTACCATTAAAATTTGCGAGTAAATATATTTGGCGTATGAAAAAAAATTGTTTTAAATCTTACTCCATCCCATTAAATTCAGTCTTAAATATGCCTATGTTTAGAGAGTATCTAATAATAATTTTATATATATTTCAGTACATAAATTATACATAGATTGTTGGGTTTATGTAACAAATATGCATATAGAGTATTGACATTAGAATATATAATAAAAATATTTTTATTTATTGATCACACACATGTTATAACTTTGTTATAAAAATTGTATGACATTTTAACTTGTGATGTTTGTTCCTTTTATTTGCATTTATTGTATTTTAATTTCACATAAAATTTAAGTTTTTTACGTTTTAGAGTATTGTTATACTACTGTAGTAAAATATATGGTAAATGTTTTGTATAAAGTAAATTTCTATACTTTATATTATACTCACACACGCGTCATATTTTGTGAATAATGATTAGTAAAGTTGAAGTATATACTTATGTGAGATAGAGATCTTATTATATTCACCAGTCACATATAAAAATAAGCTATTTAAATGGCGGGCAAAAAGGAGGGAGTAATGAGGGGGAAGACCCCCCATGACTTTTTTCTTTAATATTTATAACAATTACATTTATGTATATTTTGTACTATAATGTTAATGTATTCAATTTTGTTTTATTTTTTACGCCACATCCCCAATATAAAATAATTTGATCACCACTGAGCTAATTATTTCTTTATTTTGGTATTTAAATTATTAATCATTAAATTTTATCTAAAAAAAAAACTCCCTCCAATCACCACATCCCTTTGATTGTGTTATCTGGTCATAAGTATGATACAAATGTGTAAAAAAATACTAATCAAAATTAATATTAAAATATTAATCGAATTAATTGTTTTTTAATTAATAAATAGAATTTTTATTTTGAATATTCAATAATTAAATCATAATAGTAAATATTACATTATATTATCATTAGTGAATTCATTTCAAGGAGCCAATTATACCTATATAACACATTGTAGGTACATTGAAAAATATACGTAATATACATAAATTAAATTATAATCACTTACGGATAAATTGTCATCAAAAGGTACTTCAAGAGTCGTATTTCCCAGAAGCACTGTTTTATTGTCCTCGTGACTTAAATGCCAGTTCATCTGAATCTTATAGTGATGTGCTGGATTGCAAATATAAACTTGTTTGAAGACCATACGGTAAGGGCCCTAAACAGAAATATTAATCAACGTGTAAGACTCTTAATATTATATTACTATAATTTGCACTAAAATATAGGTATATTTCTTTATATTATTATGTGCCTTGCATGCAAAATTTAATGTAAAACTTATGAAATCTATTAAAGAAAATATAACAAAATATCAGCAGTTTTTTTAATGATTTCCACAAACGTTCTCCAAATTTAAGCTTCGATAGATATCAAGAAAAAATTGAGTATTTGTGTATTAGATATTATTAAATTTGTGTAAATAAAGGCACTGTCTTGTATTCAACAAAGGAGTGTCAAAAGAAAAAAAAAGAAAAAACACAGACCATGCAATATTTTATAATATAGAATTATAAATCATATATCTAGTCTACAAACAGTACATTTTTGTTTTGCTAATTTATTGTTTTAAAAATAAAAATGACAGTTTCGTTATCTAAATACTCAATATATTTTAATTGAATTGCTATTGTATGGATTATATTTTACTTTAACACAAGATTATTTAATTTTTTTATTTATAATAAAATTAACTTAGCAATTTACTTACGATCGGAGAACTCGAAAATAGTTTAAAGTTAGCAGACGATGCTGAACTAATAATTGTGAAAATCACTTGAATAAAAATGAAAAAAATATTAAGCTCCATGGGTTCTTTTTGTTGCTTTTATTGCTGGTACCGAGAAGTATTATACCTATAAAGTATATTTTGTTTGTTATATTTTAATAAATTGTAATAAAATAAAAAAAAAATACGAATACACAGTACACTTTATGTACAATGTTGAGCTTATATCTAGAAAATGTATCTAGATAAATAGAGAATATTCATTTAGACAGTTATCTAAATTAAAAATCACTATTATCAAGATATATTTATACAGATAATTTAATTTATTCAATGGTTTTATTTTTATTATATAGGTACACAATTAAGTATATTATTATATTATTATTATTATTATCGAAATTTCCGATAGCATATAATTAATTCGTTCTATATAGTTATGGAGTGTCTAGTATAATATACATTTGTTATCATGATGATAATAATACAACTATTTTCAATTATTCCAGGCTTATTTATAATGGGAATATGTATTTATATTTTTGGATTTCGTCATAGTTTAATCAACTATGAAAATTAAAATACATGACATAATATCGTGTTAAAATATTAAATACTACAAAATCTTGTTTTTTTTTTTTTATGGTTTCGTAGGTAGTATTTAATATTGTATTGTATCATAAATTATAACGTGCCTGTATTGTATGTTTGTATAAATAATATAAAATATATAATTATAATCTATAAAGGTTACTCCACACTACGCATCATGTTTCGCGTTTCCTTTTTTTCGTTTCGTAGTGTTTTGTTCAGATTTCTGTTGTTTAGTACGTTTATTTCGTGTCAATATACATGTTTTTCGTTCTTTATTTAAATAAAAATTAATAGTGATAGCGAAGATGAATTGTCAATTAAAACTAAAAAAAAAAAAACACGAATTTAGTGGACCACAACTTTATTTAAAACTAGTGAATTGTATGTATATTTTAATACCCTAAATGATTTTATGTACATTTTGTAGATACAGTGGTAATAAATAAATTAATGAATTATTATATGAGTGTTATGGAAAATTCAAAAATTTTTGTCGAATTACTTTGACAGATTTTGATTATTTATTTAATTTAATTGGTCCATCCATTTCTAAATAAGACACACGCTTAAGAAAATCTATACTTACTCTCGAGCATTTAGCTGTAATGTTACGGTGGAGATAGTTATTAAAGTTCATCTACTTGTTCAAAATATCACCTTAAGTTATTTCATTAATTAAAATTGAAGTGTACAAAGCATTGAAAATAAAACTTGCTGATCAAGCGATGGTAATTTATTGTTAATTAATAAGTATTTAATATCATTTAACATAATTTGATATTGCCAAAAAAATTATATTTTTAATAGTATTTTTATTTTAAATGTTGATTCAACCAATCATAGTCAAATGTCCCTTCAATCACTTGAGTTGATACTTCTGTTGAGTTGTTAAGTAATGGAGATACTTGTGATGAACGATTGGGAAGTGAGGAATTGGATGGAGATGTCTGCGATCATACGTGATCATACTGGATGTTGATCATTGAGATGGCGAAGGAAATGGTTGTTGTGTATATTTGAATGTTTGAAATGGATATGGCAACAAATATGGTTGTTGTACATAATTTAATGTTGTATTTTGTGATGGATGTGATGGTTGTACTACATTTTGTGTCTGGTGCTTTGGAATATTGCTCTAAACATAAAATTATCTATTTCATTCGTAACATACTGACGAGTTGTTTCGTCCATTTTCGGAGTTTTATTGCTACTAAAGCACCATACATATCATATTCGTTCTTTTCCATTTTCTTTTGGCTCTTTTTTTGTTTTTGTATTAAATACTCATATTCCTTGAACACACGTATTTCATTTTCATCTTTCTTATTTTTTTCTTATTTTTTTGGAATGCTACTGCAGGTATTCTAAATATATATTTTTCCATATTAGTAGTGCCACTCGACCAATCAAAATTTTTTTGTCCTTCATTATTGTCTCCTTTGGTGATGTCGACATTATCTTCTGTAATCTCAATGAAACTTTCATTATTTGAATCATCGCTGACATAATTTTCATCGTCGATTTTACTAACATCTATCCATTAAAAAAAAAATATTATAAATTATAATTATAATAAGATATTTAGATAATTTTATTATACTAGAAATATTTTTCTACAGACTAAGAACTTCTAGTGAATGGAAAAAAATCGCCAACGTATATGGAAAAGAATGGAATTTTCCTAATTGTATTGGTGCCCAAGATGGGAAGAATGTGGTTATACTTTTTCCTATTAATAGTAGTAGTGATTATATCAATTATAAAGGAACATTATGTATTGTGCAAATGGTATTATGTTATGTTGATTATAATATTACTCACGCACATATCGGATAACAAAGGAGAATATCACATGGAGGTGTTTTTCGTAATTGTACATTATCAAATAAATTAAAAAACGGAACATTGAATTTACCCACATCAAGACGTTTACCTCAAAAATTCAAGCCTGTTCCATATGTTATCGTAGCTGATAATGCATTGCCATTACAGGAAAATCTGTTAGTTCCTTGTAGTGGAATTCACGGTAGTGGATCATTTCAAAGAATATTTCTCTATAGATTATCTAGAGCTCGTAGAACTGTTGAAAATTTGTTCGGAATTATGTCTGCAGTTTTTTGTGTTCTAAGAAAACCCATTTTACTAGATCTTACTAAAGCTTGGCTAGTCACAAAATGCTGTGTATTGTTACATAATTTTTTAAGAATAAGTAAAGAATCAAAAAATATATACACACCACCAAGAACATTAGTACAATAGGATGGTCAAATATTTAATTGATCACGTAGAAATGAATGCGAAGGGTAAACATCATTGTTATAGATGGAATAAAGGGTAGAAAAACATAATAACGGCGAGAGATATTTTACAAAAATTTGCAGAATACTTTATCTAGATAATATTATTATAATTTATCTTTAACTTTGTTTAGATAACTTTTTATTTATCTGGGCTCAACACTGTTTATATAGTAGGTACTTATATAGGTCTATATAGTTATTATCACCATTATCGTTATTGTGTTATGATATATTTTTAATCAGTACAGCTCAATCGAATTCATAAATTTTGGTAAATAAACAAGTTGATACAAAAAAAAAAAATAAAATAAAATAGTCGTTTGTTCGAAATTAAAGAAATAAATTATAAAATAGGTAGCTATAGACAGTATCTAGTTCCAAAAAACATTGTTTAATTTTTTTCTGTTTATTTACCATTGTGTAATATTTGAATTTATATACATATTACATAATATATATTATGTAATATGTATTATAATATGATGTGTAAGCACCTACATATTTTGTTATATTATTTGGAATGATAAAATATATTTTTGAATTATATAAAATCTTTTTGCGTTTTATTTGTGTTATTGTTATTGCGAAAAAAAAGATCAATAATAATAATCATATATATATGATATTTTTAAACTAAATATTGCATAGAAAATAAATAAATAAAGTCGGACTGTAGAAGATACAATATAATATTATACATACTTCATAGCCCTTCCGCGTTCCGGTTGTTTTATTATCTCGCTTTATGGAACGGAAATATTATTTGGTGTGTAGGTAAGATAATCTAGCCTAACTTAACCTATATGGAACTGTTAATTAATGTTACATAATGCTACCTTGTACTGTCTTACATAGGTCAATTAATTGCCTATTGACACGATATAAAAAAAAAAAAAAAAATGTTGTACCTTTCATGTACCTGTAACATAAATACATAATATTAATATACCTAATATTTTATATTTTATAAATATAGTTATTGTAATACATGTTAAGTGTACCTACAGTTTTTGCGTGTTTTTGAATCACTTTATTATTGTTCGATGTTTTACTTTAGTTATACAATTAGTGGATATGACCCGTTGTTTTACAGAAATTATATTTTCATAACAACTTGTAAATTTGTTCACAAAATTTTAGACATTTGTCTAATAAACCGATTTGTAGTATATAACTACATAATATTACTTTGGTTGAAAACCACTAATGTAATATTTTTTATTTATTTATGAATTAACGGTATTCGAATTAAAAAAAATATATAAATAACAATGAAACAGTAACAGATATTAGATATTATCTATACATTATGTATATGTAAGTCATTGTGGCCTTGCAGGTAATTATAATGATCTATGGGGAGAAAATACGTTACAATTTCGATGAGGTCTTGATTTGTTGATGTCCTTAGTCATAAATGCCGAGGATTACTGTAGTCGACTATCACATCGTGGTAGACGATGGCATAAAATTGAAGAGGTGACATGACAGAGCAATTCGCTTAGGTCAGTGATCGCAAGGAGATAATCTAAAAGTGTGTATGTTTAAAAGTTCGTCGTCTATATTGGCCGTTGGTCTGTTGTATGGTCGGCAACCTTTTTGGATTCTCGGGCCACATTCACGAATTAAAAAGAATTCGTTAGTTATAAACATTTTATATTCTTAATTTATTTACTATGAAAAAAAAATACTGTCTAAAACTTTAAAATAATGAAATATATATAAAAAAAAATTCGTTCTAAAATTTAAAGTGGGCCATATACAATAGTGGTATGGGCCACCGGTTGTCGACCACTGCTTTAAGTTATAATAATATAATAAGTGGGTAGTGGGTATGCAATACAAAATACGTGTACAGGCGTTTGTAGTCTTTTATTTATTCATATTTTTAAATAATTTATAGAGTGTATAAATGTCATAATATTATGAAACAATTTTCAATAAATCCAAGAATTTATTTTTGATTTTAGTCCTAAACCTATGAAATTGGGAAGGACAATTGTTAAAAAGATCAACACATATTATTCACGGAGCGCAATCGTGTTGCAGCGGTTTTTAGTTGTACAAGATGAAACATGACTTTATCTTAGATCGATGATAATTGTATATTTTCATTTGTATTTATTTTCATTCAAGTTAATAAATTTTAAAATTTACGCCAATCTACAAGTTTTTTAACCACGTGATTTTACGACAGTTAATTAAAAAATCAAAATGAACGAGACCGTCAATTTATTGTTTTGTTTAAAGTTAACATTAACTGGGTTAACTCAATGGGCAATAATCAGTTGCACCAAAAACAAAGTATGAATTTATTTTAAAGAAGATCGGTTTACCAATTTCGATTTGTGTATGTTTTGTGGTCTATACACCAATTATCGCGTTTTTATTTTTATGGTCAATATTTTACCAATTTCGTTTGAATTTTAGTTGCACTACAAAGTACAAGATATGAATATTTCTTCTACAGACCGATACCATCAATATTGAATTTTTAACTATAATAATCAATAATCATCTTGAATTTATTATATTAATAGCCAATTTTTACAAATTGTACCTTGTTTTATTTGGCTATTCACTCAAAAATGAAAAAGTTTTTAAGAAAAAAAGAACAATTAAATTTTTGATGAAAGATTCAAATATTTAATAAGACAATAACACCATAGTTTATATAAAATATATTTCAAGAACGTTTAACTTCAATAATAAAAGCTTGACAGCCAAATATTTGGTTATTTTTAGTATAATATACATTTACTTTGTATGTTCCATAAAAAAATGATTTGGGAAGATTGGATTCCTTAAAAAGTGACGTATCTAAACCTGGAGATATATAAATACCCTGAAAGTACAAAATAAATTATAGAAATTAAAGAAACAAATTTAATTATTAGTCATTAGTAGAATGTGTGAAATGGTTTAATTAATTAATATTATAAATTAATTATTGTTTATTTGTTAATAATATTATTATGGTTCATACTAAATTCTGTTAGTAATTCTTTCTTCCTAAAAATTAGTCAAATACTTCTTAAGCACCTAAGCCAATAGAATTTATATTTTAATAATAATAATAATTGAGTAAGGTATTCTGTTAAAAATTAATTTTTTTACCGGAAGTATTGGGCAAATGGTATTTTGACTTCCAGCACCATTTACGAACGTAGTCCAACCGTTTCCCAGTAATTTTTTCATAGATGAACAAGCATTTGGTATTTTCTGCATATATGTATTTTCTTTCCACCTTCCAAATGAATCTTTTAGAGCCATTTTCATTTCCAACTACAAAAAAGTTGAAATGTATCAGTTCATTGGTATGGATTTGTAAAGCTCAATACTATATTTATTTTTAATTTAGAAAACCTAATGCAGACTTTTCATGTGTAATTTATACTGCAGTTAATACAGGTTGTAAATTCAAAATTAACCAAAATTATACAGGTGTATACTTTAGTATTAATATTTGGATGGGATGTGCAAGATAAAATAACTATAACCATATGCAGTGACATTTTTAACTTTTGTGTGGAGTGATCAACTATAAAATTAAAATAAACCATTTATAAAAAAAAACTTTTTTTAATGTTTTTACTTATAGAGTTGTAAAAATTAAAACTTTTTAGTATATAAATACAATATTTTGGAAAATTTGTCTCAACCGCCTATCCAAGATATGATTTTGTATATCTTTGCAGTTATAAGAATGTTATATACTTCTATTTAGCTATTTACATATACATTTTTGGGTTTTTTACGATTTAGTAATTTAAAATGAAAATATATATATTATTATAATTAACCCACACATATGACATTGTGATAGAAACTACCATATTGCTCTGTCAGATATAATAGATTTAAATATTCAAAATGTTTGTTGCTTCGTTTATAATTTACAAAACATATTATTATTATTATTATTATTATCATTAGTTAATTTATTTTAGAAACCTAATATCAATACAACATTTATGTTTAAATAAATAGGTAATATATTGATTCTATTTTAACCACTTACGAATAATGTGTCATCAAAAGGTGCTTCGAGTGTAGAATTCCCAAAGAGCATTATTTTATTGCCTCTTTTACTTACATACATATTATGTTGAATTTTATTGTGTTTTTTAGGGTTACAATTATAAACTTGTTTGAATTCCAGTTCATAAGGTCCCTAAACAAAAATATTAGTCAAAAAATAAGATCTTTAATATTATTTTAAAACGTATTTTATTTTTGTATATTTTATTATTATCCGTTTTAAACTGAATGTCGTACTTTCAAAAACGTTTAATGACTTTCGGAAAAACTTTCCGAAATTGTATGACCAAATAAATAAATAATCATCAATTATTAATTTCCACCTCAAATATACTATAATGTTATCTAAAATAATATTACTAGCAGTTGATGCTAAATCTAGTTTTACCTAATGTTTTAATGTTTCTTGTTGAATTACCTTCTACTAATCTGCATATAATTCTCCATATTTTGTTTTTGAAAGTTCTAAATATTTTTATTATTACACTTGTTATTGTACACACTTCATAACCATAAGTGAGAGTTGACCTAATTATTGTCGTTTACAGTTTTGATTTTGTTTTCTTTGAGAGAATTTTCGATTTGAAGAATTTGATCCTTACACTTATCTCACATTGTCACTCGTCGTGTTATTATTTTGATTAGTTAATTTTTTTTTTTTTTAATTACACATGGAGTTAGGTACGTCATTCCAAAATATTTTTTGTATTGATTCACATTTTAGTCTTACTGAACAATATTGAAAATGTAATACAGTAGAGCGTCGATTATATTATGCACTAATTATAGGACCAAGGGGGCGTGGATAATCGATTTGTGCAAATGATCAAATAACCATTAAAAAAAAAAAGTTAAAAACTAAATTCTTATATTAATAGGTCACATACTATTGTTGAACGTGAATTTTCTATAATTATTATTGGAATACCTGATTATTAAATTATGACATTTATAATACGAATTATAGATATATTAACATATGATTGAATAATTCTAAAAAAAATGTATATCATAAGAAAATTCCAAACTAAAACCAAGTCTCACAAATATTAGGTAATAAATATTAATATATTGCTTTTAAATCAATAGAAAACGTTGTTTAGTTTGTTCGATATTTTGCTTCCACTGTTTGAATTATAATATTATACACTTATAGTTTTTTCTATCTTTATACATCTTTAACAATTTTTTTGAATTTTACTCGGATGTTTTATACTTTATGGAGTTATTTGTTATATCTATGTCGCATCTACTTAGTGAAATCGCTTGTATTTAATAATAATTTTACACAATGTGAATAAAATGAATTCCATCCACTTCATGAAAAGCTCAAAAAATTATTCATATAATGTAATATAAATTCATTTTCACGAAATGGATACATTTCATTAAGTGGATGTGACATATATATTTCGAATAATTAACAGCAAAATATAAGTTACGCAAAAGTACATGACAAATATTATACAATAAAAGGATCTTATAAAATATCTCATAAATTAACTTACAATTGAAGAATTTTTGAACAGGTTTATATTAACAGATGACCCCGAACTAACTGTGAATATCACTTGAATAAATATAAAAAAAATATGATGTTTCATGGTTTAATTTTCCTGATTTTTTTGGTGCCGATGACTAAACCAATAATAATATTTAACGAGTAACACCGAGTTTCATTTTTCAAGTAATAAATTTAAAATATAGTTTTATTTTTGTCTGTATTTCGATTTCTATTGTTTGCATTGTATTATCGATATATAACACGCCAATGGTTATTAAATTTGTTTTCCCAATTACCTATCATACATAAATATTGTGAAATTGTCACAATTTTTTCGAGAAATAGATGAATAGAATATAGTGATTAAATATATTTAACATTAACGAATATATTTTGTGTGAATTTCAGTCTCTTTTATTTTAACTTCAACTTAACTACGACTTTCAACTTTTTTTTTATGGAAATTAACTGATTTAACAATTGAATTGTACATACATTTATGTTACAAATGACAAGTTTATATGTGGTCAGTATAACAGTGAATAATAAATTGTGGTTATTATTAAAAATTTAAGTTAAATATCAAATCATACATATATTATATACCGATGTTACACGTTTCTATAGTACCTTATTTGACATCTATTGGCATTATAATGCATATTAAGCGTTGCACAATAATGCGGCAATTCAAATTTCAAAAGCATGCAAACATTATATAATATCCATCACTTATTTTAATAAATATACATATAGCATATATAATATATTATACTAGATAACTTATGAAATAACTAAAATTTATAGGTAATAAATACACCGTTTGTAGTATATAATATTAAATAATACAAATATTGTACAATATTTGATTTACATGTCCTGATAGCAGAGATGATTAAGTATCGAACTTTATTTTGGAATTTAATGTGTTTTCCAAAATGTTTTAGTTACACAAAACAATTAATATTGTTAATAAATACAATTATTAATAATATATTAATATATTATTATATTTTCATTTTATTTTTGACAAGCCCAAGTCAAGACCTGTTTAATGTCTGCACTATAATCTTCAGTTGCAAGTGAGATTTTATAATAATTAATATGAAAGTTATGATATATTATTGATTTCATTTTTCGAAATATATTCGACCGTTGCGTGTTTTGCGTAAGGTAGACATTAACTGTGTTTACTCAATAAGCATGAATCAGTTGCGTCAAAAACAATGTTGTATATTATATTTTACGATCAGTGTACTAATTACAATATTATTATGTTTTATAGTATGTACACCGATTAATGCAGCACTCTTAACTTACAAGTAAATATTTATCAGTTGATCGTTGAGTGACTAGATAAATATTTTTTGTTCGCCAAAACATTAATATTTTTAATTAAAATAGCATAACGATTTGTAGTTGTCATTCTATAACTACATCAAGATTTTTGTGAATCGTCAGTATTATCTTACAATAAACTATGAATATTTGAGTGATATTTAGACGAATTCGAGTTTTTTTCATGATTAAATATTGGTATTTATAAGTCTTATTGATTTGTTGGGCATGATTATACCGCACAAGGGCGGTGTTTTACGATGATGATCAACTGAACACAATAGGTATGTTGTTTATTTGAGGATCCATAAAAATACACACAGCTATTGATGATATCAGTCACTGGGATTTTTTCGAGATGCTACTGATTTAATACTCATAGACAATTCTAACAAACGGTTATCTTGATCGTTAAAACGATGCTGCCATAAGATTATTTTATAATTTGTAAATTTATTGTCATTATTTTAATTATATTTATACTAAGTTTTAATTAGTTATTAATTTTTTTTTTATTTAATATGAAAAAACCAATAATAATGTTACTTAGTATATTATTAAATTACTGACAGAATAAATAGTAAGCATAATATTTTAAAATGAGTATTATTAAATCATCTATATTTCAATGATGTATCAATATGGAAGTACATGGTACATCATTTTATTTAATTTGTAACTAAATACTATAAAATACTAAAAATAAATATGACGTTAAATTATATATAATATTAACAAAAAATAATATTAAAAACGTATACAACTTTTTTTGATTATTAAAATTTTACGGTAGATGGTTTTTTAACAATATAGATCCAAATGTGATATTTGAAATGAAACAACTAGATACCCGGTAATTTAGAAATTTTAAACTTTTTATTTTAACGTTATTTTATTTTTGCACTCACACCAATCGCTAATATTGTTGTAGTTACATTGGTAATGTATTCATTACTTGGGTTGACTTAACATTAACCAAACGCCTTCACACAATAAGAAATCATTCATCAATAGATTTATACAAATTCAGTATATAATATTACAAAAGAAAATTAAATAAATCAAAAATTAATATTTAAAGTACTATTATATACTTCCAAGCATTAACTATCTTTATCTCACTACATAATAAAATATACATTATCAGCTAATTATTATTTTTGTAGAGTCATTTTCAATCAATAACATTTTTATTAAATATTCTATGAGCGTAAATACAGTTTGGTAGGCACATTACAATACCAGACAATTTAAATTATATTTTAAGAATTTTCAACAAATGATAATCGAGAAAACAATTTATTCCGTATCGAATTCGATTACATTTATTATTACTTTGACGATTGTAATACAAACTTTATAAATATTGTTTTGGAAAATACCAAATGCTAAGTTTATAAGGTCACCAATCATTGCTAAATAAACTATTGGGAATTTGGGATGCAATACTTATGTGATAACAGCCTATGTTATTTATGTTGTAGTATAGTATGTACATTTTATAATATATGTCGTAAATTAATACATTTTACTTCTGAATAATAATCTAACCTCAAAATGTAAACGGGCAATCTTTGTATACGTGATGAATCATCACTGATGAATTATTAAATGTCATTAACAGCACGTGATGAATACAAATTAATAATATACATTTTTATTTTATTATATTATTATTTTTATTAAAACAGTTGTGATTTTATTCGTATTATATAGATAAGAATGTAGATCATTGGATCATAAAACAGAACAAAGGGTGAGTGTAGAAGATATGGCAACGATAATATGAATGTGTGAAGTGAAAAAAGAGGATAGAATAAAATATCAATTTATTAGTGGGAGGGGGGGGGGGGGTGTAGAAGTGGATTTTCAGGATACATTAATGTTTGATGATTAGGTTATCAAACGATTGAGAACCTTATATCTAGGGCTAAGGACTTTATGCCCAAAAAAAAAAAACCTTAAAATAGTCATAAAGAATATGTCCTAAAGAATCTCTAAATATGCATTTAAAAAAAGTATATTAATTGTAATAAATAAAAATACATAATAAATACATATATTTGTAGACATGATCAATAAATAGATAAATTTGATTAATTATTTGCTTTTTTCAGATTTTTTTCATTTTACATCAAGTTTTAGTCTAAAATAATTTTTTTTTTTTAAACAACTTAAATTGAATACATTTGTATATTTTTAATATAGTACTAATTACTTTGAGAATTACATTAAAGATTGAACTATTAGATATTTTCTTAAGTTGAGAATTAAAAACTTACTCATTCATATAAATAGTTGTCAAATATTCACATATAAAATGAAAAATAGTTAAATATACAAAATATGCAACAATAAATTTTAAATATAAACTCGTATTGCTATGAAACAAATTTCTATATTACTTAGCTGTGTTTTAAATAATTTTTTAAAAATATGCAAACTCCTGGAAGTTTCGAGCCCTAGTTATACCTTTTTGGGCGAACGATTGAGGACACTTAAAATTGACAAAGAGCTTACCGCTGGCTCAAACAAATCCCCAAAAATAATACGATTGAGAACGAATTTACATGCAACGTTGCCATTTCATTTATTTGGCTGTTAAAAGATTCAGTAATATAAACATAAAATATATATTCTTGAAAAAAGTCATAAATTAATAATTATAATAATCTTATACAAATATATGGGTACCTGGTATCTAATAAATAAAATGATTTGGAACAGTATCCACGATTATATCTAATAATTATGAACTTATAAAAATATGTATTTTATATATTATGCATACACAAAAGTAAATAATGTAATATATATGTATAAAAATATAATAAATATATAATGAAAAATGAGTTACTATGGTATGTCATATCGTATCTGGCGTCTAAGTCACTAATACATCCGGTTAATCCGATAAAAGTTCGATAAATATCAACACATTATCGTGATCATATTATCGTTCGACAAAAATTATGAAATTTGGCAAGGTTGGAAAAAAATAAAAAATCGAGCGCTCTCGTGTTAGTTGTTACAAACAAATTCTGTTCAAAATCGTATTTTATGCGATGATTATATTATTGGGTTTGGGTTCTTGGGATTTAGGTAATTACACATTTATTTATTTGATAAAACATTTGTGACACGTAAAACTTTGATTTCTCTTACTTCGTTACAATATGACTCAGGTAAAATTTTGTATAAATATAGATATATATTATACTGTATAGATTTAGTTTATTTTAATGATCACTACAATTTTTAACTATAATCCATAATTAACTATCGTTTTGAAAATAAGTAATTCAAAAATGATATAATTCTTGTGAAAAAAGAACAATTACATTTTTTCTGAATCAAAATTCAGCTGCTTAAATAGTTATTTAAAACGTAGTTAACAAATAAATTAAATTTCAAGGACGCTTAAATTCCATGATGCAAACTATACAGCCAAAAATCTCATTTCTACGTGAATAAAACATATGCAATTTGTATGTCCCATATATAAATACTTTCGGGAAATTTGTATCCATGAAAAGTGACAAATCAAAACCTGGAGCTATATATGTACCCTAAAAGTATAAAAACAAGACAATTTAAACGTTTCACATTAATAAAAAAATATTAAATCGTATTTATTTTAATTAAAATAGTATAATTTTTTTGTGCTATGAATACTAATAAGTAAATAAAATCTAATAATTTTAACGAAATAGGTTTTTACCGGAAGTATAGGACAATCGATATTTTTAAATCCAATACCATGTATGAATGTTGGCCAATTCTTTCCCATTACATTTTTAAACGATGAACAAGCCTTTGGTGTCTTCTGTGTAAACGCATTTTCTCTCCAATTTCCAGATGCATCTTTGAGAGCCATTTTCATTTCCAACTATAAAAAAAAACCCTAAAGATGTATTTCATATATTTGGCACTATGATACAATAATATACAACTCTATAGCGCGTTTTAGATACAAAAGTATTATTTAAAGTGGAACCAACGTACCGCAGATACAATTTTGTGTATGGTTTCATGACCAGCTTGAAAATTGCGTAACTGCTGTTTTATGTCCCAACCCTCCTCCCGCAAGTATATGGATTATTTTAATAGCTATTAAAAATTATTATAATTATTACTATTATAATATAGTGTTTGCAGTTATTATTACTATATTATATTATACAAGCCTGAAGTCTCTTATTTCTTGATTATTGCTTCTCAAAAACAATAAATTGTATGAAATTTAAATTTAGAACAATAGTTTCTCTAATGATATCAATGTGTATTAAAAAAGGATTGTAAAAAAAAAAAATAATTTGAAAGATGAAATAACATGGCGATTTTGTTTCATTAAACTGAAATTCGAGTACAATTTTGTTTGCTATGGTTGCCTTCTGTTAAAATAAAATAAAATAGTTATTATAATTATTGTATTTAATTAGAAACTTGCATTTTAAATTTGATTGAAGCATTTTAATTGATGATCCTTATGCAGATCAAATTTTTTGTCCGGTTTTCCATAAAATGTTCGTTAATAATTTCATAAAGACCTATAAAGTCTCAGATTAATTGTATTACTTACTTTTTAATTTTTAGCTTTCAACTCATAAATAGTGATTATAATTGATTCAAAAAAATGTGATATATCAGATAAATTATAATCACTTACGAATAAACTGTCGTCAAGAGGTATTTCGAGAGTAGAATTTCCAAGGAGTAATGATGTATTATTGCCCTTGTGACCAATATACACGTTATGTTGGATTTTATTTTTTTTCGTAGGATTGCAATTAAAAACTTGTTTGAAGTTTAATTGGAAAGGTCCCTAAACAAATATATTAATCAATAATCATTAATCAGTAACCACATAATATCTTAAATGACGTTTATTCTAATTGTGTTAGTTTAGTATAATTATGTATTAACTTAAATATTATATTATATAATATCACTTACAAGTAGAGGAGCTTGAAGAATTTTTTTTTGTGCAACCGATACCGATATAATAATAATTGTGAGTAGCAGCTGTATAAACAT
The DNA here is from genome assembly GCF_020882245.1 of Rhopalosiphum padi. Lineage (NCBI taxonomy): Eukaryota > Metazoa > Arthropoda > Insecta > Hemiptera > Aphididae > Rhopalosiphum > Rhopalosiphum padi. The sequence continues at coordinate 72,993,048 of NC_083597.1, forward strand.
AAAAATAATATGATGTTTCATGATTTATTTTTGGTGGTTCCGATGAGTATACAGCTACTGTTTAACACGTACAACCAAGTATCACAAATACTAGATACCTACTGGCTACTACTTATTTGTTATAATTCAAAAAATTGTTAACCAAATATGTATAATATGATTAGTTATACGCTCCATGATTTCTTACAATAGGTACGCGTATTTAATAACGTTATTATCAATTATTACTGTTTCATCTCGTGATTGTATTGTAATTTGACACGTTATGGCATATTTTTGATTCCACTGAAAATTTATACCTAATTCAAATAATCGCTTTTTTATAAATTTTTATTAGATTAAATTATAGTATATAATATATAATCCAACTTTAATATCGATGTGTTATTTTATAATATCATACATTACTGTAATACTCATAAGTAATATTTTGTTATAATTGTTACGCTAATAAGGTTTTGTCAAATCAAAAAAAAACCATTCATGCCGCGATTGTTCAGTTCTAATGCACGAAAAAATCGTGTGTCCCCAAAAGGAAATCTACATCGACGACTTTTTTGTTATATAATGTGAGGAGTATTTTGAGTATTTTTTGATAATATGTTTAATATTTAAAAGAGGTATTGAAGCTTGATGTTGGGGGGGAGGTCTTTGTTGATGGAATATGGAAAAATCGATATGGAATGCGTGTTAAATTCTTGTCATTGTGATTGCGATATATTTAAGTCTGTTGAATTCCAAAGGTTTGTGTGGGAGAGAGTAAATCATAGTTTGATTATTTTAGTCTGCTAGTTATTATGATTTTTGAATCCTAAAAGTCACTTAAGTTATGAACTACGATCATTAACACATTTAAAAGATAAGTTTTTTAGTAATTCTATAGTTTTTTAGAAAAACACTAACAATTACGTTTTTTAAAAATATTATCGTAGATATTTAATAATAAACCATTATAAACAAAGTTAATATGTAACACATTTCAAGGCCGTTTAAGTTCTAAGATGAAAACTTGACATGCGAATATTTCATTCTTTCGTGAAAAATAAATGTAAAATTTGTATGTCCCATACAAAAATGTTTTTGGTAAATTGGAGTTCTTGAATATTGAAGTATCCACCCCCGAAGCTGTGTAAAAACCCTGCAAGTATAAAAACAAGTAAAAAAGTATAATATAAACAAGTTGTTTTCATTATATCATTCATAATTCATAAATTGATTTAATTGATTTAAATTATTCTTTTTTATTATTCCCACCTTTTGCTCCTAATTGTATGGGATCATTCACGCTTGTTCTATACACCTTTGGTATGTCCTTTACCCCGAATCCATCATAACTCACACTAGCTTATTTGATTTTAAATATTGATGTTCAGTTAAATCATTTATTTGTCAATAACATTTTATATAATATAACTTTAGAGCTTGGTTTTTAATGATTTATTTTATTTATTTTTCAAAGAAAGAAAAGATTTTGGGTTTTTTTTTTATTTTGATATTACACCAAATTCAAAAAGATTAATATAGTTTTCTTTTCCGAACAAAATAGATATGTACCACAATACATTTATTAAAACACTGAAGCTGATTTACTCTGCTTTACCTGCTTTAACAACATTTGGGAAAATATATAATTTCAATTTCAGTGTCGGTCTGTTTGTCATATTTTAATAACTTTCCATCATCAGTTATTCTTAAAATTAACCAATGTTAAGGATGATGAGCATTACCATTGAAGACCCATCCACTTTTATCTAATAAATACACACACACATATATATATATTATTGTAGGTACATTTGTCTGTACTTAAGGCTGCGGAATGTTATGTTATAAAATAAATAATATGAATAAATACATATTTGTACATATTTATTTTAGTATAATCAATTATGTATTTTAACCTTAAGTATAATACTTCAACAGCCAATCGACATAACTTATTAATTATAATAAATAATAAATAAAAAATTAAATAATGTTAAAAATATAGATTTTTACCGGAGGTATAGGACAATTGGTATTAATAAGTCCTAAGGCTTTCGAAAATACAGGCCACGCATTTCCCATTATTTGTTTGAAAGTTGAACATGCTCTTGGCCATTTCTGCATAAACGAATTTTCTCTCCATTTTCCGAAAGCATCTTTGAGAGCCAATTTAATATCCAACTACAAAATATTTTACTGTTTAATAAATCTCTGCCATCGATCTAAAAAACTTAATATTAACGTGTATTGGAAAATAAACTATATTTATTATTGAAAAAATACATCTAGAGTTGTATATGTTTAGTTTCTACAACAGTTAGTAATTCACAAAGTGTAATTGTATCTTTAGCCAATACCATTTAAGTTATTATAGGCTTAAATACTTATAAATGAATTATTGGAATGAGATATAAGAAGAAACACATAATTATGGACGACAACAGCCGTTAACGAACGAACATTTTCGGTAGCCGTGTAAGAGTTGTAGTACCGGCAAGCTCGTCGGCTGATACCGTGCAGTGGGTATGTCGTGATTTGGAAATATCACATAATATGATAACTAAAATAGGCTGCATCCGAAAACAGCACACTTTTGATTTCGACCCCCAAAAAGGTTGATAGACAAAAACCGCACACTATTTTTATTGCTAAATAGCGGATAAGATAAGATTTTTAGGAGCACTTGTTTAAATGTTGTGAAGAATTGTTAATAGACGTAAATCGTATTAAGTTTTTAAAAAATGTCAGTAATGAAATCTATTAATCAAACTTAAATTTTTTTTTTTTAATTTCAATACTACCTATATACAATTTTTTGTTTAGATTATTATTATTACATTATTTTTATTTTTTATTTATTTAAATAATAATTAATAAATTATAGAATTTTAAAATACTATTTGTCTATATAAACCATATATGCTATAGTATATATAGTATATACATCTGTATACTAAAAATTGTGCGATTTTAACTTACCAAAAGTGTGTGGTTTTCTCCTGTATTTTATCAAAAGAGTGTGATTTTAGGAGTCAATGGCTCAACGTTAAAATATTACAGGAAAATAGATATTGATACTGTGTTTTTATGCATATATTTTGCGATTATCATTTTTTTGTGCTGCTAATGTTATAGTGGTATTATATAAATTCTAAATGATTATGATTATTAATGTATTTTATTTTAAAACAATATTCCATACTTTGTGATTTCAAAAAAAAAAAAAAAACGTAATTTATTAAATTGTATTAAAAAATAATTGTCATCAGACCTCAAATAAAGAAAAGGGGATGATATCTTAAACCCTTGTAGTATTCATATCTGGTCGTAAGTAATGAAAATGTGTACATAACTATTAAGTAATTAAATAATAAATTAGTAATTAAATTAAATATTTTTTATTTTTTATAAAAAATGCTTTTTTTTGTGAAATAGAAATAATACATTTTAAATATCAGATATTGATTATTCTTGAATAATTTATTTCAGAAAGTAAATCTATAGGTATTTGGTATATTAGAAACTGATTATAGATAGATTGATTCAATTAAACCAACTTACAAATAAAGTGTCATCAAATGGAATAACACCGGTTGAATTTCCAAGAATTATTGTTTTATTGCCCTTGTGACTTAGATACCAGCTTATCTGGATTTTACTATTCTTCATAGGATTGCAACTATAAATATCTTTGAAGACCACGTGGTACGGACCCTAAGAAGTATTAAAAAAAATGTTTAATATATTTGTATTATAGTTTTATATTATAATGTGCAGGTACAGTAGTGAAACCTCTAAACATAAAAAAACCGTCAATAGTTGAAATGTATCTATTATTCGAATGTTCAAACTTTTAAGTAAGTTTCCTATGTTTAAATGTGTTGTTAATTAGATAAAAGGACTACGATTAAGAGGTGATCACTAGTTAGATGTACTAGTCGAGAAAGAAATAGAGATTTCATTTTTATATTTATGTTTTTATGTTTGTTTGTTTTTATATGTTTTATATTTGTATTAGGAACTTCCTTTTTATGTTAAATACAAAACTCTAAAAATTAAATTTTACTCCTATAATCTAACTTACGATAGATAAAAATGATATGAATTTTATTGAATTTTTTTCTATATCTATATATTTGCTCAAGATTAAAATATTTACTAAATACGAAAAACACGAACATCGAAATTCTATTTTTGAGTTATAAAATTATACTATTTTTCTTTTAAAAAGTTTAGGCATAAAAATACAAAGTCACTTATAATATTCTCTATTAAAAACTCAAAGTCTAAATAGTCTAATAAGTAGTCAATTTATTATAACAAATAATTTTTGAGACTATTGCTTCAACGTGACTTCAATGTCTATTTATTGTTACTTTTATATACACTTATTCTAAGGTTTGACTTACAATTGGAGAAGTTGAATATATTTTTACATCGGGGGACTTGGCAGATTCCAAATTAACTGTGAATGTAAGTTGTATGAACATAAAACAAATATAATTTTTCATAGTTTCTATTTTTTCTTTTCCTGGTACAGTTGAGTATAATATTCGACGTATAAAACTGAATCATAGGTATACTAGATAATAATAAATAATAATACTAGATGCTAAATATTACTTTTAAAATAATAATAGAAATCCGTTGTTGAATTTTTATTGACATAATATCTATTGTTTGCATTATAATATAAAATATCAATGAAAAAAAATCAAATTTTAAAAATACGCTAAAATTGTATTACATTTTTTTTTTATATTACTATATTATATCAGTTTTATACATTATTATAATGATATTGAATGATTTACGAATATTAATAATTTAATGATTTATTTGTATAATTTTAATAATTTTATTAAAAAATATAAATAAGTGTACATAAAATACAATAAGTTACTACGTAATATATTTCTATCACATATTCATCTCGCTATTGTATTTTTGTGTTCAACTAAAAACTTAAGTTATACATAATATGTATAATATTACTATGGTTTATTTTCATTTCGATTATTACTAAATAATTAGCACAGTATTTAATGATTGAATCGTATAACATTGTTTTAAGTTTTATATCAATTTTACACTTAATGTTTAAATTAAATCTTGCAGTCTTGCTTATTGTAAAAGGAATTTAAAGGAAATGGCGTAAGGATAGTAATGTTCCCACCACCTTGTACAAAATATAAAAACCGTACTATTACATTTTAATGGAAAAATCGGGAAATTGGAAAAGAAAAGATTTTTCGAAGTTAGGCTAACCACCCATCCTTGAAGAAAACGTTATCAAGAAAAAATCTAAAGAGTAAGGCATGTGAGGAAGAGATGGAGAACAAAGCTCTATGGAGATATCGGAAAACTGCGGCCAAACATAGATAATTCAGTGTGGATGCCAAGAGAAAAATGAAAATTATTTTTATTTCCTAATTTATTCATATTTTATACATTCATAATATGTTTGGTGTTATAAAAATTGTTTACACATAAAAATATATTTTTAAAATTTAAAATAAATGGAAATAAATCATTTTTTTTTATGAATTTATATTTTGTATAGGTACTGTTGTTTTTCAAAAAAGTTATTCAAAACTGTTATAATTCTTGAGAAAAAGCAACAATTTAAATTTAAATTCAGGTCCATAATAATTTTTCAAAAAAGTAATTAGATTACATTTCAAGGACGCTTAAATTCCATGATGCAAACTGTACAGCCAAAAATCTTATTTCTACGTGAATAATACATTTGCGATTGTATGTCCCATAAATAAACACTTTCGGGAAACTCGTATCCATGAAAAGTGACAAATCAAAACCCGGAGCTATAGAAATACCCTGAAAGTATAAAAACAGAACAGTTTAAATGTATCACATTAATAAGAAAATATTTAATCGTGTTTATTTTAATTAAACTAGTATAATATTTCTAATTCAATCAATTCTGTATTTTTTTTGTGCTATGAATACTAATAAGTAAATAAAATCTAATAATTTTAACGAATTAAGTTTTTACCGGAAGTATAGGACAATCGATATTTTTAAATCCAAGACCATGTATGAATGTTTGCCAGTTCTTTCCCATTATTTTTTTAAACGATGGACAAGCCTTTTAGGTCTCTTATGCGTAAACGCATTTTATATCCAATTTCCAGACGCATTTTTGAGAGACATTTTTATTTCCAACTATAAAAAAATTTCAACGATTAAATATTTCTTTGGAACTATGATACATTTCACAATATTAACACGTTTTGGAGACAAAACGAAATTTAGAGTAAACCAACATATCGCAGGTACGATTGTGTGTACGATTTTTGGACCGACTTGGAAATAGTGTAACTGTTGTTTTATGTTTTCCTCCACAATGTTAGGTTTTACGAGTATTTAATAGCTTATTCTATCAATTAAAAAATATTATTATTAATTGTATATGCAGTTATTATAATACGACTTATAAAAGGCAAATATCGCTCATTTATTGATTATTATTTCTCAAAAACCAAAAAATATATGATCTTTAAATTTGGAACAATATTTCCTCTAATGATGTCGATGTGTAGCAATAAAGGATTAAAAATACAACAATTTTAAAAATTAAATCACGCAGTGATTTTCTTTCAGTAATTGGAAATCGAGAATACTTTTGTTTGTAATGGTTGCATTTGGTTACAGAAAATAAAATAGTTATTATTGTACATAATTTGAAACTTGCATTTTAAATTTGATCAAAACCACACAAATTAATGTATTTAAAATATGTATAATTGACATTTAATTGATTTTAAGATCGATTTATTCCATACAATCAGAGTCTTTTAATGGATTAGTCGTATGCAAATTAACGGTTTTCTAACCGATTTTAAAAAATTCATGTGGCGGAATCGTACCTATCAATGTAATCGCAGAAATTCTTGCATTAAAATAGGATAAGTTAAGATAAAAATAGTTACAAGTAATAACCATGTATAAACAATAACTACTTACAAAAAAACTGTCATCAAGAGGTATTTCGAGAGTAGTATTTCCAAGAAGCAATGATGAATTGCCTCTGCGGCCTATATACACGTTATGTTGGATTTTATTTTTCTGCAGAGGATTGCAACTAAAAATCTGTTTGAAGACTATTTGGATAGGGCCCTAAACAAAAAATTAATCATAAATCAGTAACCACATAATATGGTTGGCGTTTTAAACATATTAACTAGTTAATTGAACCAGTATCTGAAAATAATGAGTTAACAAAATCAATCTATGTATTTGTTCTATTTTAGCTATTTCAATTTTTAATTAACAAAGACATATTTCTCGAAGTCGATAATGTACTATAATAAGTTTTTTTTACAAGTGTAAAATGGCGGAACGAAAATGCACATCAAAACATCGTGGGAATTGGGAGTAGTAAATGCGACAATAAGTGATATTAAAATAAAGAAAAAAAATATTATATTTTATAATAATGCAATTAATACTACAGTAGAGCCTCGATAGTCTGGACGAACTCAGACTGAGGATTTTCAAGATAACCTACTCAAATTACTAAGATTTTCATTATTATTTTCACCACCTTCATATTTATTATATTTTAAATTAAAAAGAATTGGTAAAATAATAGGTAGGTAATAAAAATGACGAAATTGTTTTTTGATTTTTTTCCAATATCTATACGATAATGGTTCATAGAACAATAATGTAATACGCAAATTATTAATCAACGTTGTTACGATGAAGCAGAACAAAATATACAATAATGTTTGTACTTCAAACTCTTGTAGTTAGATTAGTTAGAGTATCAAAGCATGAGTTGTCGCCATGGAAAAAAAATTGGTTTAATAATTAAAAAAGGAACATTTAGTTTTCACGCTTCACGAATTTTTTTTCATATAACTCATTGTTAGTTATAACTAGATAGGTACTGATGAATTAACTATTAATTATTATTGTTCATTGCTTATATTTAAAAGAATTATTACAGTACAAAATATCTGTTTATTGTTTATTCAAATTATGTTAATTTAATATAATTATTTACTTAATTATTATACCATATTATATCACTTACGATTGGATTTGGAAGAATTTTTTTATCTACAGCCAATACCTAAATAATAGTTGTGAGTAGCAATTGTAAAAAACACAAGAAAAAAATAACATTTCATTATGGTTCCTTTATTTTTGTGGTTTCGTTGAGTATACAAACAGCTATTGTTCAGCATGTAAAACCAAGTCGTGTCACAAACAATAGATAGGCACCAATTATTTTTTATATTTCAATAAATTATTACCAAATAATAAATACTAGTAATTACAGGAAACACAATTGTATACAATCGATATGCGTATTTAATAGTTTTATGAACGATCAAGGTCTTATCTTGCGATTGAATTGTCGCGTTACGGTATATTTTTGATTTCACTGAAAATGTACTTAATTAAAATAAATAACAGTTTTTTTGTTTTTTTTTCTTGTTTTCGTGTAGAATTATTATTTCTATATTTTAACTCAGTGTTGGGGTATAATCTTAAAATATTATTACTACTATGTAGGTTTCAATGTATTCGTATTATAAACGAGTTTGAATTTAAATAAAAAAAGATTAATCAATTGCATGGTCTTTAAGTTGCTTAAATTAATACCATGTTTGCTCAAAACCATTTAAAAATACCAGTAGTTTTTCTAATATGTAATTACATGAGTAATGTTCTCATGTTTGAATCGCTGAAAAGTTGGTATTTACACTTGTATTGTCTTATTTAAAACAAGTTGTGTATAATGCAATAATTTCCAAAGTCCGTAATTGGACTTTGGAAGTCAATAACAAAGGAGTTATTAGGGCTGGATTGTCAGAAATACTAGATGCCTACTACTTATTTGTTATGATTCAACAAATTATTACCAATATATATATATGATTAGTTACACGCTTCATGATTTCATACAATAGGTATGCCTATTTAATAGCTTTATTATCGATCACAGTTTCATCTGTAGTTTGAATTATCACGTTATTGTACATTTTTGATTTCACTGAAAATGTATACCTAATTAAAATAATCCTTTTATTTATAAACTTAAATATTATAATATATAAATACGCTTCAATATTGATGTGTTTTTTTATATCATATATCACCGTAATGTTCACTAGTAATTTTCTTCTAAAATTATTATTCTAATGAGGTTTTTAAAAACCAAAAGAAAACCACTCATGACGTAATAGTGTTCAGTCCGAATGCACGAAAACAATGGTATGTTTTCAGAAGGAAATCCCCATCTACGACTTTTGTGTTATTTAATGTGTGGAGTCAATTTAGATTTAAATGTACCATTTGATATTTTGAGTATGTTTAACACTTGAAAAAATTAAGGATGTATTAAAGCTTCCAAAAAAACATTCCAATGTTTGGTGCGGTAGATAGTAGGCATCTGTAAACTGTGCCACAAGTACCTTTTTTTTTAGTGTTGACTCCGTCACAAACAAAACTCGTAAAATTGAGTTTATGTAGATTTCTCCGAAAAGTAAAACAAATATCAGTTTAAAATGTATATCTTTAATACAGGGTGGTTCTTTTATCATTAAACACTAATAATTTCAAAGTGTTGACTTTTTCAATTTTTTTTTTTAAACAACTTACAAAAAAACTGTCGTCAAAAGGTATTTCGAGAGTAGAATTTCCAAGGAGCAATGATGAATATTACTTCTGTGGTCTACATACACGTCATATTGGATTTTATTTTTCTGCGTAGGATTGTAATTAAAAACCTGTGTGAAGACCAACTGGAAAGGGTCCTAAATAGTTAATCTTAAGGTATAGTAAAAATACTAAAATTGGCTAAATTAAACATGGATTATTATTTGCAGATTTTGATTAGTTAGTTTGTCTGTTCTTATTAACTTTTTTACAATGAGGCAGTTCATATAATATAAGTGAACATTTTAATAGGTTAATTTTATAAATATCTGAAAATGACGAAATTAAATATTATGTTTATTATGAAGAATTATTTGAAATTATACATGAATCGTAGTCAAAACATAATGGTACACGAGGTAAATAAAAAAATATTACTAGAAATATGATGTAATTATGTTTCAATAGTCAAGAATCGTGTCAAAAAAAAAAAAAAAGGAAGCACAGTAAAAAAATTGTTGGTGGTAAAACCATTTATATGTCACTGTAAGATAGACCTTATCGATATGCAAGTACAATCAGGTGGTGAGTATTACTTTCGAAATCGTGGATTTTTAAATTAAGTTTTAACTGAAATATGTGCAATGTAGCCAAAATGTAAAATATTTCATGGTAAGTCTCGCCACATACAAAACCAAGGCTCAGTCGAATAAGCTGACCAGGACATTAAATACCATTGCTACTGGTTTGAAATATAACCGTATTAATAAATGGAGTGAAAGGATAAAATGTTCACCTAACGAAGCTATGTTTAGTATAAAACTAAAAGTTGGATTAAACAATACACTTTTGCCAATAAATATAATAAGTAAAATGGTGCCTAACTACAAAATAATAATAATAATTTTAGATTTTCGTTTCATTTGTGTCGCAAGTAATGATTTTTAGTTGAGTAATTATTTATTAAACAAATAAAATTACTCGTTATTTTATTTTAGCTGTACCCTTAAAAATAAAATCTATTCGTTTTAATAGAGTTGATTCACTTAGAAAATTAAAATGTCAAGCGATACAAAACGGAACAAGCTTATGAGAATCGTTTCTGTCCTCGCAAAGTTGGTTATTTAGTAACGGATAACATTTCAGACGACAATAGAGCTCGTAGTGATTTTAAAAATATTATTAGATATTTTTTGGGGAACTATAAATATTTTCAGGGCATACACAGAGCTTCTTTGAATTTTCGTTACAACGAAATTTCCGTTATAATGAAAAAAAATTCTGTCCCCTGGAGTTTGTTAAAACGGGATTTTACTGAACTATAGTAGTGTAATAAAAATAAATAAATTATAATAGTTTTTACCTGACTTCTATTTAAATATCTAATGTTTTTGATAATCTAGCAGTTATATGTTTTTATAATATGCTCTAATTAATATGGCATGAACTACAAAGAATTTCCAGTAGGCAATAAAATATTTAGTAAAATAATAATAAATTTTATTAACTTATATTAATATTAGATACATGCTTGTAATATATTTGTTGATTATGATCGTGTGATTGACGATTTTGTACGATATAAAATTTTCAAAGTTGTATTGGCAACTTTGTCACGCGAAAATTTAATGTTATCCATGAGTATTAGATATTTATAATACAGGTTAAATAAAAAAAAAATTGAATTAAGATCCTATCATAATATTTAATCAAATTTTAATTATCTTTGTGTTTTTTCATATTCCATACTGTAATACTCCCCAGTACTTGTTGCTATGGTTGTTAATTGTTATTCTAAAAATGTTTTGATAAATCAAAAGAACACCTTACAAGGCGTTTTGGCTCAATTTTAATGTACAAAAAATTGTACGTCTCCAAAAAAAAAATCCCCTTCAAGGACTTTTTTGTTTTTTTGTTATTTAGTAGGAGGAGTAAATTTAGATTTGAATATGTAATTTGATACCCACAGTATTCTTCGATAATAAAAGGAGGTGTTGAAGCTTGGAAGGAGGTCTTTTTTGATGGAGTATATGAATACATAGAATAATGGGAGGCGTGTTCAACTCTTGCTATTTGATTGCGTTATCCTTACGTCTGTTGAATGTCAATGGTTTGTGCGGAGGAGAGTATAATATCATAGTTTGTTAGTTATTGGGATTATGGAATCCAAAAATTCACTTCCATTATGGTATGAACTATGACCCAGAACACATATTCTATATTTCTTTAGAAAAAACCAACAATTACATTTTTTGTAGAATATTAAAGCAGATATTGTAATAAACCATTGTAAATAAAGTTAATTTATAACAGATTTCAAGGCCGTGTAAATTCTATTATGTAAATTTGACAGCCGAATATTTCATTTTTTCGTGAATAATACATATTAAATTTGTAAGTCCCATACAAAAATGTTTTTGGTAGATTGGATTTCTTGAATAATGATGCATCTGCCCCCGGATTTATATAAATACCCTGCAAGTATAAAAGCAAGTATAAGAGTATGTACGCAAATTGTTGTTGTCATTATATTATTTATAAATTTTAAATTGATTTAATCTATTTAAATTCTTATTTTTTATTATTTACTTTTTTACTAATTTTGTAGGGCAATTCACGCTTGTTCTATTCTATCTCATAGGTCTTTAACCCGAATCCGTCATAACTCACACAAGTTATATCTGATTTCAAATATTGATGTCCAGTGAAACCAATTCTTTATTTCTTAATGATATTTCACATCTAACTTTAAAGTTTGATGTTCTAAAGATTTTATTTATTGAGTATTCAAAGAAATAAAAGCTCGTGGTATTGTTATAATTACACAAAATTCAAAAGGAATTACATAGTTTTTTTCTTCTTCGAGCAAAATATAAATATACCACATAACATTTTACTATAACTACTGAAGCTGCTTTACTTAGCTATACCTGCTTTAACAACATTTTGGAAAATATACAATTTTAAAATTACATGCTTTAAGTCTCGATCAATTTTGTCTTTTTTTCATAACTTTGCATCACTAGTTATTCCTAAAATTAACCAATGTTAAGGATGATACGCATTGCCATTGAAGAATCGTTCACTTTTACTCAATAAATTCATATATATATATATATTTATACAGTGGAACCTATGGAACCTTGATAAGTCAAAATTCAAGGGAAATTCAATTTGTTCGACTTATCGAGATTTTCAACTTAATAAGATTTTTGTGTTATCAAGAGTTTAAGAAAGAATTTCGACTTAAAGAGTTTTGAAAATGTATGTACGTATTTTATAATTTTTTTATTATTTTATAGTTATAGCAGTGTACAGTGTGAATTGTCATTGTTATTATTTTAAAATAATTACTAAAGAAATATGATAAAAAAAGTGATTAAATACCCGTAATTAATAATTTATATATTATTGTATGTACATTTATTTGTCTGAAATTTGGGTCACGGCACGTTATGTTATAAAATAAATAATATGAATAAATACATATTTGTACATATTTATTTTACTAAAATCAATTATGTATTTTAACCTTAAGTATAATACTTCAACAGCCAATCGACATAACTTATTAATTATAATAAAAAATAAATAAAAAAATTAAATAATGTTAAAAATATAGATTTTTACCGGAGGTATAGGACAATTGGTATTAATAAGTCCTAAACCTTTCGAAAATACAGGCCACGCTTTTCCTAATGATTGTTTGAAAGTAGAGCATGCTTTTGGCCATTTCTGAAAAAACGAATTTTCTCTCCATCTTCCGTTTGAATCTTTGAGAGACATTTTAACTTCCAGCTACAAAAACATTTTAGTAGTTAATAAATCTCTCTTATGGTTCTGAAAAGCTCAATACTAACGTGAATTGAAAAACAAACTATATTTCGCATTGAAGAAATACATCAACAGTTAACAATAATACAAGATAGGCTATTCGGGCCTGGTCGATGCGGCAACAGCGAAGAATATAAAACAACAATACAAAGACCTCCGAGGTAGACAAGGGGATGATATTTCAAACACTTGTAGTATTAATTCATGGACATAAGTGATGACAGTGTGTATGAGACCATTGAGTAATTAATAAATAAAATACTCATAATAATACCTTACTGTAGTATTAACTATTTTTTTTTTTTTTATAATATCATGATACAAAAACACATTTTAAATAACGGATTATATTATCATTGTTGAATACTTAATTTCAAAGAGTAAATATCTACAGGTATATTGTAAACTGATTATAGATATATTAATAAAATTATAATTACTTACAAGTAAAGTGTCGTCAAATGGAATATAAGAGGTCGTATTTCCTAAAATCATAGTTTTGTTATCCACGTGGCTTAAATAATAATTATGCTGGATTTTATTATCCTGTGTAGGATTGCAATTATAAACACGTTTCAAGGATAACTCGTATGGACCCTAAATAGAAATATGAACCAGTTTTTAGTATATTATAATGTTTTAGTATTTCAACGTGCACAGTCTTAATATGTTTTAATACCATAAAAATATATTCATAAGTGACTTCACTTATATCGACTAACTTGTACACTATTTAGAAGCTTTAGTATGTTTAAATTTGTTGTTAGTTCAATAAAAAGACTACGATAGGGTAAAAAATAAAAACAACAATTAGTTTTTATATTTACTTGAGATTAAAATGTTCACAAAATTCGAAAAATGCGGAAATGTAAATTCCATTATTGAGATAAAAAATTGTGCAATTTTTCTTTTAAAAAGCTTAAGCATAAAAATACAAAGTCATTCATAATTTTCTCTATCAAAAAGCTCAGTCTAATAAGTAGTCAATTTATTATAATATAACAAATCATTTTTGAGACTATTGGTCCGGGTGGTTTTAATAATATAACGTGATTTCAATGTCTATTTATTTAATCGTATTACTTTTATATACACTTATTTTAAGATATCACTTACAATTGGAGAAGTTGAATATATTTTTACATCGGGTGACTTGGTAGATTCCAAATTAACTGTGAATATAAGTTGTATAACCAAAAAAAAAATACAATTTTTCATTGTTACTATTTTTTGATTTCCTGGTCCTGACGAGTATAATATTTAACATATAAAACTGAATCGTAAAAATACTAAATATTAAATATTAGTTTTAAATGAATAATAGAAATCCGTTGATGAATTGTTTTAACATAATATCTATTGTTTGCATTGTAATATAAAATATCGATGAAAAAAAAAATGAAATTTTATAAATACGCTAATATTGTATTACATTTATTTTTCATATTATTATATATTATTATACTAATACTGAATAATAGACGGATATTATTAAATTAATGACTTATTTGTTTAATTTTAATAAATTTACTTTAAAATATAAATAAGTGTACAATGTACAGGATGCCATACAATAGGTTACTACATAATTTATTTCTATCACATATTCATCTCGCTATTGTATTTTTATGTTATACTAAAAACTTAAGTTATACATAATATGTATAATATTTCTATGGTTTATTTTCATTTAGATTATTACTATATAATTAGCACAGTAATTTATGATTACACTATATGTAACACTTAATGTTTAAATTAACTCTTGCAGTCTTGCTTATCGCGAAAGGAATTTAAAGGAAATGGCATAAGGATAGTAATGTTCCCACCACCTTGTACAAAATATAAAAGTCGTACTATTACATTTTAATGGAAAAATCGGGAAATTGGAAAAGAAAAGATTTTTAGAAATGTTTTCTGTTTTATATCAATTTTACAGTTAATTGATTAAATTAATTTTAGGTTTACAATTAATTATTTGTTTATATTTATCTTCTCAGATGATTCTCAGTTCAGGGTAAGAATAGGACCACAGTAACTATTGTTTATCGTAAAAAGTGATTAAAACAAAGCGTAGTTTTGATAGTGGTGTTTCCATCGCCTAGGGTACAATGTATAAGTGCTGCATATGTGGCTGGTGGTAATCTCTTTCGGTCAATATCATGTTTACTTGAAGGAAGTGTGCAAACTCTCCCGTGCCAATATTATGGTTACCTATAGGAAACGTATAAACTCACCCGAGTTGTAAATGTTATTGCTATAGCTACACTATGAATCAGTAAACCAGATTTTCAAACTGAAAAATCCATATCACAAAAAATAATAAACTATTAAGACCAAAAAATAGATAGGTACTTATCGTTTTGAAATCTGGATGTTCATATAATAATAAAAATTATATTTAAATGCATTTAATTTATAATATACCTATTTTGTATTTATTTAATGTTTTATTTTGACTATAATCATAGCCCACGATGATATTTTTAAAATTAAATTAATAGTACTGAAGTAGACTCAAGATAGTTTGAAATTGATCGCAAAAGGTTTTTTTTTTTTTTTTTTGTTAAATACTTTTTGGGTGTAGAATGAAAATATAATATTGTGAATCATAAGTTTATTTATTAAAAAAAATGAAATTCTATGAAGCATAGATAACATAGATACAAAAATGACACTCTGTAGGATAATCGTAATTAATTTATCTCTCGGACCAGTGATTGTCTCGTTTCACAGAATTCCATAAGAAAAATGCTTTTTTTCGGATTTTTATAGTATTATTCCTGAGTGTACGTGATTAACTAGAATATAATATAATATATTGCTATATTAGCTATATTAATGTATATTGGTAAAATAGTGACATTTCTCAATTTAATTATTATACATTAATTTCGATTAATCTGAATTAATGTAGTTATAATTGATTTATTTTGATTATGCGGTTCTTACAATTATACAATACAATCTAGAATATGTTTAACAGATAATTGATTGAACAATTCTTTATTTATTTGAAATACACGAACAATTACGTTTGTTTTTAAATAATATCGTATACATTTAATAATTAACCTTGATAATCATAGTTATTATACAACAGATTTCAAGGACGCTTTATTTCTACAATGAAAACTTGACAACCGAATATTTCATTTTTTTGCGAAAAATAAACGTAAACTTTGTATGTACCAAATAAAAATGTTGTTGGTAAATTGGAATTTTTTAATGTTAAAGTATCTTTACCAGGAGCTATATAAAACCCCGCAAGTACAGACAAAGATATACAATTATACAAACCAATTATTGTCGTTTAAATCATTTATAGTTTTTAAAATGATTAAATTAATTAATTTTTTTCTTTTTCATAAAACCCATCACTTGCTAGCAAATTTATTGAGATGGTTACACTCGTGCTACACTTCAATAGGTCTATATTCACATTTTTGTTCATATTAAAGTCTATATTTATATAGACTGGAGTATTGGCCTATCGAATAGTAATTATTAGTTTTAAGTTAGTTTAGGTTTAGTTTTTTTAAATATGAACAGAATATATTTTTATATTTGCTATTTTCCTTTTTTAAGGTATATTACAACACTTGTTTAATGATTTCTTAGGCCATATTAAAGCGCCTATTTCATTTATTTTTAGTTCTTTAAAATCCGAGCCTTGATTAGAACAAATAATTTTTGAGACTATTGGTCTGAGTGGTTTTAATAATATAACGTGATTTCAATATCTATTTATTTAATTGTGTTAATTTTATATACACTTATTTTAAGATATTATTTACAATTGGAGAAGTTGAATATATTTTTACATCGGGAGACTTGGTAGATTCAAAATTAACTGTGAATAAAATTTTGTATACACAAAAAAAAAATACAATTTTTTTATGTTATTAATTATTGATTTCTTGGTCCTGATGAGTATAATATTTAACATATAAAACTGAATCGTAAAAATACTAGATATTAAATATTAGTTTTAAATTAATAATAGAAATCCGTTGTTGAATTTTTTTGACATATCTATTGTTTGCATTGTAATATAAAATATAAAAAAATCAAATTTTATAAATACGTTAAAATTTTATTAAATTTATTTTTCATATTAATATACATTATTATACTATTATTGAACAATAGACGGATATTATTATATTAATGACTTATTTGTTTAATTTTAATAAATTTACTTTAAAATATAAATAAGTGTACAATGTACAGGATACCATACAATAGGTTACTACATAATTTATTTCTATCACATATTCATCTCGCTATTGTATTTTTATGTTATACTGAAATCTTAAGTTATACATAATATGTATAATATTACTATGGTTTATTTTCATTTAGATTATTACTATATAATTAGCACAGTAATTTATGATTAAATAGTATAGCATTGTTTTATGTTTTTTATCAATTTTACAGTAAATTGATTAAATTAAGTTTAGGTTTACAAATAATTATTTGTTTATATTTATCTTTTCAGATGAACTCCTGTAGTTCAGGGTATGAATAGGACCACAGTAACTATGGTTTATCGTAAAAAGTGATTAAAATAAAGCGCAGTTTGATAGTGGTGTTTCCATCGCCTAGGGTACAATGTATAAGTGCTGCATATGCGGCTGATGGTAAACTCTCCCGATAGTAAACTCTCTAGTGCCAATATCATGTTTACTTGAAGGAAGTGTGTGAACTCTTCCATGTCAATATTATAGTTACCTATAGGAAACGTATAAACTATCCCGAGTTGTAAATTTTATTGCTACACTATGAATTAGTGAACCAGATTCTCAAACTGAAGTATAATACATAAAAATCCAATTACTATTAAGAAAATAAAATAAGTAAAAACAGTCATATAAAAATTAAAGAAAAATCCATATCACAAAAGATAATAAACTATTAAGACCAAAAAATAGATAGGTACTTATCGTTTTGAAATCTCTATGTTCATATAATCATAAAAATTATTTTTAAATGCATTTAATTTATAATATACCTATTTTGTATTTATTTAATGTTTTATTTTGACTATAATCATAGCCCACGATGATATTTTTAAAATTAAATTAATAGTGCTGAAGTTATTCCAAGATTTTTTAAATTGCTTGCAAAAGCTCACAACCTACCTCAACTGTTTGGATTCGCCTAGCCCTAAGGAGTGAGAGTTGAGAGAAGGATGAAAACTCGTCTTCTCAAAAATATTGTTCATAAACAACTAAAACCAAAGCCTTAGAAAAACACGGATATACACGATATAATCGATATACAAAACAATAATATATTTGTATATCATTAGCCTTTAATTTATTCAGCTTATTAATTTATAATTTTTATTTAAACGCTAATAATTTAGTTATACATATACATGTATATATAATATATATAATTAGAAGTTTGTATATCATATAAATATTTGTCTGACAAAACAGTATAGTACCAGGCATTGACTTTTTTACTCTGTTACATAGGTGATTTGATTCCATTTCTTTTAGGGTATTGAAAATTAATATCTGATTTATTAAAATAATTGAATTTTATAGAAAATAGATAATAACATAGATAAAATATGTCACTCCGCATATTTAACAAATAAGTGATTCTCCAATTCTTTATTTATATGAAATACACAAAAAATTAAATTTTCTAAAAAAGATTAGTGCATAAATTTAATAATACACCTTGATAATCATAGTTATTATACAACAGATTTCAAGAACGCTTTAATTCTACAATGATAACTTGACCACCAATTATTTCATTTTTTTGTGTATAATACATGTAAAGTTTGTATGTACCATATAAAAATGTTTTTGGTAGATTGGAATCCTTTAATATTGAAGTATCCACACCAGGAGCTATATAAAAACCCTGCAAGTAAAGAAACAAGTATAAGATTATATAAACCAATTGTTGTCGTTAAAATAATTTATAGTTTGTAAATTGATTTAATTAATTCAAATTTTAAATTCTTCTTTTTCATAAAATCCATCACTTGATAGCCAATATATAGTGTTGTTTACACTCATTGTACACCTCCATTGGTCTCTTTCTCTCTTCTAGCTATTATTCATACTAACTTCTTTATATTGGTTGCATTATCTATTTTTTTTTTTTTATGTTATTTAAATATAAAAGACAGAGAGCGTTAAATATTGAACATATAACATATTATAAGTAAATAAATATGATTATCTTAAAATATTTATGTCATTTATCGATTCGGTTAATACCATTGTCACTTAGTTAATTGCATTTCACATCAAACTTTAGAGCTTTAAAGAGCCACCTACTATTGTCTAATAAATGTATATTTATATATATTAATTATTTTAGGAATATTTTTCTGTAATCTGGGTCCTGCCACGTTATATAAATAAATAAATATATATTTGTAAGGCTTTACTAAAACCGATATAGTGGAATATTATCCATATTAAATGCATAAATAAAATTATAAAATAACGTTAAAAACTTAGAATTTTACCTTAAGTAGAGGGCAATTGGTATTATTTATTCCTAAACCATACATAACTCCATTCCATGCATTTCCAAAAAATTGTTTTGCAGTAGAGCATGCTTTTGGCCAATTTTGCATAAACGAATTTTCTTTCCATCTTCCAGATGAATCTTTGCGGGCAACTTTAACTCCCAACTACAAAAAACATATTACTGGTTAATATATCTTTAGTATATATTTGAAAAACTCAACTAAACGTGTATTGTAAAACAAACTATATTTTTTATTGGAATAATGTTCCGATATCACTTATATAATTAATACATGTCTTTAATAAAAAAGTGATCAGTGACCTTGATAGATAAAAGAATGAAAATTTGAACCCTAGTTGTAGCTATTCATACATGACGATAATTGATATAAATATGGATTGTGATTAGGCAGTTAAAAAATAAAATAATTAGATTTAAATACTTTTGAATTAATAAAAAATGTTTTATACATGAAAGAATAATATACGAGAGTGAATATATAATATTGTAATTGTCATTGTTTAATATTAGGTAAATTGACCTAATTATGCCCACTTACAATTAAAGTGTCGTCCAATGGAATATTCAAGGTTGTATTTCCAAAAATAATGGTTTTGTTGTCCTTGTGACTTAAATATATGTTATATTGAATTTTATTAATCTTCGCAGGGTTGGCAATATAAGTCTGTTTGATGACCAGCTTGTATGGACCCTTAAAAGAAATATCGAGTAGTTTAATATTTTATCATAGTTTTATAGTATAATGTGCAGGTACAGTTTAACCTCTAAATACCAGAAACTCTCAATAGATGAAAAGTTTCCATTATTTGAATGTGTCCACTTTTGAACAGGTTTTCTATGTTTTAATTTGTTGTTAGTTAGAATAAATGACCTCACATTTTCCAATAGTTGGATATACTTTTCGGGTGGTGAGTTAGGAAGTTCATTTTTATGTATTTGGGTGCTTTTTAGTTCATTTCTTGCTAAATACAGAACTATCAGGAGTTAAATTGCATTATTGATATATTTTACACTAAACAAAATAATTTAAAAATTTCACGAATTCTCAAATACTTTTTAAATGCTAATTAAATCTTGACAATTTAATAAATGTTTAATTTTTAATAATTTTAAAATAATTTATATGTTAATATTCTATTATTAATATAACAATAGAAAATATTAAATAGAAAATTTAATTTTTAAATTTTCTTAAGGTTAAAATATTCTCAAAACTCGTAAAAAATATTATTTTTGAATTGTAAATTTAATATTGGAATATCTTAAACATTAAAATGCAAAGCTTCTTATAAATGTAGTAAATTTCTGATACAAAAAACTCTAAAACTGATAAAAAGTCAATTTTTAATAAAAATCAATTTTTGAAACCATTGGTCAAAGTGTTTGATTTCAATAAAAATTTATTAAATCGTGTTACTTTTATATTCATTAAATCTTACACTAGATAGAAATGTGATAAAATTGTCATGATAATAAAATCTTGAAAGTTAAATATATGTTTTTGTTATTATAATTTTAAAATATATAAATTAGAAAAATTGATTTTTAAACTTTTTAAGATAAAATGTTCAAAAAACTCGTAACAAAAACAATTCGAACATTATTTTTTAGTTATACAATTAAACACATTCAAGTTTGAATATATTAAACATAAAAATACAAAGTGTCTTACAAATTTGGAATATCTCTCTCTAAAATCAAAAAAGATTTCACTTACCATTGGAGAAGTTGAATATATTTTTACATCGGGAGACTTGGCAGATTCCAAACTAACTGTGAATGTAAGTTGTATAAACATAAAAAAAAAAAAATTTTTCATTGTTATTATTTTTTGATTTTCTAATCCTGACGAGTATAATATTAAACGTATATAACTGAATCGTATAAATAATAGATACTAAATATTACTTTAAAAATAATAATAGTAATCCGTTGTTGAATTTTTATTGACATATCTATTGTTTGCATTGTAATATAAAATATCAATATATATTATTATAATTATAAACACGCTAATATTAATGTATTTAATTTACTTTTTCTGTTATTATAAATAATTATACTGATATTGAATAATAGACGGATATTAATAGTTTAATAATTTATTTATTTTATTTTAATCAATTCACAAAAACAAAAACAAAAATAACTGTACTATATACAGAATACAATACAATAGGTAACTACGTAATTTATTTCTATCATATATTCATCTCTATATTGTATATTTCGTTATAAAAACTTTATATTTATATAATATACATAATATTTCGATGGTTTATTTTCATTTCGATTATTATCATATAATTGTCACAGTATTTTATGATTGAATTGTATAGCATTATATTATGTCTTGTATCAATTTTTAAATACATTTTTTAACTTACATTTATAATTAATATTAACTCATGTTAATAAGATGATTAAACTTATGTTTATCTTCTTAGAAGAATCATTGTGGTTGAGGGTAAGAATAGGACAAAATATTTTCCTAATTGTTGTAATAGTCAATTAAAATTGGATGGTGTAGGCATAGTGGTGTTCTAACCATTCTGTAATAAACCTAATGCTATAATAGGTTACTACATAATTTATTTCTATCACATATTCATTTCGCTATTGTATTTTTGTGTTATACTAAAAACTTAAGTTATACATAATATGTATAATATTAAAATGGTTTATTTTCATTTCGATTATTACTAAATATTAGCACAGTATTTTATGATTAAATATTTGAATCTTATAGTATTGTTTTGAATTTTTTTTATTAAGTTTTCAATCGATTGTTTAACTTAAATTAAATGTATATTTTTAACATTAATCATTTGTTTATATTTATCTTCTTAAGAAAATCCTGAATAGGATATAGAATAGTGCAAAATATATTCCTAAATATTGTAAAAGTTGATTAAAAGTAGACAGTGTAGGGATAGTGGTGTTACAACCATTCAGTATTAAACATACAGCTATAGCTACATCTTACTTTAACTGGTTAGTTGGAACTGTCCCTTCAGAAGTGAGTGTTGAGCGATGGTCTTTGCAAATAACATCTTGTTAAGAAATAACTTAACCTAACCAAAACCTCAGAAAAACATGGAAATAAAGAACTTTAAAGTTTGCTCATTATACTCGTACAATCTTGGAACCATAACAGTAGTATTTGAACTTGACAAATACAGACGAGCAATATTATTTATTTAAGAAATTAGATAGTCCGAGCCAATCAAATATTAAACGAAGAAAGCAATAGTGTTATACAATGGGGAAATAGGTCATGAAAGGTGAGTTGGGTTTATAGTCAGTTACAGAACACTTATAGACATAAAAAAATTTGAGGAAATTAACGATGGATTTTGATTGTTTTCGGATTCCAATAGTATTATTTCGAATGTACGTGAATAACTCCAATATAAATAATATATTATTTATTATCAAGTATATAAAACTAAATACTCAAACAAGTAAAGAGATATAGTAAGGTAATATTGGTAAAATAAGGACATTTCTCAATATTTCGTTAATATACTGCAATCATTTAGATAAATCTGAATTAATGTAGGAATAATTGATTTATTTTAGTTACGTTGTTATAAAAATTATAAAATACAATCTAGAATATGTTTAACAGATAATTAATTGAACAATCCTTTATTTATTTGAAATACACGAACAATTACATTTGTTTTTAAATAATATCGCATACATTTAATAATAATTAACCTCGATAAATATATAATAATACATATAATAACATAGATAAAATATGTCACTCCGCATATTTAACAAATAAGTGATTCTACAATTCTTTATTTATATGAAATACACAAAAACTTAAATTTTCTAAAAAAGATTAGTGCATAAATTTAATAATACACCTTGATAATCATAGTTATTATACAACAAATTTCAAGGACGCTTTAATTCTAAAATTAAAAATTGACCACCAATTATTTCATTTTGTTGCAATAAATAAATGTAAAGTTTGTATGTACCATACAAAAATGTTTTTGGTAGATTGGAATCCTTTAATATTGAAGTATCCACACCAGGAGCTATATAAAAACCCTGCAAGTACAGAAACAAGTATAAGATTATACAAATGAATTGTTGTTGTTATAATCATTTATAATTTGTAAATTGATTTAATTAATTAAAATTGTAAATTCTTCTTTTTCATAAAACTCATCACTTAATAACCAATATATGGAGTTTTTTACACTCGTTCTACTCCTCCGTAGGTTTCTATCTCCCTTCTCGTCATTGCTCACACTAGCTATAATATATTAGTGGCATTCTCTATTCTATTTATATCCATCTATTTTTCAGTCTTCTTTACTCACCTTCTTATTTACTAATTATTTTGATTTTATTTTAGATACTGAATGGAGTGATGAATGTATTGATTTTACAATGATGTGTGTTTTTTTTTAAAATTTATTTATTTATTTTTTTTTGTGTCTGTCATCACGTTTTGGAGCAATAATAATAATGCTTTGATTTTCGACTTCAGCCCCTCTTTGAAAAGGAAAATTTATCTAGTTGGTATTTTGTAGGATCAAAAGTAAATATTTTCCAGTAGTTTTCAAAAGCGTCGGGAGATACCCTGAAAAAATAACGGAAAAACGGGAAATTTTACGCACAACCACTTTTCGACAAAATCGAATTTTTGATTTTGCTGTAACTCAAAAACGAGGCATTGTAAATACTTAAAGTTTTCACCAAATGTTTATATTATAGTTATCTATTTACTATTAAATTTTAAAAATATAGACAATTGAAATTTTCGACTGTTTAATTTTTTTTTCTTAAAATAGCCGTTTGGCGTTAATTAGTATATATTATATATACAAATAAAATAAAAAAAAAATTTAAAAAAATGCCGATAAAAAAAATTTGGCTATCCAAAAAATCTATAAAATTTAATACAAGGTTTATTATAAGTTGTACTTGTCGTTGTAAAAAAAAAAATCAAAAATCTTTTGTTACAATTTTTGTTTATAAACATTTTAAGTTCAAAAATTTATAAAATATATCAAAATCGCGAAAATTAGCAAGGAATTTTAAAGTTGAAAATTCATAAAATTTTTGTGATTTATACCTAAGGGTAAAAAACCTAATACAAGGTTATCCATAAGTTTTCCTTCAAGCAACTTTAAAAAAAATTCCAGCGTTAATATAGAAAAAATGTTATGAGCAAATAAAATGAAAATTTTTTTCGAAATCATGTACAAAAATGATTTATTACAATTTAGATATAGGTAATAATATAATATATCCTACTAATTACTATTGACTGACAAATGATCTCCGTTCAGAATCGTTTTTCGTATATAATGATACCTGTCATTGCATTCAAATTTAACATATCCATTATAGTGACCAGTGACCTACTCTCCATCTCTACTTTCCGTCTATACAGCACAGCGATACCCACTTGCACACTTTTTTATTAATGTAATTTAAATATTCGATGACGGTTGAAAATTTATTGTAAACATAACATACTATCAGTAAAAAAATATTATTATCTAAGTTGAAATATTGATGTTAATTATTGGTTCGGTAAAATCCATTGTTACTTAGTTAATTGTATTTTAAATCTAACTGTAGAGTATGAGTTATTAAAGATTTGAGATTCTACAGACAAATAATAAATATACATCAAAACGAAGTTAAAAGATATTAACTACTGATGTTGTTTTACTCAGCTTTAACTACTTGAATAACTTTTCAAAAAATATGTATACTTAAAAATTACATACTATCAGTCCCGATCATTATTGCTTTTTTCACATGACATTGCACTGCCAATAATTATTCACAGAATCAACTAATAATTATAACGAAATGGAATAAAAAACCAAAAAAAAAAATGTAATAAAGACCCTCTCACTTTGGTCTAATAAATAGATATTTATATTATTTTAGGTACCTATACATTTGTCTTTAGTCTGGATCCTGCCAAGTTATGTAAAAAAATAAGTATACATTTGTCAATTTTTACTTTAATTTATTATCTATTTCAATCAAACTCGTATTATACTACTTGGAATTACCAATAGAGTGGTATATTAGTCATGACAAATTCATAAATTAAATTAAATATAATAACGTTAAAAACTTAGAATTTTACCGGAAGTATCGGACAGTTCGAATTATTTGATCCTAAACCATACAAACACGCAGTCCACACGTTGCCTAATATTTTTTTGAAACTAGAGCATGCATTTGGCCATTTCTGCATAAACGAATTTTCTTTCCATCTTCCGGATGAATCTTTGAGGGCAACTTTAACTCCAAACTAAAAAAACATATGACTGGTTAACATATCATAATTATGAATTATCATCTTCGAATATTAGGTTCATTGACCTAATTATACCCACTCACAAATAAAGTGTCGTCAAATGGAATATTCAAGGTTGTATTTCCAAAAAGAATTGTTTTGTTTTTCTGGTGACTAAGATAATAGTTAAACTGAAATTTATTATTCTTCGCAGGACTGGAACTATAAGTCTGTTTAATGACCATCTTGTATGGACCCTTAATGAAATATTGATTAGTTTAATATTTTATCATAGTTTTATATTATAATGTGCAGTTACAGTACAATTTCTAAATACGAGAAACTTTAAATAGCTAAAACGTTTCTAGTATTTGAATTTGCCGACTTTTATGTAGGTTTTATATGTTTTAAATTGTTATTAATTAGATTAAAAGATTTTTCTATTACCTAGTTAGATATGCTTTTCGCAAAGGAGTTAGGTATTTCATTTTTATATATTTGGGTGTAATATTTTTCAGTTTATCCTTTGCTAAATTTAGAACTATCATGAGTGAAATTTAAACCACTGATATTTCTTACACTAGATAAAAATTTGATAAATGTCACGAATTCTCAAATACTTTTGAAATGATAATACAATTTTATAATAGATATTTAAAATAATAATAGTAATCCGTTGATGAATTTCTATTGACATATCTATTGTTTGCATTGTAATATAAAAATATAATAAATTATAAATACGCCAATATTAATGTATTGAAATAATTTTTCTTTTATTATACTGATATTGAATAATAGACGACTATTAATAGTTTCCTAATTTATTTATTTTATTTTAATAAATTGAAAACAAAATAAAAGTAAGAATACAATTTACAGGATTCCATACAATAGATTAATACGTAATTTACTTCTATCACATATTAATTTCTCTATCGTATTTTTGTATTATTCTAAAAACTTGAGGTATACATAATATGTATCATGTTTATAAGGTTTATTTTTATTTCGATTATTACTAAATAATTAGCACAGTATTTTATAATTAAATCGTATATTAATGTTTCAATCAATTTTTTAACTTAAATGTATATTATGAACATTAATCATTTGTTTATGTTTATCTTCTTAGAGAAATCCTAGTGTTTCAGAGTAAGAATAGTGAAAAATATATTCCTAAATATTGTAAAAGTCGATTAAAAGTAGACAGTGTAGGGATAGTAGTGTTTCAACCGTTCAGTACTAAACACACAGCTATAGCTGCACCTTACTTTAATTGGTTAGTTGGAACTGTCTTTCCAGTAGTGGGTGTTGAGCGATGGACTAACAATCCGTCTTCTCAAAAAACATCTTGTTAAGAAACAACTTAAAACAAATCCTCAGAAAAACATGTGTATAAAGAACTTTAAAGTTTGCTCATTATACAATCTTGGAACCATAAAAGCAGTAGTATTTGAACTTGACAAATACGGACTAGCTATATTATTTATTCAAGAAATTAGATAGACCGAGCTAATCAAATATTAAACGAAGAAAGCAATGGTTATACACTAATTGCATACCAAAATAGGTAGACGAACCTTTTTGAACGAATTGCGTCCCGGACACAATTCGTGTTATTTTTTCATCTAAAGTTAATTATTGCAAGTGGTCCCTAAAGTGATATTTCCATAAAAAGATATGCCAGGTTGTTATAATAATATAAATTATAAGCCATGATCGATCACATTAGTTAGTTAGTTGTACTTTATGAGTTAGAACTTTTTTCTGTCCATAATTGTGGAGGAAATATTGAATTTTCATGTATCTACTAAATAGCTAGCAAACTCTATAGGTTTGTGTTTATCTAGTTGAATAGCAGATATTTCAAACGAAAAAAATATCCAACTTCGTTTGGTTCTAGGAAAGATGGTCCAATGCAAAGTACTTGCCTATTTAATTATTTAGGATATTATAGTCTGAAGCAAAGCCTAGTTCTTGTATTTTTCTCCACCAATATTTTTATCCAAAATATCTATGAGGCCTGAGCTACAACGGAGTATTCCATCGCGTTGTCCGTTGAACTAAAAATTCATTGGTTTATTTTTAATTCGATGGAAAACGCCGCGGAATACGCAGCGTTCAAAACGATACGCCGTGTATAGCTCCGGCGTGAAAGTACAAACCACTAAAAACAAGTTTTCATATAATTATATTATGTTAATGATAAATATTTTATTATTATTATTATTATTTTAAAAAAATTTAAAAACTAAAAATAAATTTGAAAACCAGTGGAAACCTCAAAAAAATGTTGTGAAAATGTAACACGAATAGCGTCCGGGACACAATTCGTCAAAAAAAGGTTAGTCTACCTGTTTTGGTACGCAATTCGTGTGCAACGAAAGCAAGTATTCTACAATGGGGAAATAGGACATGAAAGGTGAGTTGGGTTGATAGTCAGTAACAGGATACTTATTATCATAAAACGATTTTAGTCCATTAACTATAGATTATGTTTGTTATATGCCTCTAGCTACAATATGTCCCAATACTGTACTGATTAACTTCTATTTTCAAACAGAAGAAAAAACGAAGAGATGAAAAATCAAGTTTTCACTCAACTATAGTGGCACTATACTACTTTGGTTATTGAAATAATGAAATCTTGAAAATAAAATAATTAATCAATAAAAAACTAATTTAGGGTAAAAATGTCAGTTTTTAATGGTTATAAAAACGGTGTTGATCTTTTTCAAATCTAATTTCTAAAATTAGCGTCAGAATTTAAATAATTTTAGACAAACTGGTATTTAAATATGCATATATTAAATAATAATGAAAAGTTTCCAAGCTTATTGAACACCTATCTGGTATATAAATTGTTAATTTGTATTTATATGAGTTATGATTATATGAACATGATACTTATAAATTATAATATTGCTCATAATTTCTATATTATAAAATATTACAGTATTAAACACTATTTGACTAATTGAATATAATTATCTTAGAAAATTACTTACGATTGGAGAAGTTGGTATATTCTTTTTATCCGCAGTCGAACAAAAATTAAAAAAAACTATGAATAATAGTAGTAAAAACATAAAATAAATAAAATGATTCATAGTTTCTCTTATTTTTATTTTTTTTTATGGTTCCGATCAGTATATAAACATATACTGTTCAACATGGAAAACGAGTAGTATAAATGTTGATTTCCAAGTAGGTAATACAAATAAAAATAATATTAAAATATTTTGGATTTTTAAATAATCTTTGTTAGCATTATAATATCATACACTTTTTTTTTTATTGAATTTAGTTTTCCTGTTATCATACATCAATATGACAATATCACACAATACCAAGTTGCGCAATACATAAGTAAAGAATATAATACAATAAAATCGAACTCCAGGGGACATTTTTCGTTATAACGGATATTTCGTTGTAACGAAAAATCGAATAAGCTCTTTATAATCCCTGATTTTCGGCAAGGGACTTCTATGACTTTCGTTATAACGAGATTTTTCTTTGTAACGGAAATTTATTGTGTAATGATTTATTCGTTATGTTTCAATAAATGGATACCAAAACATAATATCTAGTTATGCTAGAGCGTAAATGATATCATTATCTGTTGTGGGTATATGATTTCCAATTGATAATATAAATAATAATAATATGAAAATATTTTGGATTTTTAAATAACCTTTATATTTAGCATTATAATATCATATAATTTTTTTATTGAATTTAGTTTTTCTTTTATCTTACATCAATATGACAATATCACACAATACCAAATTGCGTATTTCATAGGTAAAGAATAATATATTATGATTTATTTGTTATGTTTCAATAAATGGATACCAAAACATAATAAATGGGTTATGCTAGAGCATAAATGATATCCGTTGTGGGTTTATCTAGTGATCGTATTGTTGTGTTGCCATATATTATTGACAAAGCGAATTTAAAGACAAGTCTCTTAATCCATCGTACATATATTACACTACGTTATATTGTAAATAATAAAAATACAATAAAAATATAAATTAATTAATACATATTAGTGATTGAATTTATTTTTATTTTCGCTGTTATTATATTTCCGCACCGTATTGGACGTTTTTATACTATTAAATTGTTTTTTTCTATGTATAATATTCATATTACTATTAAACACATTAAAAAATTGTTAAAATATTAATTATTCACAAAGCAAACTATGTTCTTCATAGATTTCATTGAAATTCTAATACATCTGTTTTGAATTCTATTTTTTTTTTGTACTTTAAATATTTGTTACGATTAATATTGATTATGTAAAATACACAATAAGTAAATACATATGATCTTGATCTCGTTAAATTGCATACAGAAATTGTTTTTTTTTTCGGATTTTAATAATATTATTCTGAGTGTATGTGAATAACTGGAATATAAACAATATAATATATTATTTACAATCAAATTTTTATACAACTAAATATTCAAACAGGTAAACAGCTATATTAATGTAATATTGGTAAAATAGTGACATTTCTCAATTGCGTTAATATACATTAATTTCGATTAATCTGAATTAATGTAGGTATAATTGATTTATTTTTATAATGCGGTTTTTACAATTATAAAATACAATCTAGAATATATTTAACAAATAAGTGATTCGACAAATCTTTATTTATTTGAAATACAATTTTTTTTTTTATATTATCCCCCATACATTAAAATAATAATAAACCTCGAAAACATAGTTATTATACAATAGATTTCAAGGACGCTTTACTTCCACAATGACAACTTGACCACCGACTATTTCATTTTTTTGCGTGACATAAAGGTAAACTTTGTATGTACCATATAAAAATGTTTTTGGTAGATTGGAATCTTTTAATATTGAAGTATCTATACCAGGAGCTAAATAAAAACCCTGCAAGTACAAAAACAAATATACGATTAACAAAACAATTGTTGTCGTTATAATCATTTATAATTTGTAAATGGATTTAATTAATTTAAATTCTCCTTTTTCATAAATTCCAGCACTTGATAGAAAATTTATGGAGTTGTTTAGACTCGTTCTAAATTTCCGCAGGTCTCTATCTCCCTTTCCTTCATTACTCATATAACTATATTATATTAGTGCCATTCTCTATTCTATCTATATCTATATATTCATAAAAATTCTTTACCAATCTTTTTTTTAACAATATTTTTATTTTTTGTTATTTAAATATTTGTTACGATTAATATTGAATATAATATAATATACATAATATGTAAATATATACGACTATCTAACTTAAAATATTGATGTCAATAATTGGTTCGGTTAAATACATTGTTAAGTAGTAAATTGTAATTCATATCTAACTTTAGAGCTTGAGGTTTTAAAGATTTAGATTTTCAGTATTCAAAGATAGGAATGTTCATGGTATTTTTTAAACAACACGTAATGTTGAACATTACCATAGTTACTAAGAATAACTTATTATCTTCTACAAGCAAATTATAAATATACACCAAAACGATGTTATAGGATATTTGTTATAATTACTGATGTTGCTTTACTTAGCTTTAACTAATATAACAACGTTTCAGAAAATATTAAATTTCAAAATTACATTATTTCAGTCTCGATCATAACTGCAATTATTTTCAATAATTCACTTTATCAACTAATATTTCAACCAATAATGTTATAAAGACACGTTTATTTTTTCAAATAAATGCATATTTATACATATTATTGTAGGTACATTTGTCTATAGTCTGGCCCCTGCCACGTTATGTTAAAAAATAAATATATATCTGTAAAGTTTAACTTAAATTTATTATCTATTTCAATCAAACTCGTATAGTTCTTGAAATAACCAATAGAGCGGCTTATTAATCATAACAAAAAAATAAATTAAATTAAATTAAATAACGTTAAAAACTTAGAATTGTACTTTAGGTATAGGGCAATTAGTATGATTAAAGCCCAATCCATATATCATGTCAGTCCATGCGTTTCCGGTAATTTGTTTTAAGGTAGAGCATGCATTTGGCCATTTGTGCATAAATGAATTTTCTTTCCATTTTCCAGTTGAATCTTTGAGAGCAATTTTAACTCCCAACTATAAAAACATATTATTGGCTTATATATCTTTAGTATATATCTGAAAAACTTAACTCTAACATGTATTGAAATCAAACTTTATTTTCTATTGAAATAATGTTTTGTAATCATGTGTATGATTTATACTTTTTGTATTAAAAAAAAAATGAGATCAGTGATTCATATAGATAAAAGGATGAACTATTGAATCTTTGTAAGATAACTTGACGATAGTTGATATAAATATGGGTATTGATAAAGCCCATAAAAAATAAAATAATAAGATTTAAATTCTTTTAAATTAATAAAAAATGATTAGTTCATGAAAGAATAATATACAAAATGAGTGAATATAACTATGGATTATCATTGTTGAATATTATGTTTATTGACCCAATTATTCTACCCACTTACAAATAAAGTGTCATCGAATGGAATGTACAAGGTTGTATTTCCAAAAATAATGGTTTTGTTGTCCTTGTGACTAAAATAAAAATTATACTGCAATTTATAATTCTTTGCAGTATTGGCACCATAAGCCTGTTTGAAGACCATCTTGTATAGACCCTTAAAAGAAATATTGAGTAGTTTAATATTTTATCATAGTTTTAAAGTATAATGTGCAGGTACAGTGAAACCTCTAAATACGATAAACTCTCAATAGCTGAAACGTTTTCAGTGTCGAATGTGCCTACTTTTACTTTCTATGTTTAAATTCGTTATTAGTTAGATTAAAAGACTATGAATTTTCTAAAAGTTATATTTAATTTTCGGGAAAGGAGTTAGGTATTTACTTTTTATATATTTAAGTTTTATATTCTTCAATTAATTTCTTGCTAAGTATAGAACTATCAAGAATGAAGTTTACACCATTGATATATCTTACACTAGATAACAATTTGATAAAAAAGTCTCAAATTCACGAATACATTTGAAATGATAATAACACCTTGAATGCTTAATATATGTTTAACTTTTAATAATTTTAAAGTATATAAATTATTAAATAGAAAAATAGATATTTACATTTTCATAAGATTAAAAAGTTTTCAAAACTTGTAAAAAAAAAAAAATAATAATAATTCGAATATTATTTTTGAGTTATAAAATTAAATAATTTCTAATTTGAATATAAAATTAAAAATATTAAGTATCTTTCAAATTTAGTATATTTCTCTTGCAAAAAACTCAAGAAGATTTGACTTACAATTGGAGAAGTCGAAAATATTTTTACATCGGCAGACTTGGCAGATTCCAAATTAATTGTGAATATAAGTTGTATAAACAAAAAAAATATATAATTTTTCATAGTTTCTATTTGTTTTTTCCTGGTACCGTTAAGTATAATATGCAACGTATAGAACTGAATCATATGAATACTACATACTAAATATTACTTTTAAAATAATAATATTTATCCGTTGGTAAATTTTTATTGACATATCTGTTGTTTGCATTGGAATATAAAATATCAATACATATATTATTTTTTCTATCATTATTCATTAATATACTAATATTGGATAATACACGGATATTAATTATTTATTTATTTATTTTATTTTAATAAATTTACAAAAAAAAATAAAAATAAGTATACAATATACAGAATGCAATAGGTAACTACGTAATTTATTTCTATCATATATTCATCTCTATATTGTATATTTTGTTATAAAAACTTTATATTTATATAATATACATAATATTTCGATGGTTTATTTTCATTTCAATTATTACCATATAATTGTCACAGTATTTTATGATTGCATTGTATAGCATTATATTATGTCTTGTATCAATTTTTCAATAAATTTTTTAACTTAAATTTATATTTAACATTAAATTAATATGTTAATAAGATGATTAAACTTATGTTTATCTTCTTAGAAGAATCATTGTGGTTGAGGGTAAGAATAGGACAAAATATTTTCCTAATTGTTGTAATAGTCAATTAAAATTGGATGGTGTAGGCATAGTGGTGCTCTACCCATTATGTAATGAACCTAATGCTACAGCTTCATCTTTCTTTAACTGGTTAGTTGAAATTATCCCTTTAGCAGTGAATGTTGGAGATAGACTGTTAAACTATATACAAAAGGATGAACACTTGAACTTGTAGTAGAACTTGTAACTTGTACCTGACTATAATTGATATAAATATGTATATTGATTAAGCAGTTTAAAAAAAAAAATAAAGAGATTTAAATACTTTTAAATTATTAAAAAATGTTTTGTTCATGATAAAATAATATACAATGGTGAATATAATTATGGATTATCGTATTATTATATACAAACACGCAGTCCACACGTTGCCTAATATTTTTTTGAAATTAGAGCATGCATTTTGGCCAATTTTGCATCAACGAACTTTCTTCCCATCTTCATAATGAATCTTTGAGGCAACTTTAACTCCCAACTACAAAAACATATTTCTGGTTAAGATTTCATAATTATTTATTACCATTGTTGAATATTAGGTACATTGACCCAAATATACCCACTTACAAAAAAGTGTCGTCTAATAGAATAGAATAGAATATACATGGTCGTGTTTCAAAAAAAAATTGTTTTAATGTCCTTGTGACTCAAATAAAAGTTAAACTGAATTGCATTATTCTTCGCAGGATTGACAATAAAAATGTGTTTGAAGAGCAGCTGTTAAAATCCCTTAATAGTAAAATTGGCGTGTGTTTAATATTATATCATAGTTTTATAATATAATGTGCAGGTTAAATACGAGAAACTCTCAATAGATAAAACGTTTCCAGTATTCGAATGTGCTTTTATGTAGGTTTTAAATGATTTAAATTGTTGTTAGTTAGATTAAAAGACCACGATTTTTGTAATAGTTAGATACGGTTTTCTGAAAGGAGTTAGGTATTTTATTTTTTTTTATTTTTTTATATATTTGGGTGTTTTTCAGTTCATTTCTTACTAAATACAGAACTATAAGGAGTGAAATTTCACCATTGATATATATTACACTAAATAAAAATTTGACAAAAATGTCATGAATTATTTAATTATTTTTAATGATAATAACAACTTGAATGTGTATTATATGTTTATCTTTTAATAATTTTAAAATATATAATATAAAGTAATATTTTATGTTACGTATATTATATAAAAATATTAAATACAAAAATAGATTTTTAAATCTACGAAAATGAAGAAAATTTCATGAATTCTCGAATACTTTTAAAATGCTAATTAAATATTGAATATACATTTATCTTTTAATGCATTTAAAATACATAATATTAAATATTAAATAGGAAAATTAATTTTTACATTTTCTTAAGATTAAAATATTTTCAAAACTCTCAAAAAATATTTTTTTAGAGTTATAAAATTAATATTTGAATATCTTAAACATTAAAATGCAAAGTCACTTACAAATTTAGTACATTTCTGATACAAAAAACTCTAAAACTAATTAAAAGTAAATTTTTAATAAAAATCGATTTTTGAAACTATTGCTCAAAGATTTTGATTTCAATATATATAATAAATATACGATTAATAAAAATCGTGTTACTTTTATATACACTTATTTTAATATTTCACTTACAATTGGAGAAGTCGAATATATTTTTACATCGGGTGACTTGGTAGATTCCAAATTAACTGTGAATATAAGCTGTATAAACATAAAAAAATTCAATTTTTCATTGTTACTTTTTTTTGATTTTCTGGTCCCTATGAGTATAATATGCAACATATAAATCTGAATCGTAAAAATAATAGATACTAAATATTAATTTTAAATTAATAATAGAAACCGTTGTTGAATTTTTATTGACATGTCTATTGTTTGCATTGTAATATAAAACAACAATATATATTAAATTAAAAATACGCTTATATATATATGTATTGAATTTATATTTTCTATAGTTATACATTATTATGCTGATATTGAATTATAGACAAATATTAATAGTTTAATAATGTATTCATTTTATTTTAATAAATTGACAACACAATTAAAATAAGCGTACAATGTATAGGATCCAATAGGTTACTATGTAATTTACTTCTATCACATATTCATCTCTTTATTGTATTTTATGTTATTCTAAATTATATATAAGTTATACATAATATGCATAATATTACTATGGTGTATTTTCATTTCGATTATTACTAAATATTTAGCACGGTATTTTATAATTAAATCGTATAGCGCTGTTTTAAATTGTCTATACATTTTTCAATCAATTTTTTAACTTACACTTATTTTTAACATTAATTATTTTTTTATCCTGTGATTCAGAGTAAGAATAGGGCAAAATTTATTCCTAAATATTGTAAAGTTGATTAAATGTAGACAGTTTAGGGATAATGGTGTTCCAACCATCCAGTGCTAAACCTACTGCTATAGCTCCACCATACTTTAACTGGTTAGTTGAAACTGGCCTTCCAGTAGTGGTTGATGAGCGATGAACTTACAATCCGTTCTTGCAAAAAACATATTGTTAAGAAAAACATGGATACAAAGTACTTAAAGTTCGGAATTTTAAAGTGTGCTTATTATACAATCTTTGAACACTAAGATCAGTAGTATTTGAACTTGACAAATACAGACTAACTATATTTTTTATTCGAGAAATTAGATAGTCCGAGACAATCAAATATTAAATTAGAGAAGCAATAGTTTTCTATACTGGGTTATTGAATGATTGGCTAACAATTTGTCTTCACAACAAACGTTGTTAAGGAACAACCAACACAATAGCCTCGAAAAATATGGAAATACAATATTTAAAGATCGAAATGTCGAATGTGTGCTCATTACATAATCCTGGAACTCTAAGGACAGTTGTATTTGAACTCGACAGACAATTATGAACTAGATATATTAGTTATTAAGTAAATTAGATACTCCGGAAGTATCGAACATAAAACGGAGAAAGCAATAGTGTTTTACAATGGAGGACATGAAAGGTGTGTTGGGTTTATAATCAGTGAAATGATACTTATTAACATAAAAATATTTGAGTCAAAGAACGATAGTCTTTGCTTGTTGAAAATTCTAGCTATATGGTTCAATACGATACTGATTAACTTATATTTCCAACAGAAGTCAAATACGAAGAGATAAAAAATTAAATTTATACTCAACTAGTAGCACTATACTACTTTGGTTATTGAAATAATGGATTCTCAAGAGTATTTACATTTTAAATTGTTTGGTTGTGAAACCATGTAAATATAGCATCTAAGTATAATGTGTGTTTCGGTGCCATTAACTGTCACGAGTTATACGATATATAATAAATACAAAACAATAATATATTTATTTTTATAAATCATTAAGTATTATCTATTCTTTAATTTCTTGATTTATATTTAGGGCTAGATACTTAAAACAGATTCCATGTTTACTAATATGTATTCACAACATAGCTAGTGATTTATAAATTTGTTTCAAAATACCAAGACTCTACTGTAATAGTATATTTTTCATATTTTACTCTTTTTCACAAGTTAGTGCATATTTTATCATATTCTCAATTTAAGTTCATATTTTATTTAAATTTTTAAATTTAGTACTAGAGTTCGTGTTTTCCTCATCTGTGATAAGATTAATTGCAGTTGAAATTATGAAACACTTATATATTTTTATCTATACAAAGACTGAATAAAGAATTGTATAAATACAATACGAGTCACGCTGTCATGGGTTATCAATCATTTTTATTATAAATTGCATATTTTTAACGAATATTTAGTGATTTTTAAGGCATAAATAAATTCATATTTTAAGATTTTCAAGAAAATGAAGTCCCTAGCCCTATTTATAATACATAATTATTTTGTCTCGATATAAAATTTAAATATAAATATTAATAATTTATTCCTTCATGTATTATGTGAAATGAGTAATGTGTATTTGATAAAAATATTTGATTAATACTTGTGCCCGATAAAGCATTGACTTTTCCACTCTGTTACAATTCTTGACATAGGTGATTTGATTCGATTTTTTTTTTAAGGTATTAAATATTTTATTTATATTTTTTTCTGCTTTAAAAGCAAATCATGGAAAACCATACAATTATTTAAAAAGTAACGGTTAAATAATTTTAATTGTAAATACAGAAATGAAATAATAATCAATACTATTGATTTATTTTATTTTATACATATTATGTATAATTTTCAAGTACGTTTAAATTCCATAATGTACCTACACTCGACTTTTAATAGAAATCATAATAGCTGTATCTTACCGTTAGGTTAGTTAAACAGCGAAACTGATTACTTATTTTTAAGTATTATAATTATCGTGAAGTGAACCTAAAATTAAGAAATGAGAATAAAAACTTAAATTAAGTATGTATAAGTATTGTTAGCCCAAAATAAAGATTTTATTATTTAAATATGAAACAATTAATTTTTCGTATATTATATGAATTAACATACCATTAATATCGGTCATAAAAATTGAAATTTTTAATCTTAACTAAAAGCTTCACTAATAATTAGATTTTTACAAATCGTTATGAAAGAAATCAGTGTTCCACTAATTGAAATTAATGAAACCACGCAATTCGTGTTTTGATAAGACAAGTAATTTCCATACTTATTACTGAAAATAACTGCATTTAAATTTATTGATTTTCTAAGGAGATATTAAGGATGATACGGGACTTTCGGGACATACTGGATATAATTATTCAACAATCTTATTTTTGTTTTTATTTAAACCTAGCAGCGACGGGTAATTTAGCTATTGATTATTTAAAGTTTCCAACTTTAATTTTGTTATTTACTATTTAAAAATACGTTCAATTCAATTTAATAGTTCAATTTTTCAATCATTTGACGTTGTCTTTATTACTGTTACTGATCATTATTTAAATATTATTTTTTAAAACTAGGGTATCTAGTCCAGGCATAATGCCTATGCATAATAATATTTTCAATAATCTGAATAAATCAATTATTCCTAATTCACCATTACAAAAACAACTTCCAATAGCATCTACCAGCCGACCACCATAGAATATGATAATATTTTACTATAATTAATTCAACATTTACAAAATACATACATTTAGAATTGTTTAATGTTTTATAATCTAGCTGTGCAAGTATCACCACCAGTTTCAATTGTACCTGTGTTTTGCGAACCAGAAAAAATAGTAAGTTTTCTTATTACTTTACAAAATTATGATGAAAACATAAAATAATTATTTTTTTTAATGTTTGACTGAGTGCTTATTATATTAAATATAATTTTAATTTGTTTTAGGTTATAAATAGTGCGGAAACTCAAAGAAATACCAAAATAACTGTTCCAGATCAAATTTCTAATCGGTAATTTTTAAGATAAAAACTACAATAGATCAATAATTTAAATAAATATTCATGTTCATTTTTTTTTTAGGCAATCAAACAACTTGGACTCTCTATAAATGAACCAACCAATGCTCGTCATTTTTTTATGAGACGTTTTTCTCTTACAAATAATAAGGTTACAGCAAAACCTGTTCAAACATCAAATAAACAAATAATCAACAATAACCTGCATCTTCAAAACTTGTGTTATCTACTAAGTGGTTGAAAAAGGATAATTTATATGTAAGTCTATTTTTTTTAACTGTTTTATTAAATGTTTAACAATAATTAATAGCATTATAGCAAAATGCGAAACCAGCAATCGCACATCAGTCTTCAGTTAAAGGTGTAAAAAATGTATTAAGTGTAAAGCTTTTTCAGAGAATGAGACATGTGTAGCAGGTCATATGCCTTCTCGTTTAAACATTTTTACAGTCACAAGGATTGAATCTCTTAGTAAGATTATTTGTTGTTAATGTTTCAAAACTATTTAATACCTAATTTATTATTATTATTAACTTCTGCTGCTGTAGCTCCTGAGAATCTTATTATGATGCACGCTAGACCCACTGATATTCTTTCGAGTTCTATAAATTCTGTTTCCTCTCAGGATCAGTATATTGTGATGTCATCTGGAGATGAAGACGAAGAACCTATTATAACTAAAGTACAGAAAAAAGAAGCATTAAAGAAACATACTGACAAACTATGTTGTATGGCTTATATACATTTATAATAACTATTAATTTCTTTCATTTTTAGGGCACTTGTGAGTTATTGTACCCCAGGAAAAAACTTTGGAAATACCTAGTTTAATTGTTGGTTCGGCATATTATATTAATAACACTATAAAAATCTTGTTAAAATCAATAGAGACCAACATATTATGTTGATAGTAACTACTACCTAGTCTTAGTTTTACTGACAAGGATACGTTGATTAAATTTTCTGTTTACCGAAAGTGGTGTATGCTTGCCTAACCCTTCCACGATCGATTTGGAACCTGAGCTCACATCCATTTTGAAGTGTTGGGTGACTATAGTAGGGAGACATATGCAGTGACTAATTTTCATACTTAACAGCAAATCGATAAATGCTTGTATATAACCACCAGCATTGATATAGTAGAAACTGTCAAATGCTTAAGAATAATAGTGTACTGAAATAATGTTTCTTTTCTGGGGCATGATAACACAAATGTCATTTTTAAAATAAAATAAAACCTTGTAGTAAAATCAAATCATTAATTTCTTGCTAAGAATCTAATATAATATGTCTAGGTTTTTAGAAAACAATGTAATTTAAATTTGATTATTCTATTTAAAACTTTGATTATAGTTTGGATTTCAGTAAGAAAAATAGTAATTTCCAAATCAATTTGTCTATAATTAAATGGTAATCTATTAATTATTATTCATTACATATTATGTGCTAACGCGTACATGATATATCATTATCTATAGCGGATTTATCTAGTGATCGTATTTTTGTGTTGTGATATATTGTTGATAAAGTGAATTCAAAGACAAACCTCTTAAGGCATCAAACATATTTTACACGTTAAATTGTAGATAATTGAAATGAAATAAAATTAGACATTAGAAATACATAATTCCCTGAAAATATAAATTAAAATACTTAGTGGTTGAATTTATTTACATTGTCACTGTTATTTATTTCAGCACTCTATTGAACGATATAATACTATTGAATTGTTTCTTCTATGTACCTATAATCATCATTATATTACTATTAAACACTGTAAAAATGGTTAAAATATTAATTAATCACATAACTAACATGAGTTCTTCGTAGATTTCAATAAAATTATAATGCATCTATTTTACATTATATGATACAAAACAGTAAAAATCACAGCTGTGTATGAATTTCATTGTTCCGTTTCTGTTTTTTATTTTTTTTTTTTTTTGACTAGACCGAAAGTATACTATTGTGAATTATAAGTTGATTTATTAAAAAAATTGAAATTATATGGAAAGTAGATAACATAGATACAAAAATTGCACTCTGTAGGATAATCGTAATTAATTTATCTCTTGGAACAGTGATTGTCTTATTTCACAGAATTCCATACGAAAAATGCTTTTTTTCGGATTTTTATAGTATTATTCCTGAGTATACGTGATTAACTAGAATATAAATAAAATAATACAATATAATATATTGTTTACAATTATTATAAAACACAATTTAGATTCTAGAATATGTTTAACCGTTAAGCGATTCAACAATAATTATTTATTTATTTGAAATACACGAACAATTACATTTTTTTTTTTAAATATTAGCACTAAACTGTAATAATAAATCTTGATAAACATAGTTATTATACTTCAAATTTCAAGGACGCTTTAATTCTACAATGAAAACTTGACCACCAATT
The DNA here is from genome assembly GCF_020882245.1 of Rhopalosiphum padi. Classification (NCBI taxonomy): domain Eukaryota; kingdom Metazoa; phylum Arthropoda; class Insecta; order Hemiptera; family Aphididae; genus Rhopalosiphum; species Rhopalosiphum padi. The sequence continues at coordinate 73,035,177 of NC_083597.1, forward strand.
ATTTCATTTTGTTGCGATACATAAATGTAAAGTTTGTATGTACCATACAAAAATGTTTTTGGTAGATTGGAGTTCTTTAATATTGAAGTATATCTATACCAGGAGCTATATAAAAACCCTGTAAGTTCAGAAACAAGTATAAGATTATACAAACCAATTTTTAACGTTAAAATAATTTATAATTTGTAAATTGATTTAAATAATTAGAATTTTTAAATTCTTCTTTTTCATAAAATCCATCACTTTATTATAGCCAATATATTGAGTTGTTTACACTTGTTCTACACCTCCGTAGGTCCCTAACTCCCTTATATCTATCTATTCTTCAGACTTCTTCCCACCTTCTTATTTAGTAATAATTTTTTTTTTTATATATATATGTTCTTAATTTAAATACTCGATGATGGTTAAATATTTATTGTAATTATAATATACTAGCAGTAAAAATATATTATTATCTCCCTTTAAATATTTATGTCATTGTCATTTATTGGTTTGGTTAAATTCATTGTTACTTAGAGCGTGAATTTTTAAAAACTTAGATTATTCAGTATTCAAATAAAGAAATGTTCATTGTATTTTTTAAATTACGCAAAATCTTGAACATAATCAATAACTATATAACTATTATCTTCTACAAGGAAATTATAAATATACACCAATACGATGTTAAAGGATATTTGTTATAACTACTGATGTTGCTTTACTCAGCTTTAACCACTCTAACAACGTTTCGGATAATATTAAGTTTCATATTACATACTTTCAGTCTCGATCGTTACTGTAATATTATTTTCACATGACAATTCACTGAAAATTATTCACATAATCAACAAATATTTTAGACGAATTGCATTAAAAACCAATAATATTATAAAGACCCTTCTATTTTTGTCAAATAAATGCATATTTATACATATTATTGTAGGTACATTTGTCTATAGCCAGGCCCCATGCACGTTATGTTAAAAAATAAATACATATTTGTAAAGTTTAACTTTAATTTATTATCTATTTCAATCAAACCCGTACAGTACTTTGAATACCTAATATAGTGGCATATTAATTATAACAAATACATGAATAAAATAACTTTAAATACTTAAAAATTTACCGTGGGTAGAGGGCAATTGGTATGATTTATGCCTAATCCATACAAAGACGCAGTCCATATGTTTCCGGCAAATTGTTTTAAAGTAGAGCATGCATTTTGCCATTTATGCATTAACGAATTTTCTTTCCAACTTCCGTATGCATCTTTCATAGCAATTTTAACTTCTAACTACAAAAACGTATTACTGGTTAAAATATTTTAAGTATATATCTGAAAAACTCAATGATACTGTGTATTGTAAAACAAACTATATTGTTTTATTGAAATAATGTTCCGCAACCACTTATATGATCATACATTTCTTTTTTAAAAAAAGAGACTTGATAGACAAAAGGATGAACACTTAAACCCTTGTAAGATTCATATTTGAAGATAATTGATATAAATATGGATATTGATCAAGCAGTTAAAAAATAAAAAATAAAAAATAAATTTTTAAATTAACAATAAATGTTTAGTTCATGAAAGAATAATATACAAGAGTGAATGTAATTATGGATTATCATTGTTGAATATTATGTTTATTGACCCAATTATTCTACCCACTTACAAATAAAGTGTCATCGAATGGAACATGCATGGTTGTATTTCCAAAAAGAGTTGTTTTGTTGTCCTTGTGACTAAAATAAAAATTATACTTCAATTTATAATTCTTTGCAGGATTGGCACTATAAGTCTGTTTGAAGACCAGCTTGTATGGACCCTTAAAAAAAATATTGAGTAGTTTAATATTTTATCATAGTTTTATAGTACAATGTGCAGGTACAGATTAAACTCTGTACGAGAAACTCTCAATAGATGAAACGTTTCCAGTATTCGAATGTGCGGACTTTTATGTAAGTTTTATATGTTTTAAATTGTTGTTAGTTAGATTAAGAGACTACGACTTTTGAAATTGTTAGGAATAATTTTCGGAAATGAGTTGGGTGTTTAATTTTTATATATTTGGATGTTATGTTTTTAACTTCATTTCTTGCTAAATATAGAACTATCAGAAGTGAAATTTCACCATTGACATATCTTACACTAAATACAAATTTGACAAAAATTTCACGAATTATTGAATTATTTTGAAATAATTATAACAACTTGAATGTTTATTATATGTTTATCTTTTAATAGTTTTAAAATATATAACATAATGTAATATTTTATATTACGTATATTATATAAAATATTAAATACAAAAATAGATTTTTAAATGTTCACAAAGCTCGTAAAAAAAAAAAAAAAATAATTCGAATATTATTTTTGAGTTATAAAATTAAACAATTTCTAATTTGAATATCTTAAACATAAACATACAAAGTCTCTCACAAATTCAGTAAATTTCTCTTACAAAATACTCAAAATAGATTTCACTTACAATTGGAGAAGTCGAATATATTTTAACATCGGGAGACTTGGCAGATTCCAAATTAACTGTAAATATAAGTTGTATGAACATAAAAAACAAAAAATGTTCATGGTTACTCTTCATTCTTTTTTTGGTACCGTTGAGTATAATATGCAACGTATAAAACTGAACCGTGTAAATACTAGATACTAAATATTACTTTTAAAACAATAATACAAATCCGTTTTTAAATTTTTATTGATATATCTATTGTTTGTATTGTAATATAAAATATCAATACATTATTAAGTATAAAAATGCTATTATTAATGTATTTAATTTATTTTTCTGTTATTATACATAATTATCTAAAATTGAATAATAGACGGATATTAATAGTTTAATAATTTATTTATTTTATTTTAATAAATTGATAAAAAAATAAAAATAAGCGTACAATGTACAAGATACCATACAATAGGTTACTACGTATTTTATTTCTATCACGTATTCATATCTCAATTATTATACGTTTGTGTTACAATAAAAACTTTAGTTATACATAATATGTATAATATTACTATGGTTTATTTTTATTTCAATTATTACCATATAACTAGCACAGTAGCTTATGATTGAATCGTATAGCATTATTTTAAGCCTTATATCAATTGTTTAACTTACATTTATTTTTAACATTAACTATTTGTTTATGTTTATCTTCTTATAGGAATCCCTGTGATTCAGGATAATAATAGGACAAAATATATTCCTAATTATTGTAAAAGACGATTAAAATTGGACGGTGTATGGATAGTGGAGTTCCAGCCATCCACTGCTAAACTTACAGCTATAACTTCACCTTATTTTCACTGGTTAGCTGTAACTGTCCCTTCAGCAGTGGGCGTTGAGCGGTGGACTAACATTCTGTTGTTAACGAAAATCCAAAACAAAATCCTCAGAAAAACCTAGGTATAAACAACTTAAATTTTTAAACTTTAAAGTATGTAACGGAGTTTGCACATTATACAATCTATTGACAAATATGGGTTAGCTATATTAGCTATTCAAGAAATTAGATAGCCCGAGCCAAGCAAATATTAAACGAAGAAAACAATAGTGTTCTACATTGGGGAAATAGGATATGAAAGATGATTTGGGTTTATAGTCAGTGACAGAATATTTATAGACATAAAACGATTTGAGTCATATACGATAGATTTTGTTTGTTGTATTTATCTAGCAACAATGTTGTCCAATACTATACTGATTAACGTCAATGCTCCAACAGAAGACAAATGCGAAGAGATGAAAAATTAAGTCGATACTCAACTATAGTAGCACTATACCACTTCGGTTATTGGAATAATCGTATTTCGAGAGTGTTGACATTTTAAATTATTTTGTTGTGAAGTGATGTAAATAATAGCATCAAAGTATAATGTATGTATTGGTGTCATTAACTGTCCTGAGCTTTGTGATATAATCGATACAAAACAATAATATATTTATTTTTCTAAATTATTAACATCATTTAATGTATTAATTTATAATTAGGGTTAGGTACCTATTGGTGATTCCATGTTTTCTAATATGTATTCAAAACATAGCTAGTGATATACAATTTTTTTCATAATACCAATTCTATAGTAATTGTTTTTTTAGCATAATATGCATATTTATACTCTTTTTCACGAGTTAGTATATATTTTGCCGTATTCTCATTTTTAGTTCATATTTTATTTAAATGTTTAAATTTAATAGTATAGGGTTCGGGTTTTCCTCATCTGCAAGAACATTAATTGTAGTTGAAATTATGAACCACTTATAATGTACTTTTATCTATACACAGACTGAGTACCAATATTGTATGATAATTATACAGTTATACACTTAGATTGGTCTCGCTGTACAATTCCTCACATAGGTGATTTGATTCAAATTTGTTTAGGGTATTAAATATTTTATTTATAATTTATTCAGCTTTATGAGCGAATCATGGAATACTATAAAGTTTATAAAAAGTAACGGTTACATATTTTCTAAATGTAAATACAGAAATAATAATCAAGGACGTTTAATTTTCATAATGTAGAATTGACAGTCAAATACTTCATTTTTTTCTTTTTTTTATTGTAATTTATACGTATCCGTATTTATTTATTGTTTAAGTTATTTTTTTACAACGTTTGAAATAATTATAGTTGCTCGGTGTCGCTGAGTAGACTCAAAATTATAGCAGTTCTTATAGAATCTAGAACCTAACCTTTTACAGAAAAAATAAAACATATTTGAACTAATTACACTACAAGTATAACGGATGTAAACCGTATCATATCGAATTAAATTTGCTAATTATGTTAAACTACAAATTTAATATTAATTATGATGGTGACAATCGAGTAGTGAGTTTATTATAAGTATTTTAAATATAATGGGTATTCCGATGTATTGGCAAAACTAATTAAATTGTTAATTTGTTAAAAATATATTTATACTTTATAGGTTATACTATTCTTAATCATGTTTGTTTAAAAAAAAATTGGTATTATAATACCGAAACCAATTACATTTATTATATGTTAATCATAACTGATTTTAATAACTAAATAGATTATTGTAATGTTAAATAAATTATTATTTTACCGGGCGTATAGAACAACTTCTATTTGGAAATCCAAAATCAAACTTGAATGTAGTCCACGCATTTACCATTAATTCCCCATCGTTGAGCATGCGTTTGGTGAGTTAAATACAAATAGATTTTCTTTCCATCTTCCCAATGAATCTTTAAGAGCCAGTCCTCCTAAATAATTTCTTGACAAATCGCATTTTACCAAACGCTTCAAACATTCGAAGCCGTACTACTTTGTTTTAGTTTCTTACATAAAGAATAGCGTTAGCCCATTGAAATTATAACCTAAAACTGTTTTATGTACTGTTTTTACTTTTTTAATATTTGTTTTATGAAAAAAATGATATAATCTAATATAGGCAATAACTGTATAACATAATTTATATAAAAAAATATAACCAATCCAATGGTTAAATTTTAGTTACTTACGAATAAAGTATCGTCAAGTGGTTAGTAGTATAATTTCCAAGAATTAGAAGCTCCTGAGACTTACATAAGCATTAATCTGGATTTTTCTGTTCTTTTTAATTTCACAATTACAAATCTGCTTGAAGACCCTAAATAGAAATATTATTTAGTTTATAATATCATTAATATTATTTTTACCATAATATGCCTAGTTATTGTTATATTTATATTATGTTTATATAGAAACCCCTATATATCCACCTATATATCTATTACGCTTATTCATTCTAAAATGGTTTTTTTTTTTTTTTATTACTAACTTAGGTAACAAGACTATCAAAATGTGTAGAAAATTCGTCTATTTTTCAATACTAAATTTCTTTCGTGTATGACTAAAAATATTCGCTAATAATTTATTGGGAAATAAATCACTAATAAACCTTAAATTAAACTACCAAGATATTTAACCAATTAATTTATATTTCAACATTAATTAAATAACAATCGAAAATGAAAACTGTCTATAAAATAAATAACTAAAAAAAGTAAAAACATTTTTAAATTATAACAAAATAAAATAATTAATCTAGTCAAAAACTGATTTAGGGTAAAGACGTCTGTTTTAATGAATATAAATAAAGTGATGATTATTTTCAAATGGAATTAGTTATCTCTATATATTGGCATTAAGGTTGAAATCAAAGCATTTTACACAAAGGTGTATTTAAATATGCATAAAGTAATTTTACTAGTAATGAAAAGTTTCCAAGCTTATAGAACACCTAGCTTCTGGTAAGTAAATAAACTATTAATTCAATATTATGAATTTATGTTTATCAAAAAAAACTTATTTTAGTATTGTTATTAAACAATTTTGTTATATTCAAATAATTATTAATATCAGAGAAAACTAAATAAAATGTATACAACATTATACGAAATTCAGAGCTAATGATTGGAGTATCGTAATAAGTAATCATCACGGAAAAAAAAAATATTGTGATAAAATGTGTTATAGTATACCATTATAAACAATTATATAGGTAGTTAAACAAGCATATTTAATGATTCTGTTTTACGTCTTTTTTTTGTATTTTTATGAGTTATGATTAAAAAAACAAAATACTTAATATTTAGTATTGTTTAAGATTTTTATATTACCTATACAATATTATTATAGTATTAAACACTATTTGCCTAATTTAATATAATTATCTTAGCAATTCACTTACGAATGGAGAAGTTGGAATATTTTTTTATCCGTAGTCGATGCCAAGTTACTATGAATAATATTAGTAAAAACATAAAATAAATATAATTATTCATAGTTTCTCTTATTTTTGATTTTTTTGCTGGTGCCGATGAGTAATAAACAGATACTGTTCAACGTGGGAAACGAGTAGTATATAACCTATATTAATTTTCAAGCAGGTAATATAAATACTAATATCAAAATATTTCCGGTTTTTAAATTACCTTTGTTAGCATTATTGTAATATTATACACTTATTTTTATTGAGTTTGTTTTTCCTGTTGTCATACATCAATAACCCACAATACCAAATTGCGTAATACATAAGTTAAGAATAGAATATAATGAGTTATTCATTACGTTTCAATAAATGGATACCAAAAAATAATAAATGGGTACCTAAAGCGTACATGATATCATTATCGGTTGTCGGTTTATCTAGTGATCGTATTCTTGTGTTGTGATATATTTTTGACAAATTAAATTCAATGACAGGACTTAAGCCATCGACCATAATATTTATACACGTGGTATTGTAAATAATTAAAATAAAATAAAATAATTTATTATAAATACGTAATTTCCTGAGAATATAAATTAAAATACTTAGTGGTTGAATTTATTTATATTGTCGCCGTTATTATATTTCAGAATTTTATTGGATGATTTTATACTATTAAATTGTTTCTTCTATGTATAGTATTCATATAAATATTAAACATATGGAAAATTGTTAAAATATTAATTAATCACAATTCATTCATGTTCTTCATAGATTTTCCTTAAAGTCTCATTAATCTGTTTTGAATTATATAACACAAAATAGGTAGTAAAAATCACAGCTGTGTATTAATTTCGTTGTTCTTTTTCTGTCTTTTTTTTTTAAATTATATTTTGACTGTAGACCGAAAGTATACTATTGTGAATTATAAGTAAATTTATTAAAAAAAATTATTACAATTATTTATGTATAAAATACATTCTAACAATGTTTTATTTATTTGAAATTCATGAACGGCTACATGTTTTTAAAAATATTATCGCATAAATTTAATAATAAACATGGTTATTATATACAACAGATTTCAAGGACGCTTAAATTCTAAAATGTAAACTTGACCGCCGACTATTTCATTTTTTTGCAAAAAATAAAAGTAAACTTTGTATGTGCCATATAAAAATGTTTTTGGTAGATTTGAATACTTGAACAATGAAGTGTCCAACCCCCGACCTGTATGAAAACCCTGCAAGTATAAAAACAAGTATCAATAGTATAAAGAAATTATTGTAGTTATAATTATTCTTAGTTTGTAAATTGGTTTAAATTTTTTTTTTTCATAAAATCCGTCATTTGACAGTCAATTTTTGGAGTTGTTTAGACTTATTCTACACTTCTATATAAATTTCTATCCCTTTTAGTCATTAATTACACTAGCTATATTAATGGCATATTCGTTCAATTGAGTTCAAACAAATTCGTATTGTACTTGGAGTAACCAATAGAGTGGCATATTAATGATAAAAAATAGGTACATAAATAAAATAACGTTAAATACTAAGAATTTTACCGTGGGTAGAGGGCAGTTGGTATGATTAATGCCTAATCCATACACAAATGCAGTCCACGTGTTTCCTATTATTTTTTTGAGACTGGAGCATGCATTTGGCCATTTCTGCATATACAAATTTTCTTTCCATCTTCCGGATGAATCTTTGAGAGCCATTTTAAGTTCCAACTAAAACAATATATTTAACCAGTGTATATAATATATATCTGGTATGTATCTAAAAAAATTCAACGCTAACGTGTATTGAAAAACAAACTAAATTTTCTAATGAAATAATGCTTCGAAATCACGTGTATGATTCATAAGTTTCTTAAAAGAAAAAAGATTATTGATTCAAATTGACACAAAATGATGATCCTCTTGAACCATTGTATAATTAATATCTGACCATAATTGATATAAATATGGATATTACTTTTAAGCAGTTATAAAATAAAATAATAATGAGATTTAAATATTTTTTAATTAATAAAAATGTTTTGTTCGTGAAAGAATAATATGCAATAGTAGTAGTATATTAAAATAACCGATTCAAACATCTTCTCTCTACTTCTTGAGCCGGTGACGCCGACATCCACGACCTCTATTTTATTTATCATAAATGTTATCAAATAAATTTTATCAGTTATCAATTATAATTTCTAAAACCACCGTCAAAGCATAGACCTTGTAGTATAAGACCAGACCCCTGTGCCATATATTATTAGTTATCAAAAAATAAATATTATTTATACCTATTATTTATACGATGTATTAAATAGCACAAAATTATAATATTCTGGTTTAGAGTCGAACCGGGTATCTCTGCTGTAATTGAAGTTGAACTTAACCCATCCCGACTCTAACATTTATTTGATAACATTTGTGATAAATATGATTGAGGGCGCAAAGGCCGGTGGCGACACCGATGGGTGACTATATACTAGGGACTCAGGCGGTGGTGGCGGCGAAGGCTCGGGGAGTAGGGAAAATGTGTTTGAATCGCCTATTTTATACTACTAATAATAGTACAGTATACATAAGATTATAGATTAAAATTATTAAATATTAGATACATCGACCCAATTTTACCCACTTACAAATAAAGTGTCGTCAAATGGAATATTCAAGGTTGTATTTCCAAAAATAAATGTTTTGTTGTCCCTGTGGCTCAAATAATAGTTACACTGAATAGTATTATTCTTCGCAAGATTGACACTATAAGTTTGTTTGAAGATCAACTTGTATGGACCCTTAACAGAAATATTTACAACAGTTTAATAGTTTATCATAGTTTTTTATTATAACGAGCAGGTACAGTGAAACCCCCAAATACGAGAAACTCTCAATATATGAAACGTTTCCAGTATTCGAGTGTGCCCACATTTAAATAGGTTTCCTAATAGTTAGTCAGTTAGATATACTTTCCGAGAAAGGATTAAGGGGTTTTATTTTTATATATTTGGATATATTATGTTAGTCAGTTCCTTTTGTACTAAATACAAAACTTTCAGAAGTGAAATTTGCACCATTGATATAATTTAATATAATTGGTAAAAATGTCACTATTTCTAGAATAGGTACTTTTGAAATGTTAATATAACCTTTCAAATTGAATACATGTTTATCTTTAAATAATTTTAAAATATATAATTTAAATATAAAATGAGATAAAAATTTTCACAAAATACGTAAAAATAATATTTGATTATAATTGTTGAGTTAAAAAATTACATGATTTTAAATTGTATATATCTAAGGTAGTGGTTCTTAATCTTTTTTGAATGGCGGAACACTTAATATTTTATAAGGTTTTTGAGGAACACAGCCGTAAAATACAACAGTAATTATTTACATTTTTTTTTTTTTTTTTTAATATTTTCTTTCTGATTTTAAAATTTTGGCGGAACTCTTATACCAAATCCATGGAACACCTGTGTTCCGCGGAATACCTATTAAGAACCGCTGATCTAAGGTATACGAAATCTATCTTAATTTTCCCATACTAAAAACTCGAAATCTAATTAATAGTCAATTTTGTATAATAAATTAATAAATAATTTTGAGACAATTGGTCAAAGTGTTTTTTTAATATAACGTGATCTCAATGTATTTTTATTAAATTGAATTACTTTTATAATAAATTACACTTATTTTAAGATTTGACTTACAATTGGAGAAGTTGAAAATATTTTTAAACCGTCAGACTTGACATATTCTGAATTAATTGTGAATATCAGTTGTATAAACATAGTCAACATAAAAATGTTCATGATTCTCATTTTTTCTTTTCCTGTTGGCGTTGAGTATAATATACGACATATAAAACTCAATCATATAAATACTATAGGTACCTACTACATATTAATTTGAAAAAATAATAGAAATCTATTATATTGGATTTATTTTTCCTATAATTATCATACATCAGTATTACACATTATTATACCGATATTGAATAATAGACGGATATTATTAATTTATTTTATTTTAATAAATTGACAATAATATATAAATACAGTGATCATGATAGGTCACTACGTAATTTATTTCTATCACCTATTCATCTCTTTTTTGTATTTTAATTTTGTACTAAAAAGTATATATTACTATACATTTAGCACAGTATTTGACGATTGAATTGTATAATATTATTTTAAGATTTATATTAATTTTACAGTTAATTTATTAAATTACATTAAGATTTAACATAAATTATTTGTTGATGTTTATCTTCTTACAGGATCCCCTGTGGTTTAGGGTAAGAATAGGACCTGAATCACTCCTGCTTATGGTAAAGGCGATTAAAAGGAGACATCGTAAGGATAGTGGTGGGGGATATCCCGAGTGCGTTCCGTTTTAAATTTTTACGTTTTTCATAGCCCGAGTGCGTCTGCAGTCTTATTGACAAATTATATTAAATAACCCGAATGCTTTCTTGATCCATAGCTATAGGTACCCATTTTAAAATAAAATAATTTAAATAATCGAATACATTTTTCAAGATACAAGTTTAACTTTCGAATATGGTAGTTTTCCAATTGTGCTTAAAATTACTTTTTTATATACCAATTGTGCTTAATATATTTTACGGTCGATAGACCAATTATTTCGCTCAAAAAATTACCTATGGAGAACTTATTAGTTAGTTAAATTAGATAATAAATGTATACACTAAGCGTTTTTTTTGTGTAATAATAACATTATATTTTATACGTACTCGTAGGTATTATTATTATTATATAAATGATTTTTTTTTTAAATTTAACAAATTACTTTACTTGTGTAATAATAATAGCGTTTCATAAAATTCTCGATAATGTTATAAAATATATCAGCATTTTAACTAATAATCAATTTATCGAAAAAAAAGTTTTCAATTTTCAAGAATTTTAGTGTTTAGATTGTTTATGTTGATGTTGATGGAATTAGATCAAACAACAATATTTTCATACCTGAAAGTAGGCAAATTATTTGAATATAAGCGCAATGGAAAACTTTGATTTAGTCACAATTTAGTCCATGCCCATTCAAAAATTATATGTTATATTACAAAAATAGTACATACTTAACGAAAATTTACTTATTTTATATATATTAAGGAGTTTATTTTACTTATATACATTTATTTATAATTATAATATTAGTGACGCTAATTATTACAATTTTAGCAGATACATGATGGCACAGATTACATAATGCCTTTTTATTTAGTTTTATTTGGTGCTTAACCTACTACAATAGCCTTACCTTACTTTAACTGGTTTATTAGAACTGACTCTCTAGAAATGGATATTGAGTGATGAGCTAACATTAGTCCTCACAACAAACGTTGTTAAGAAACAAGAACAACCAACACAATAGCCTCGAAAAATTTGGAGATACAATACTTAAAGACCGAAACGTTGAACGTGTGCTCATTACATAATCTTGGAACACTAAGAACAGTTGTATTTGAATTCGACAAATATGGACTAGATATATTAGTTATTCAATAAATTAGATAGTCTGGGATTATCAAACATAAAACTGAGAAAGCAATAGTGTTCTACGATGGAGGACATGATAGGTGAGTTGGGTTTATAGTCAGTGACAGGATACTTATTAACATAAAACTATTTGAGTCAATGAACGATATATTTTCTTATTGAAAATTCTAGCTAAATGGTTCAATACGATACTGATTAACTGTTATGTCACAACAGAAAACAAAGACGAAGAGATGAAATTATATACTCTACTAGTAAAACCTCACGACAAAATACCCCAAAACACGATTCAAATCCGAATAGAATCAATCGGTGAAGAAAATGGTTTTAAACATACGATAGCACAACAAAGCTTCTATAATAACTCATACGACAACGGGATTAATATAATATTATAATTTACAATGTCTAAACTCTAAAGTTATGTCCATAATTAGCACAAATTACCCTCATAAACAGACATAGATTTACTCGGAGATAAATTAAAAACAATTGACCAACATTTTTTATCACTTTTTTGTGATTTAGTGAGAGGATTAGATTTAAATTTTAATGTTTCGTTTTATATTTTTGGTATTCTTTGATACTATATTTATTACTTAAAGAGTTATTTAAGATTGTTTTAAGGTATTTATTGACGTGCGATGAATCGGCACGAAGACGTTTTATTTTAATTCTTGCTATTTTTACTGAAATATCTTTTTTTCTGATTTTTTTAATTATGCCTTTATTCGATGTTTTTACATTACTCCACAATTTCAGTATAAATGTCCGTTGTCCAAATTGTTGTTAGTAAAATTCATATTAAAAAACATTTATCATTTTCGTTATTTATTTATTATATATAATAAAATATCATTATATTTATATAACCTTCGAAATAATTATAGTAGGTAATTAAGTTTATTGGAGTTGTTGAGCGGACTCGAGTTAATAGCGACCATGTATATAGCCAAACTTTTTAAAGAAATAAAACATAAAAATACATACTTTTATTAAAATAAAAATAAAATACTCAGTTGCTTAATTTATTTACATTATTGCTACCTATTACTTTATTTCAGCACGGTGATGGACGATTTAATAGTACCTAATTGTTTCTTTTGTGTATAATTTACATTTTACATATTATAATAAAACTCAGTTAAAACTAATTGAAAAAATCTAATTAGTCACAAACCTAAGCAAAATATAAATATATGTATAGACATAATTCAATTTTGTGTTAATAAATATGTAATATTTTTATAAATTTGAATTGTATGATACAAAACAGTAATACCCATAGCTATGCATTGTTAATTTTCAGTTTCATATTTTGGCTGAAGACCTTCACTATAATATTGCGAACAATAACATAACTTATTAAAATAATTTAAATGATATTATAAAAAGATATAACGTATTGATAAAAAAAATATCGCTCTGCATAATAAAAATGATAAAATAATAATAAATACTATATATAATATTATTTTCTGTGTACATGAATAATTTAAATACAATATATTATATTAGTTACAGTTAAGTTTATAAAACGAAATACTTAAACAGATAAACAGCTATATCACTCTAGTATAAGAGGCGTTGTACAAACAAACTATTATTTATTCATTATAATTGGACACAAATACTACTGTACTATGAGCGATATAACATAAAATATATGTGTAAATGGCCTTCTCGATAGTATATCACTATTGAAGAACCATATTATAATTATTAATCATTTATATAAATTGTACGTACGTCAATTGTAAAAATATTACATTAAACTATTACAGTAAATTCCCGTTACAACGAAAAATCTCGTTATAACGAAAGTCATAGAAGTCCCCTGCCGAAAATCAAGGCTTATATAAAAAAAAAGGGCTTCAAGAGCTTATTTGAATTTTGGTTACAACGAAATTTCCGTTATAACGAAAAATATCCCCTGGAGTTCGTTGTAACGGGATTTTACTGTATTACATTTAACAATCACTAAAATACACGTTAAATTTAAATCTAAAAAAACTAACGTGCTATCACCAATTCAATCAATTGTTGCTTTTGATGGAATTTAATATTTTGTGAGGATGGGTATATGTCTCACTTCTATAATATTAAAATATACCACTTGATATTTTCTAATAATATCCATTTTTTTAACACGTCTATTTTGTAAAGTTATTTATAAAAGGAAACACATATATTATAACCTTTAAATCCTTATGTTTGAAAAAATGAAAAATGTGTGTTAGTTAATTATGACATACATTTCTGATTTTACTGTTCTTAACTATAACTAGTTTACTTGTCTAAGATGATGTATCGAAAATGTTAATTTTTTGGTAGTCATAATACTAGTCATAGTTTAAATAAAATAAATTGCAATATGTATATAATTATTATATTTATAGCTTTTTTAAATTTTCGTTTATAGTTATAACTCATTTTTGACCAATCATGGAGAGTACATAATACATTACATTTGTAATATCAGCTTAATTTAACAACCTTTGACTAGTTTTAACTAGTATACATTAGTTGAGAAATTCTTTACTCTTGCACACAGTTATTGATTTCCGAAAAGATTTATCATTTGATAATTTCTTTTCAATAATATTACAGTTGAGTCGCGATAACTTGAAGTTGAAGGGAAATAAAAATTCGCTTCGAGATATCTAACTCCAATTTATATTAATTTATATTTCTAGAGAAATATAAAAAAAATTCGAGTTGTCAAGTTTTTTGAGTTATCGAGGTTCGAGTTATCGCGACTCAACTGTATTTATAATTATTGAGTTAGTGAAAACATAGATAAACGGAATTAATAAATATTATCATTATTATTATTTTTTTCAAAGCAGTATAGAGTTTGATTATTGTTGTCTCCCTTTAGACTATGTATACTATGACTATACTATGTATATCTGCATACATTTTTATTCAATCCAATAAAACCATCAATGTATTAATGACTGATGATATAATACTATGGATTATACGATCCAGAATACTAAAAACTAATAATTCATTCTACAATTCTATATTTCTTTAAAATAAACGAACAATTATATATATATTTAAATATTGTCGTAGATATTTAATAATCCGTTTTAAACAGATTTCATATGTAATAGAATTCAATAACGCTTTAATTCTATAATGAAAACTTGACCACCCACTATTTCATTTTGTCGTAAATAATATGTGTAAAATTTGTATGTCCCATACAAAAATGTTCGTGGTAGATTTGAATTTTTGGATATTGAAATATCCACACCCGGAGCCATGTAAAAGCCCTGCAATTATAAACACGAGTATAAGCGTTTATAAACAAAATGTTGTCGTTAAAATCATTATTATAAATTGTTAATTGATTTAATTGATTTGAATTATTCTTCTTTTTCATAACATCCATATTTTGCTAGCCAATTTATGGAGTTGTTTACACACTTTCCTTAATCCATATGTCTCTAACTCCCTCATCGTCATTACTTACACTAGCTATAATATATCAGTGGCGTTCTCTATTTTATCTATATTCATCTATTTTTCAGACTTTTTTCCCCGCCTTCTTATTTTACAACCATTTTTTCAATACAATTTAAATTATAAATTGAATATACAATGGCTATTAAATATTGTCATATTGAACATATAACATGCTATCAGTAAATAAATATAATTATCTAACTTCAAATATTTCAATATGTCAATAATTATTGGTTTGGTTAAATCCATTTTTACTTTATTAATTATATCCCAGATCTCACTTAAGATGATGTAAGCGCAATATTTGTTTTCTCTCTCAGACACACGTAAAACATAGATAGAACACTTTCAACTAAAATCGTCTATTATTACCTAATAAATAAATATATATATATTATTGTAGGTACATTTGGTTGTACTGTAGCATGTGGCGCGTTACATTATAAAAAATATAATATAAACCAATACATATTTGTATAAATTTCTATAATTATAAATATGCAATTTAACCAAAATATTTTAATACTTTCAAAGCCAAATGAATTTGTTTATTCATAATTATAATAAATAAAATAAAATAACAATAAACACTTAGATTCTTACCGGAAGTATAGGACAATTGGTATTATTTACTCCTATACCATACAAAAGTGCAGTCCATGCGTTTCCAGCAAGTTTTTTTGTAGTAGAGCATGCTTTTGGCCATTTTTGCATAAACGAATGTTCGTTCCATCTTCCGGATGAATCTTTGAGATCCATTCTAATTTCGAACTACAGAAAAAAATGTTCTGGTTAATATAATATCTCTAATATTTATCTGAAAAACTGAACGCTAATGTGTATTTAATATTGTAAAATAAACTATATATCGTATAAAAATTAAATTCCACAATTTACATTTAAGATTCATACATAAAAAAAAAAACTATAACACAAGATCAGAGTTTCAAATAGGCAAAAGGATCTCTTGAACCACTGTAGTTTTCAAATATGGCCATAATTGATAAAATACTAAAATATAAATACGGATATTTGGCAGTTATAAAATAAAATAGTACTAAGAATACATTTTTTTTGTTTTATTAAAAAAAAATGCTTTCTTAAATGAAATAGGTAGTAATATACAATAGTAAATAATTATATATTATAATTTTTAAACTTTAGGAAATTGATTCAATTATACCCTCTTACAAATAAAGTGTCGTCAAATGGAATATCAGTAGTCGTATTTCCAAAAATCACTGTTTTATTGTCCTTGTGACTTAAATATAAGTTATGCTGGATATTATTCTTCGTAGGTTTAAAACTATAAGTCTGTTTGAAGATCAACTTGTATGGACCCTTAACAGAAATATTAAATAGTGTTTAATATTTTATCATAGTTTTGCATTATTAATGTATAGGTATTAGGTACACCGAGAAACCTTAAAATACAAGAAAATCTCAATAGCTGAATTATAACAACTGTTTTACAACATTTTTAGTAGGTTTCCAAAGTTTAAATTTGTTGTTAGTTCGATAAAAATACTTTGATTTGGAGGTGTCCACTAGTTAGATATAATACTATTTGGCAAAAAAAGGTGTTTCATTTTTATTTATTTGGGTGTATTATATTAGTGAGTAGTCAGTTCTTTCTTGATAAATACAGAACATCAGATATGAAATTTACACCTTTGATATACCTTAGAATAAATAAAAAAATTATAAATTCTTGAATTTTTTCTGAAGTGTTTATAAAATCTTGATAATATAATACATTTTTTCTTTAAATAATTAAAAAATATATAGTATGAATATAAAAAAATTAAAAAGATAAAAACACGAAAATTTGAATATTAGTTTTGTGTAAAAACTATACAATTTTTAATTTAAATAATATCTTAGGCATAAAAATACGAGGTTTCTCAAAATGTTCTCTAATTTTATATAATAATTAATTTTTGAGACCATTGGTCCAAGTGATTTTTATAATAAAATGTGCATATTTATTTAATTATGTTACTTTTTATATTGTAAACTTATTTTAATATTTCACTTACAACTGGAGAAGTCGAATATATCTTTACACGGTCAGACTTGGCAGATTCCGAATAAATTGTGAATATTAGTTGTAGAAACATAAATAAAATAAAATGTTTCATGGTTATTCTTTTTTTTATTGCTTTTTCCGGTGCCTTCGAGATATTATAATATACGACTAATAAAACCAAATTATATAGATACTAGTTACTAAATATTACTTTTAAATTAATAATAGAAAATTGTTATTGTCATGTATATTCTTTACAATGTAATATTATATATTAATTTATTATAAATTATAAATAGGCTATAATTAATGTAAATGTATTGAATTTATTTTTCCTATTATTATACATAAGTATTCAGTATCATATATTGTTACATTTATATTGGATAATAGACGGATATTATTAATTTAATGATTTAAATTTTAATATTTGATAGGTATCAAAATATAAATACGTTTACATTGTTCAATACAATAGAGGTAACTATAGGTAATTTTTTTCTATAAAATTTTCATCTCTATTGTATTTTAGGGTTGCAATATATTTTTGTACTCACTAATAACGCAAGTTAAACATTCTATATGGTATATTTTAAACTATTTTTGAATATAATGTATATTTATACATTTATATTTTTTTCGTACTTTATTTGAATTAAACAATCTATACAAGTAATGTTTAATAAGCTTAAGTGTTAACAATTATGGCTGCTGCCAGAAGACATGGTAAAGAATCCACCCACTGGCAACACTCCTGGTCAATGTTATGACTTTATAAGGCTAAATTAGAGAAGTAGGTTGTGGCACCACTTTTGAAAATATAAAAAAATATAAAATATAAATATTCATTTTTTTACGTCAATTTATTAAAATTATTAAATTATTATTTACAATTATTATTACTTTTACAAATTACAATTTATTTATTGGTACCTAAACGAACTTTTTGGATTGCATTTAAAGTCACAAAGTACCTTTTATAAGCATATACATAGTTGTGTGAGGCACTTTTTTTGACACGTGCATTTGAAAAACCCTTGACCATTCCCTAGTGATTGGGATTCGGATACCTTTCGAAAACAAATATATTCATCTAGGACGTCACTGATGTTATCTACTTCAGTGTACCGGTTATCTACCTTACGATGACTAAAATTGTGTACATTAGCCAAAACCCAACTGGTATTCTATATATTATTAACTACTGAAAACGGTGTAATTTATATATTAACGAGCATAGTTACGAATTTTATAGAATAACTAGTTATTTTAGAAAATAACGTATTACATACATTATCGCTATCGCTAACATAATATATGTATAATATACATATAGTATAATTAAACTATGTGTTTATAAATAACTTAAATTCCTAATAGATCGATAAATGTATTAAATCTATAATGATATGTGTTTTTAAAATGCTTACATTTTATACCTTGAGTGTCGTACCTGATAGAAAATCAGATCTAGTTATTACGTTGGTGGTTTGAGGATTGGCAGCTAAAAAAAAGGACAGGAGAGTTTCTTCTTCTTAATAACTAGGATAAAAATCATAATCATTTTTCGTTATCTATAATAAATTTATCTTTGAATTCCAATTCACCAATTCAATAGGTACATTACAGTAACACAATACGATTACTCATAAATTAGTTATTAGTAATAGTGCGCGGATTTATATGCATTAAAAAACCAACCAAATATGCGCTAAAAAATCTTAAATATGCGTACATATATGCACTAAAATGTTAAAATATGCATAAAAAAATAAATTTTTTGAGCATTTAATTAATACAATATATTTTATAAAATATTAAATTATTTATAATTTATCTTGGTAGACTTATTTTATTTCTGCGATTATTGATCTAATATTTGGTAAATTCATTTATATCTACCTATTAATTGTTTTTGATATTAATGGATACTATACTCTATTCAAAATGAGATCGTACCTCGGCGGCAACCAGTTTTCGTCTAGCGGCAGTCAGACAACACCCGTTTGTCCACCCTACCGAGTCAACCATCTGCAGGCCTGCAGTGTAGTA
Source organism: Rhopalosiphum padi (assembly GCF_020882245.1). Classification (NCBI taxonomy): domain Eukaryota; kingdom Metazoa; phylum Arthropoda; class Insecta; order Hemiptera; family Aphididae; genus Rhopalosiphum; species Rhopalosiphum padi. The sequence goes on from NC_083597.1 coordinate 73,055,016, forward strand.
AAGCCACGCCCATGCCCACAAGCTGGCTGCCGAGTTACGATCTCATTCCGAATAAAGTATATAAAACTATAATATTTTTTCTTATATTATAATAGACAATAGTAAATATTTCAAAAATGTCTAAAAAATATGCACTAAATGCTGAAATAGGTATTCGGTATTCAATTAAAATTATAAAATAAGCTCTTAAAATAGAAAAATGACGAAATATGCAAAAATATGCACTAAAAAAGGTTCATTTTTAAATCGTTATATCATGAAACAAATGTTGTGCTCACTTAGTATATCATACAATCAACCAAAATAAATATGCAAATGCATACAAATCCGCGATCTAGTAATTATTAATTTTCCCCATTCTATACATTTTAAATATATTATAAAAATCAGTAAGAAATATTAATTAAATAGTTTCGTTTTTTTTTTATCCCGGTCAATGATATTTAATGTAAATAATATTATGTAATATTATGGAAAATAAAATAATTTAAATTAATATATTTCATAAAAAAACCTACTTTTGAATTTAAATAATATTGCATATATGCATGACGTATGTCGCACATAGTGTTACATTTTGTAATAATATAACAATTTAATAGTAGTAAAAATGTATTGCCATAAGAAAATTTAGTATTTGTATCTATAAGATGATATTTTTATATAGGTGTTATGTACATATTTTATTAGTATAAGTTACTGATGTAGTAGTGATGTTGCGTACTTTATCGTTTTTCTACACTCAAAGTTTGTTATAATACCGGTAGATGTCACTGGAGATACCATGACAATGAAATAAATGCTTTAAATTATTTTAATTTATAAAATTACTACAATAATATATTTTACATTAGTTTAAATATAATATATTTAATGTAAGCGCAACAATTCATTGTAGTCATACTGGTCCAATTTACCTAATGATTTGAATTAAAAATTAATTAGTTAAAATTAATTTTTACGTGCATAAAATGTGTATAAGAAAGAAAATAAATCGAAAATGTATTTTTATATATTAATTAATGAAGTCAGAAAGCATAATAATTATTAAATTTACCTTCAATACACTTGACGTTTTGAAAAACATAAATATCTACGCTGAACAATATTTTGGAGTATAGTATGTTTACTAAATTGTTTTTAGACTTAATAAGTTTCAAACGAACATATTTTTTAGCTTTACAAAAACATGCATTAAATAACATGAATTTTTGTAAAAAAAAAATTAATATTATAATTCTTATTTTAACTCTCACGAATATTGATCTGTTTAATCTATAACGTTTATTACAAGGATGGAAAACGTTTTTAATTTTTTCGTTTTTGTTATTGTTTATTGATTTAAAAAATATAATTTTTGTTTATCGTTTTTAAACAATAATATTATTATTTACTAAATAATAATAATAATCCTCAAGTGTAATATACAGTTTTAGGTATAAAATACATCTAAACATCAAAATTAAAAATGTTTTCTTACGCATTGAAACAAAAATACTAAATAGTAAATAGTAAGGACAAAATAAAGGTAAACACTAATAAAAAATAAAAATAAAATAAAACAAGCTGTTTTTTATAATAAATAATAATAATTTAATATTATATTAATATTTAATAACATTAAGTTATAACCAAAAATGACATTTTATTATAAATTATAACTTAATGTTCATCAAGTATTTTGTAAACACAACATTTTTTATTTATTTTTAATTATAACAGAAATATAATTCTTATTTTTTATTTTTGTGATATAATTGATTTTTGTTTTATCGAATTTTTCGTTATCGTTTTACAGTTGTTTTTTTTTTGTTTAATAACATTTTCCTTCCCTGGTTTTTTATAACCATAATTTACAAGAAATTAGCGACAGTGTACAATTCATCCAAATGAAATATCAGGAATGAACGATTCGGGTACCTAGGATGCTGTTACTTAAATAGTTTGATAAGATTCTATTAATTATATTATCGAGTTGGTTTGTCACCCATGTCAACTACCGATATAATTTACGTCATACGGGTTGACTTAACATTACCTAACTAAACGCCCTCGCGTACGTAATATAATATCAACAACTATCAATAGTTATATGAATTTAAAATATCGTGTAATATTATAATTAACAATGATAATAATAATATGTTACAAACTCAAAAATAATTCATAAAAATTAAATTCAAATAATCTTACTTGTATTAAATTAGGTACCGAACATTAATTATTATTAATATTATTATTGCGACGTCACACTACGGTAAATCAGTATATTATAGTTACTACTATCTAACCGCATGAAGTTAATCAAATATTTTATTTTATAGTTATTTTTGATAAATAACTTTTTGTTTGACAAAACGAACATCAACAGAGAAGTTATGAACGAGTTTAAGTGTACATCGAAGTGGTAGATCCCGAAATAATGTAAGCAATATTTTAACAATGTCTAACAAGACGGATCTTAATTTTTTTTTTTTTTATAAACAATGAAATTCGATACGTCTCAAAAAGTTTTATCCCGTGCATAAAGTTTCCAAGTGCAAAAATAGAATCTAATACAATTTGGGAATACTCCACATTGTTTAAAAATCTACAAACAAATTTTTTGGACAGATTTAAAAGTTTAATATTAGGGATGACGATTGTGTTACAAACTTTACGAGGGTTCTTTAATCATAATAATTGTATGAATAAACACAATGATTTAAAGTCCGTTTCCTTTAACGTTCTATCCGTGGTTCAACATATCATAATAAAATATCGTATTTCATAAATGGAGCCTTTGTAAAATAATAACTTCAGAAGCAGAAGCAACAGGTACCTATGATAATTCCGAAATAATCTAATTTTTTTTTTACACATTTACGACAGGTGAAATATATATGTAATTATTTATAAAATACTATGCTATTTATTTTTTCAAAGTATAACACGACTAGCATAGCGCACAGTTTTATTAATATTTACTTCGAAATGATATTACTTGAATAACCTTCAAATGTATAATATTATGTCATTCATTGCCAGTTTGACCTACTAAGTCATTAATTATCATGACCTACAAGAAATGAATACAAAATAATAATATATTACAATTTTATTGTTTAAGTTTATAATACATTTTTTTGTCGATGTATAATTAAAAATAATTGCTGCGTTTATTCGCAGTTGACATTTTAATATAATTAGAAAAATGTAAAAATAAATCATTATTTCTATGAATATTTTATCTGCACCATAGTTCAATCAAGTACTTTGGTAACAATACGGCTTCATTTATTTATTGTTTATTTGAGCCCATTTCTCGGTTAACAACATTTTTCAGAAAGGTTTACAGTTTTATAACTATTGCGTTATTATGTCATTTATTTTCATATGAATTCCACTCTTAAAATACACAGTTATTGTACCAGTGTAAAATTAAATTATGGATTATCGATAGAGTATTGTACGATTGACGCATTCGACTTTTTTCACGATTATTATCGTTTCTCTAACTTATACTTAAACCCACGGGCCTTCGATACGTTTACCAATGCTTCTCGTGGTTTCTCGTAGTGTATTTTACTTTCTAACTGAATTAGAATCATTGAACGGGTTGATCACTAAAAAGAATACGACCCGCGACCCACGTTATATTTAAGTTTTCGTCTAAACAAAAAATTGTATATTTGGGTACTGCCACTAGTCTACTCGCAATAATAATAATTATTGTGCAGCATACATCTTTACATAGTTTATACCAGTCTACGTGTTGAACTATCGACTACCAATTAATGAAGTTCGTGTTGTTGTTCGCAAGTAGGTGGGGCACTGAAACGGCCGATTTTCATAGACAAATTATAAAATAAAAAAACCAAATAAAAATTAATTATTATTTATTATAATGAAGTATATAACATGCCATTTATTGTGTATTTATTTATTTGTGTAAAATCCGACGTAAACTTCTACTGGATAAATTTAACGATAACGCATGTTTTCGTGCAGAACGTCTCGGACTCTTTATGAGAGCGGCTCTGACAGCAACGATGTTTTCAGGTGTGCGAATAGTTTTTGTCGTACAGGCTTCTTTTTTAATGCTGAACCCGTTTCTTCAAAGTTGGTTATCCATATTTTAATAGCCTTAGCCGATGGTACCGAATCATGCCGTTTAAGATTAAAATGAAGACGAAATTCACGCTGTGCGGCTACGTAACTGTCATTATTTTTGTAAAATGATTTTATCGCATAAGCACGTTGTTTATCACTCCACTGTTCCATGTTTACTAAATGGCATGTTGTCTTTGAACTAATAGTATTTAGTGAGAATTCTTATCTTAATTACTACTGAGAAAATCTATTTTTAAAATCGGCCGTTTCAGTGCCCCACCCTGTATTTTCATCAATAAAATACCATTTCAAGAATTTGATCCAATCTTAAATTTGAATTTTACTGAATATTTATATATCAGTGTAAGTGTAAAAAAACAATTGTTTTAGATCGATTGGTTGATTTACTATTCCCGTGTGTATGGACCACAGTGGTGTTATTTTACAAACTGAAAATTCATTGGCTTAATAAATAGTTTTGTATACGTTTTACCCCACTTGTGAACCGCCATAACCAACAATTTCGGTATTACCAGCCACGCCAGTTCACCGTCTGTTCATTTCTTATTTCTTATATTATTTTCTATAGCTGCGTCATTATTTGCAGTAACCGAATGAACAAATAAACAAAAAGATATGCTATATGTATTTTTATTTTTCAAAAAATATACGTAATTATATAAAATTCAACTTAGTGTCCAAGAGATTTCGATGTATTTGAATTTCAAATAGTAGTAGGTAAATGCTGCTCTTTTTTTTTAAATGTCAGTTATTATTTTTCCTACTTAATAGAATATCTGAACAAAAACGAAAATCTAATTAAAACTTTTTGAAGGTATATTTTGTTAAATCTAAGGATATTGGATAAAACTTTATTTCCAACTACGAAGTCACCCTGCTATTATGACGTATTATAGGCGTAATAACGATTTATTTATATAATATTGAAACGGATATGATCATGGAAGTGATGTACTGAATAAGGATAATTTATAATTAAACCGATGAATAATTTTTGAACCAAATAAAATTTTATTTACGTTAGGTGTGTCATTAGTAGGTATTTAAATATATATATATATATGTATAATTAGTATAATCTATATTATTTTAAAACCTATTTACTGGGTGATTCTTGTATCAAGGAGACAAGGAACATTCATTAATAGGTAAATAAAAATATTAAAATTTATATTTATTTAATATTTTTAAATCGTTACAATATAATTTGTTTGATAAAAAAGAATAACACTTTATACTTATTTTAATTATTATATATTTTTATATTTTTTATAATTTTTCGTATAACGACAATATTATTTGCAATTCATTATTCTGAATCAGAATATTTCTTGGAGTACTTCGGTATATACACATTTTGTATGAGTAGTTTATGAGTTATAAATACTTAGAGTTTAGAAGTTTAAATAAACTTGAAGTTAACACATTATATGCATTAAAAATTAACTTATTAAATTAAAAGTTTATTCCAAAAATAATTTACGAGTTGATAACTTAGTTTAAATTAACTTGACGTTTGAACTTGATTTTAATTTTTAACTTGTTAACGTCTATCTTTGAGTATTTTAATCACAGTGTGCAAATATATATGATATAAATATGATAAAATTCATTAAATAATATTATATTATGTATACTCAGTAAATTAAAAAAATCTTAAATTCGATCAATCCAGACGTATTCGAAATAAATATATATATATATATGTACCTACTATACATAAACAGTTGTGATACTTCACGATTTCGATTTTTCTTGTATCGAAATTATAATATTATTATAGAATAAAAAAATATATATAACAAAGAATCTTGTACTCATAACATGTCAATGCAATGAGTTTAGTCGAACACGATAATATAAAAATAATTCATTTTGTGTTGTACAGCGGAAATTATTACATTTTAATGTTGTAACCATTGTGCTCGTCACTATTGTTGTTAATATATTATAATATTAAAACCTTTGTTTCATATTTTTTTTTCTTTTTCACATTGTTTTCACAACGATGATGCACACCTACGCCATAGAGAACGTTAAACACATTTTTGTTTGGCGACTCTCCCATTGCAATATACTGCAGTTGTTATAATATTCCATTTTTGTATCTTCATACAACCGTTACATTTTTGTGTTGACTGTATTGACAATTTCCTACCCAATGATGAGATATTATAAGATTTTACTTTCATATTTTACGCGTCAAATCCACAAATTTAACACGTTATCAAATAAATATTTATATGGATAGTTATTATACTATAATTAATTTTACTTTATATTCTACTATAATATTTTTTATAAAATTTAGACCACACAATTAAATAACTGAATTTACCAGTAAAACGGTCGATAATCACGGTAACTAAAAAGTATTCTCATAGAATCGATAAAAACTGCAATAATGTTTGTACTCGTCGTGTTATAGTATTGTATTATAGTTATTGAAATCCAATTTGTTAAAATTATTTCTTTCTTCTACGAATTTCTGCGTTTTTTACACGTTTTTTTGTGAGAATATCTTGTCTAGTAACACGTTTATATATGTTACTTAAATTCAGGCCCGTAGCCACGGATATGGGGGGGGGGATTGATCCCTCCACAAGTATTAAATGTGCATATGAAGTGGTATGCTATGGTTAAGTTGGTTCTAGGTATGCATTTTATTACTTGATAATTTCATTGTCAGTGGAAGCACTTTTTATTTTATAGATATTTTATTGTTGTAGAATACAACGTATAAAGCATTCAAAGCTATATTTGAAATGATATAGCAGCAGTTGAAGTATTTAGATTTAGCTCAGCAGTTTGTGAATCAAAATTTTTCTACTTAACCCAACTTGAAAATCCACAAAGATAATCAATGAAAAATAACCGGCTTTCTGACTTGGATTTATTGGCGTTTGAGTCCAAACTGACTGAAAACTTAAATTTGGACGTATAATCAACAAGCAAACGGATAGAAAATTACACCTTTATTTAAAAAAAAAAAAATTGGTTATTCCTCAAAAAATATTCATATTTACATAATTTGTATTTAAAGTATTATTTGTTTAATATTTTTAAAACAAAATTCTTATAATTGCAAAGCCCTCAAAATATGTTTACAATTTAGTTATATTGAGTTATAATGGGATAGTTATTAATGGATTTCAGATAGAAATTTACAGCAATATATATAAATTAAAAATAGTATTAATAATGTTTTTTTTCTAACGATTTCGGCTGGTAATGGGCCTGCTAAAATTTTAGAAGAATGTGAAAAGTTTATTTTAATTGCAATCATAAACGAGTATGTATATTAAAATAATCAGTCGCTGTTTTTCAGTTATTATGTGATATAATTTTTTATTATTTAAAATCTTTTTTTTGCAATTAAAATAACAGGTACTAACTAACAACATTTTAAAATAAAAAAAGCTAATCTCTTGGTCTTGGCTCTCTGTTGAACTCGATATCAATATATTTATGTACATGGGTATATTATATACCGCGGTGGTCAGGCTAAGAGAGAATTTATTACGACGTAATGTACAGTAGCTAAAATGAGCTGTCAAAACATGTTTCCTCGTGTATTCTCTACAGCAAAATGGCGATAGAACAATAATTTTTTTTTTTTTGTTATTCTGTTATACACAAAGAGACGATCTCTATCTACAGTGTTGTGTCGGTGACTTTTTTATCTCACTTAAATGTATACATTTTTTTTTTTTGTATACTCACAATTGAAAATGTGATTATTTCGCTTTTTACGACATAAATTATACGGGATGCAACACACACTAAACAACAAAATCTCATTACAAAACGCAGATAAAGTTATATCTTTCGAATGTCGAGTGAAAACATTTTGATCTACGACAAGTCACGATACCAGTGAAATGCGAAAAAGCGTTTTCAAACAAATATTATCGTACGGTATTTCGATTTCGAAACGATCAAAATTCCAAGAAACGGGTTACCACGTATAAAGTTCATTTATTGAATATGTTCAATACCTACCGTTTTTTTCTTGAATTTTTAAAAATATTTCAAACACGTATACGTCTAAATTTATGTTGATACGCTATTATGACGAGGACGTATAATCTCACTCAGAAAATATTAGACGAAAAAGAGCTTTCGTACTTCCAATATTTAAATTCGAGTGCCTGAGAAATACGTCGACACTCGACATTAAGGTTTGTATGGAAAGTGTTCTATAAGAGTTTTTGATGAAGAATATTTTTAAAAAATTAAACTGAAAAAAAAAGATATTTTATTCAATTTTAGTATAAAACTGTGATACCTACTTGGAGAATTTTAATTGACGTTATTAAAAATACTTTTTTAATATGACGTATTATGCTAATATCCTGTTGATTTTTAAATTGGGTCTTACTTATCAAAGTTGTTATGTTACGGAATTCCTTACACAAAAACAACATTTGAATAGATTTTAAATATCATACAATAACTAAATACTGGTTCTATGGAAATTTATTATTTTTATGGCCTAATGAATAAACTTATAAAAATGCATGGTAATATAGTCAAGCTATGTTAAGAAAAGCCGCTTTATGCTCATAAATCCATACACTATAATATTCTGTATATTACGAATAAAATGAGGTAGTGTTAAATTAAATATCTTATACGGTAGATATTTAATTTAGCCATTTATGACATACTTTCGAAAATGTTTTGGTAACCTAACGTTCGACGTTGGGGTGAAATAAATAAAATTGGGAACACCGAGAATTCCAAGTTTACGATAAGGGTGACAGTAAAATATATTATTATATTATTGTTTTACGGTAACTGTCTGAAAGGCGGTTGTAGTTTTTTGAGCCGTTGAATAATTTCGGTCAATCACGCGCGGCAAGAGTACAAATTCGAGACTGTTCGACAGTCATCCGCTGCAAATCGGAGAGACTTCAACTAAGTGTTTATGCGATGTGTTTGTCTTGCCGTTCCGGCAGTGGCAACAGTGCCTACGTGGGGTTGTCGACACACACGAACATGTATTCTATACTTAGAAAAGTCGATTGATTGGCTGGTCTTTCTTTTGGCGTTGCGGTCGTCAAAGGGTGTGCTCGGGTGTGTGTATACTCACGCGAGAGTATTGAATATGCGGGGGAAGGGGGCGCAATCAATTAACCGAGCGGCGTAGAAAAATTGCCTTTTGGGCGAGGCATTCGGCGAAACGATGTGCATGCCATTAATCCCGCGCGCACGAACGCGACGACGACGACAACAACGTCGACGAATAAGGCGGAAAACCATTATCGAAGTTGACTTTTTGATTGACACGCCACGACCGCGTCGTGGACTGAGAAATTTAATTTACTTATAGGAATTGATTCCTACACCATAGCAATAATAATAACACGGCGCAATAGCGAACAAGCCGATTCATGTGCCTGCGTGTATAATAGGTAATGGGTACGTGTATAATAATATTATATAAGATGTCTAAGTAGAAATGGAAAACCGCTGACTAGACCCAAAAAGTATAAAAAATATCAAGGTTTTGAACTTGACTCATTTATTCGGGTTTCTTCACGAGTGCCGGATGTTTTTGAATGTTCAAACACTACAATAAACGAATAAAACAATTTAAATAAACGTTCGTTAATAATTATTATCACATTTCAGGTTGATACGAGTTGATATTGGGTGTTTAGTAATAATTAGGTTAATACGCAAGAAAAATTAAGGGTCGTCAGAAACCTGCATGGTGTATACTTGTATCGTAAGAGAGACGTTTCACAGATATCATCATAGAAAAAAAAAATATTATTATAACAATCAAGCCATACATTGTACTAGAATAAAATTGTTGAAATATTATTATTACAATTCCTTTCTTTTTGTTTATGACAAGGTTCTGCGCCAGTGGTAATTCGAAACATTTACAAACGATGGCATTTTAATGAAATGTCAATCATTCGGGCGAATAGAATTTAAAAGTGAATTAAATGTATTGTGCCAACCTTCAACCGCATTATTTGATTACGGTAATTTATTTAGAGTTGTATCAATACAATTCTGAATTTAAATAGATAATCTTGGATTATTTTTAATTCAAGATTATGGTTAAATTTTTAAGTCAACATTTCTTCAACATAATCTAGAAATAGTAATAAATTAATTTTATATTCTTGATAAAATTTCGTAACTCTGTTTTTTTTTTAATCACCACATAGTTTTAAAATACATTAAGACACAATTTACTTTCATAAATATTTGAAGTTAATGTCGACAAAATTTTTCAAAATCACGAAAAATTGCAAATCGTTTTGCAGCTGAATTTTATTAATGATAATATAGTTAAGGCTTGATAGTATAGTACATACTTCCTCATAAGTAGCTTATACAAAAACCAACAAATCTGAAAACTATAATAAAAGCACAATTTTTTTTTAGACATTTCAAGTTCAAATAAATTTAGAGTAAATTACATATTTTATATGAATAACGATATTTATTATTCTGTTATACATAGATTAAAAACATTCTTCGTGAAGACATAAGACGTACAACTTTTAGATACTGTTTATTCTATTTTATATTTACAACTAAAATTAGTGTTTTTTACTTTACTTTACTTAAAACAATTTTTTTCCGTTTATTATAAATAGTAGATTGTATCTCTTAGAATATTACGTTTTTAAATGTATAAATGCAATTACTAATTTTTACGAAACTTATCTTTTTTAATAAACAAAAAAATCTAAAATTATGTGTTTTATGTTAAAAAAATATATTCTAATTTGTATTTAATTATACATTGTTATTTTATCTGTAACAGAAAAGTAATGATTTCATTATGTGCCAATAATACAGTTTTTTTACCAACTCTTTCAATTCAATCATAGAGTTTTTAAGTCCAATTTATATGCTACAAATGTCGTCGATATTTAGACGATGATTGTGTTTTTTGTATTTTCAACGTATGTCGTAGTATAATATAAACTTGTCATTTTCAAAATATTTTCATGATTTAGGTTTCCATTTTAAAATTACTGTACACAACCTAATGTTTTTATTTATTTTCATTACAGTTTTTACTTTTTATATAGGTACAATTTAATGTCATATTGAAACAATAATTGAAAAATATATAGCGAGATCTGATAGTTATATGTATACTAAGAAGGTAAGTATATTTTACTTGTCTGTAGTCCGTTTATAGTGTGACATCGTTTTGTGTAAAATAAAATATGATAATATTAAATTAATAAAGTCATCGTATTATTAAAAATATATTAAAACAACATCAACATTTTTAATAAGAATTGCAACATGCTTATTAGCAATTATAGGTGCTTTGCAGTTACCCTAGAATCAGTTACCTATATATTACATAAACACTTATAGACTATATTTTAATAATTGCTGCATAATATTTAATACATTTATTCTCGTTAATAATAATTATTATTCAAATTTATAAAATAAAATGTATTTAGGTTTTGTTCGGGTTTAGTTAATTTGGAAAAAAACAATTATTTGATTTACCTATATATATATGTATATATATTATATATACGGGTTTTGAATATTTTATGTTTTAATGGTTATTTTATGAATTTGAGTTAAATCGGGTTCGAAGAAATAATATTATAATATTTACTGATTTTATTCAGTTTTATGTATTGATCGATTGATTCATCGAAAAATAATAAAATTCACAGACAAATCAATCTGCTGTTATCGGCTAATATTATATTAAAGTATACTCAACTATACGGTATAACAATATGTCCACTGGCTTTGAGGTCCAGTTAGTTAGAAATCGGTATAGAATTGTTAGAAGTCACTGTTATAGCTGATTTACATAATGTACAACATCAATCGTTCGTTTTTAGCGCCATTGAAAAAATATAAAAATATATATTTGCTATACAACATAGTTGGATATCGATTTGTTATGTATATAATATGCGTATACACACAAAAAAAACTCTAAGAAAAAATCTTGTCAATCCAATACTTATTTCTTAGCTAAGTGTTTCGTAAAGCAGAGCTTTTCGATTTGTAAAAATATCGAATATCGGGTAAATAAAGTTTTATTTTTTACAAATATACATTTCTAATGCATCACGTGCACGAGTGTCGAATAGAGTGCGCCACTTTATTTCCTGCTGAAGACTGCTATCACACGCACTCCGCTCGCCAACCGCCAAGAAGACGTCGGCCTTAAATCGTTTTCGTTGTATTATTCGGGCGGCGAACAATGGTTGGATTCAAAAGACGCATAGTGTTTCGACGACGAAACAAGATCCGACGCCTTTTTCCGGCACGATGGTGTACGAAAAAAAAAATGCGAAAACTCAATTGTATTAATATTGTATAGTTGTACAACAACGTTTTAAAAGTGGCAACCAAAAATATATTAAGTTCATATTTCAATAATATGCGCAATAAAACGCTCCTTATCGGACTCGATCGACACCCCTCAATATAATGATAATTTATTATTTAATGTCAGTGGTAGTTACATTTGTATAATAGACATCGCAGTTCGCGTCATATTATTTATGATAATATTGTACAGTAGTTGGCCAGCTTAAAACAAACGAAAACCAGTTTGAATGAAATGATAAATCGTATATAATTTTTAAAATATTATTTTGGTAATTATCAAAGACACAGTCTAGTCTGTGTACACGGCCACACGGGTACACACGTGTCAGTAGATTGAATCATAGTAATATATTTTATTTAAAATAAAAAATCGATTGAGCGTACGACTTGATGGCGCTAACTGGGGGCACTCGAAACCACACTTCCCCGGATCTCGATAGTTGTAGTACCGTTGGTTAACCAACTGACTCACGACGTTTTACATGTGAAATCAAATTTTATTCAACGGCACGTATATGATCGATATGACTATGGATTTTCCCTACGAATTCTCAGAAGAAACACGAAAAAGATTTGAACCACGCTATATTTGGTGGTTATTAAATGTAAAGTAGGTGCTCCGCGTCTTCTTAAACGGTTCAATATTCGGTTACCTATATAACACCTCCGATCAATGCGATACAAAATTACAATGTTTCCGTTTTTTTTTTTTTTTTGTTGAAGACCATTCTTGTTTTGTTTTGTCACTTATGTATAGTATGTTTCCTTTTGTCAACACTATAAATTCAAAAAAGTCCTGCGGTCGTTGTGTAATAAAATAATAAATAAATGATTGGTAACAGCTGGTTTTCAGATAAGATTTTTGGCCTTTCTTACCCTCGCGACTATATTATAGCCTATTATATACGTAATACACTAATATTTTAATCGTTAAACGTAAACACACACACACACACACACACACACACACACACACACACACACACACACACATCATCACAGCAACACAGCAATAGCAACAATAATAATCATGTCGTAACGACGACAAAACAACTGTGCAACGACTATTATAATTATATTACGATACGCACAGTGTATAATATAGTCGTGACGAACCGTCTCTCCGACTGTCACGGGTCACGTCTGTAGCGTACCTCTTTCTCAACCACTCCTATACCTTCCCCCGTTCTGTTTAGTTCACTAGGCCGGAACGAAAATTAATTTCGGAATACGGTTTAATCAAAACTTCTACTTCAATTAATCATAAAACACGCGTACACACTATATTACGTATATTCATTGTACGCGAAAAAAAAAAATTAATAAAATAACTAAAAACAAATACGCCACTGCGGCGCACTGCTACTACTTTTATGTTAATATTATATTATACGAGGTGTCCCGCGTCTTGATTTGTTCTGGTGCAGTAAACACCGACACTTTTGCGCGGATTTTAAACGCGCGTACGACTATTTTTTTCACCTCGTTCGTTTGAAATAAAATAGGTATTAGTAATTCGACTCGACGGGGTTCGAGAAAACCGTAAAACATCACGAATCTTAACGAATTTTGTGGATTCATCACAAATTACAGTGATGATTTCTCGTGGTTCCTAATTCCTAAATACGTACGATATTTCAAAAACATAAAATATAAAAAGTAATCGACACGGATGAACAGGGGGTGAAATACCTACCCTGCACACTGTACTCGTGTACATGTGTTTACGAGTGCGTAACTTTCCGGGTCTTGCTACTTGTATAATAGGCGTATCGGGCACACACGCGCGTGTATTTAAATTAGAAATTCCCCAACCCTTATTGTTTCGAAAGAGTGCTATGGTCGTATAATATTATACATATTATAAATAATCTCGTGTTTGTCACGACACGCCACCTGTTTTGGTTTAATATGAATTAACAATGACTGGTAATAATAAAAATAAAAATAAATAACCCATTGTATATTCTGAAAAGAAAAGTTCAAACTAGGGGTGGTTCGATATATACTACTCGTACACTATGCGCGTCGTATTTTAAAATGCTATTTTACAATATTATTATCGTACACGCATTTATGACCGTATACTGTAAACGTACATATTATTATATTAATAGAGTTTAAATTCGGTAAAAAGAATAGTGAACTCGGCAACCGAGTGAATTCTGGCGTCAATCAACGCCAACGTTTCGTTACTGGTGTGTATTATGAGACTATACATAATAATATGTAACACTCATAAAAATAATTTATGGAGAACAAAAGACTCACCACACTGTGGCTGTGGATGCGAATCCAAACTATCATATACATCGTAGAGGGTATGTCCACAACGAATTATAAAAGGGTCATAAATGGACTACAAGAGGGCGATGAAGAGAATTAGATTGTCTGCAGTGTAATCTCCATATTAGCCTTCAGATGTAGATTCATTATCAAATGATTTATCAAAATATTTTTAACTATATTTTTATTTCAGTTCTGTTTAGTTATGTTCGTCTACAATTTCAAATTCTATACTTATTATTTCCCCTTCCTCTTGACAAAAAATAAAATTGTCTCTTTATTTTTCTGGCTTCATAAACTATGAAAACATATAAAATATACTTCAATCGGAATGCTTTATCAGTCGAATTTAGGTATTACCTTCAATGTTTGTATACTATACTATAATATGGTCTACTGAATAACGCTTAGTGCAATTGAAATGAATTGAGATGCGTTCGAATCTGGACCGATTGTAATACGAAGTATCTTGCGTAGGTATACAAACACTTTGAACGACATAATGATATAATATAGATAAATATCCGTTATTTCCTCACCTCACCCTTCCCAAAAAAAACAACCGATTATTCATACAATGACGTATTATGGCGTTAGCGAATACTGCCAAGTGCTAGCCGATTTAACGAGTGATTTTTAAAATTGTAAATATCGTACCACAACTTTAGCACGACATCATTTATTTGTTTCGCATGTTGTTGCGGATTACATGTTTGTATAAAGTTTTCCTTGCAGGAAATCAGAATCGTATTCAATTATTCAAACGGACGCGTGGAATGCGAGTAGTCGTTGAATGTTCACAAGGACATGTATGGTTACCTGACGATCGCAATGTACCCTTTTATTCCTATTCCTATAAAATATGTAATGGAAAGAGACTAAATTAATGTATTAAAAAGAAATGAATTATACACACGCATCTAGATAATTTCTTGGTAGCTGATATTATATACTTATATAATAATATATATCATATTAATTCACTCTTTGGAATCATTGATCTTTCATTATTTTTTTTAAATTTATTTTAAAAAAATTGCTTAAAATGTTTTATATATTGTCTGTGAATCCGTGAATTTTCATTAATACCTGCAAGGCTGCAAAATAAAAATTAATATTTGTATTTAATATATTTTTAGGAAAAAAATTGGAAGATTTTAATAATAATTTAAAGTAAAGTACACTTTATCCAGAGAAAATATAAACTTAAAACTAATTACATTTTAATAAGTTATCAATTTTTTCACTGAGATATCATTTAGTTTCATATTGGTAATTATTTTTACTTGCATAATAATTGTAATAACTTTTTTCCTATTTTTACATGTACATGCCTTCTGATAAATTGGTGTTACTTACGAGGAATTGCTTCTTTGCCGACATGCGCTATATTACACTTTACCTAGGAAATAAAATTACGATTTTCAATTTGATCGTATTTTGTGTATTTTAATTCCACGACGTCTGACTTTTACGTGCAATCGGTATACGCTTTCAACTTAACCTCCGTTTTTCTTTTAAAAAGAATATAAAAAGTTTACCTTTCAGCTGCCTGAAAGTTCAATTGAAAATCTAAACGTTTACGATGTCAATATATATTTTAGTAAAAGAGTAACTCAATAACTATCGTTAATCAGTGGCGAAGGTCCGTAGACATATCTACCATTCAATCATTTCCACACAATAATGAACGTTATATAAATTATGTAAATGACCAAAGTTTTATATGTTATTATGTAGGTATTATGACATTTAATTTATATATTAAAATCTGAAAATAGATACGTACATCACAATTATTTATTTTACTATACTTATCAAGTAACATCTAACACCTAATTATTCAATGCCGTATAAAAAATACTTTAAACATAATATTTATTTTTGGCTAGATAGTTTTTCAAATCTCTTAATACCATTTACTGTCACTTTCTAATTAATAAACAATTAATTTCACATAATGGTTAATATTGGCCTATGCTCGGGCTAAGTCGAGTGCAACTACATTATCAATATACAAAATATACGTATATGCATAAATACAATTAAACCGTTAGGTTAAAAGGTGCAATATTGGGTGTTTGTAAAAAAAAAAGTGTGAATTATTTGTATTTTAACTGGCTATACGGAAAACAGCTAAATCAAAAATTAAAATAAAAACATCGAAATACTCAGAAGCAATAATTTAATTTAGTAACTTTCAAAAGTTAATGTCATGGTTTTCAAAAGTTATTAATATTATCATAAATTATAATGCAATCGCCATTATTTATAATGCTAGAAAATAATTCAAAAAAATTATAAATGCACATTTTCTTCGTTATCCTGCGTGTGATTCATAGTTTAAAAATGTAATAAACGGGTCACTAGGTGGGGGCGTGTATGATACTATAACCCCTCCCCCACACAAAAGTACGCAACTGTCATCAATATCCAGCCAAATGTTATTAAGCGTATACGCTTTTCTCCGAGTAAAAACTCCAACAATAAAATAGTACGTTTTATCGAGCAAAAAAAAAATAAATGTCTATTAATTGAAAAAATTGTAATACATTAATTTGTTCAATCATTACAACAATTTTCTAACCGGTAGACTATAATAAATGCAATTATAATTATAGATTTTTATTCATTATTACACTCGTGGTGGTCGTCGTCGTAGTCGTTGCGCACGTATTATTATCGTTCACTGCCCATCCCAAGAAAAAACTTAAACATAAAACGTAGGTAAACCTATTAAACTTAATAGGGGTAATACGTTCTCGGAATTCAGCGCATTTTTCCGAAACCACGATGGATAGGTCGCGGGGGTGCGCAGTGGAGATGGATAACGCATACATTCGCCACTCCCCCGCAACTTTACTACCCACGTGAGCCGTGTGGTGTACTATTATACGTAATAATTACACGCGACCATGTCAATATGTAATATTATGTGTATTACGAATTATTGTTGCGTGTAATAGCGTAATGTTATAAAACCTAGTATCGTTTAAACGGCAGTCGTCTGCGTTCGAGTTATTATCGTCGAACCGAAAAACGCATTTACTACATAAAAATAATAACGCATAACGACGTAACATTCGAGATTTGTATTTTACAAGAGTATTTGCCGTTGTGATTTATTATAATATCATTTTATTTCGACAGCTCAACCATCCAAATATCGTTTTCCGGTAAAGGCGGATAAACAAACGGCTCGATTCGTCCAATCCCACTGGTACATCTGCATTTTTTATTGAAAAATATTGTTTTTGTTAATTCATGGGAATTATTATTTGATTTCTAAAATTCCGTATCGTTACAGATTTAAATGAAGACCGATCCGAGTTTGGGAGATAATACATTTGTATTTGTGTGATAATTTAAAAATATATGCTTACATATTCTTATAGTATTATACACACTTTGTTGTTGCTAATAATAACTATCGTTATTAAGATTCGTAAGTACCAGAGCCCGTTATAGTATGAAGTACCTATGAAACGAATTGAAACAGTTAACGTTAAGTGAATAAACTAGTTAAAAGTTTATGGTGTGAAAACCTACAAAACAATTGAGACATATTTGAGATTTACATTTATAATAAAATAATTAACCGACACTGTTTTATTACTTAGTTTTTTTTTTTTGCTCAACATCTTTTAACTATTAAAATATTACTGTAGGTACAGGATAAATATTTATGTTTATTTTTATTTTTTATTTTTTGTATACTACAAAACTGTTACATTGTTGCTTACTGCCTTTTGACTTAGAATGATAGAATAATGACTCCCCCCCTCCCAAAAATGTATTCCTTAATATTTTTAAATGTATAATACAAGTACATACCTATAAATAAATAAAATATAACGCGTTTTTATCGTTTTTGTTTCTTTGTGCCGAATGGACAAAAAAAATAATATCAATAAAAATTGTACAGTAAATATATACTTTAGACCATTCCGCTATTGGTTTTACAACCGTTTTCAATAGGTCTTTAACTATTATCATTCAGACAAGTCTGTTCCTTTTTATCGTTATGTATAAAATAATAATAATAATAACGGCGAGGTGGAAAAAAATTTAATCCAATTATTGATAAGGTTCTATCGGTCCCCTGTTCAGACGACACCAAAGTCTATCATGGTTTTCCTCGACGGGTCACGTACGCGAGCATTCGTCATGACCTCGTTACGTGACTTTATATATACACATGAATATATTCAATATAGCTATAACGATGATGATGATGATGATGATGATGATGATGATGATGATGATAATAATAATAATAGCTAATAATATATGCGTAAAAATGTTATTTTCCATTTTTTCTTTACGAATACATAAAAATATATATCAATATTTACTCACGTACCCTATTCGCGTGTATCATGTATAATTTATAACCAATAATATAATGATATCACAAACTTAACGTTATTTTTTTACACTCTGGTTATCTAATTAATAGTTCATGTTTTCTAAAAAAAATTAAACGATTTTGTAAAATCACGATATGCTAGAAACAAATCGGTTATAACTTATAAGTTGTAGACGAGTAGAATATTATACAAAAAAAAAATATAGTATGCTTCACTATGTACTCGCAACGTTCGTCAAAACTTTATACGCTCAAATAAATATAGTTAATGAAGTATTGAATCAACATGCAATAGGTAAAAATGTCTGGAAAAATATTTTGCTGTAGAATACGAATCGCTATATTTGAGTGGGGTACAAAAAGTAAACAATCACAACGATAAAAAAGCACCTACAAAATTGTATGGTTTATTTTTTCTCTCTAAAATATAAATAGGTACCTATACTATAATAATGTACATAGGGAAGTACTTGTGAAATAATACTATCAGAAATAAGTGTTTGCGTTAAAAAAAAAATCATCTCGTACAAGAACAACAATCATTTACTTATTTTTTTTTTAATACATAAATATACCCAACTGAATTTTTATAATAATATCCTATATTATATTATAAGAGGTCAGAATGGTAGTGCCCATGGCTGTGATAACCATAAAACGTTCGTAACAACATAAATTTACACCTGCGCATCAATGTTTATATTTAGCATAGGTATAATATTATTGTTCGGCACTGTTTGAAAGCAAACTTTCCATATAAACTTTACCAACTTTTATACCTCAGTAGCTATAGTAGATTTGAAGTTTAATTTAAACGATTAATAATTTTGAAAAGTATTTTATCATTGGAACATCCATAGTCTGTTATAATATTATATTGCCGTTGACCTGTAATAAATTATTTTTTGTAACTTAGGGCTAAAATGATATACAATAATAATATTCGAAGTATTCCTTTATTATAATTCGAATAAAATCATTTCAATAGCTTGTCGACCTGGTTTCCGTTTTTCGTTAGGCGTTTCGAATTCAAATCGATAATAAATAAAATAACCGTATTGTTGTATTATTATCTTCCATGTCATAAATGATACCTACGTAGCAACGTATAACAATACTAAGGTTTGTACTTGGTGTTCAAAATACAAAAGCACACGCCTACCTGTGTACCAATTCAGTGGTTAAAACGAAACTTTTGATAAAATCAACATGATTGCTAAATCGACAAACACTTTATTATAAACCGATATATTTCTGTAGTATTACACTAGCTTATAATTCGACCAATCAAAATCTAATAGTTATAGTTGAGTCTGCTAGTTTGTAGCATAATTAAGTAGATGATTTAAAAAAAAAAATTTTAATATATATTCTGTTTACTAACTGTACACGAATTTACGAAAAAAATCTAATTTTAATTGTTTATTCTAGATAGGTACCCATTTAATTAATATTATCTTATAGTTTACCTATATTATTTCAAGCACCTGTGGTAAACACTAAAAATGTAACTAGTTTTTATAGTTACTTAGTTTATAAATGTCAATATACATTATACATTAATGGTTCATAATTTCATACTATATTCCGCATTCATGCGCGTTCAGCATTTATTTGCAAAAATAAAATATATTTTAAGAGTTTGAAAACCTTCACGTATGTTGAAATACTCATACTCGTTTGTAATAAAAGTGAAACTTCCCCTAATATTGTATAACCTTATAGGTATAGTGGACGTTTTCTTGGAAACAAACAAAAAACTTTCTACAAATTAAACCCTCTAAATAGCGGACACTGTAACAGTGTCTGTTATTTAGAGGTTTCACTGTATTATTATTGAATTTGAGTAATAATAATAATATTATATTATATCGTTTATCGTCGCTAATATAGTAAATTATTTTTGTATTCGACGGCTGAAACTTGTGGGAGTACCATCGTGACTGGTCGCCGCTAGTCCAAAAGTAAAACCACAAGCATACAACAAGTAGGCACGTACACAGGTGCTCACTCGAAAAACACGTGATATTATAAAATAGGTAATAATATATACGAAACAGTGCTTCCATTTAACACTACACTTATATAAATGTATATAACAAGGATATCTAACTCGATTTAATTACGTTACATCGCCTATAAATAAGACACCGACAATAATATTTATAAAACATGTCAAGATAAGGTTTAATATATATTATAATATTATTTCGGATGGCTGTGACAAGACCTTCGGAAGTCTTGTTTTAATTTGATTTCAGTTCAGTGATCGAATAAAACTGACTATTCATATATAACATTTTATGTATAGGCAAACAAGCCTTACAATAATTTGTTGCATGTAAATTTATATTGCAACATTTAAGAGCTAAATACTGATGAGCTTTCAAAATGTGTATAATACAATATAGTTTATATACACGAATACGTTATACATGAATAAAGTAATTTATTTAAATATATAGAAAGTATTCAAGTATATAATATATTCTATATTTCCAAGTTAACAATGTTTACATGTCATCGCAAAAAATTATTTTTGAAAAAAGATGTTAAATTTTTACAATTTTCTTTTTTTCTTATTTTTACTTATTTGAAAACCAGTATACATTTTTCATTTAGTGATCCCAAGTAGAATAACTCTCAAGAGTATTTACTTCAGTATAAAAAATTAAGGTTAGAACTAGTAGTTAATTAGTTTTGATTGTTATGAGTATTTAAACTTTAAAGTTTAGATGAGTGGTGATGCGGAGAAGTGAACCAACAACATTTTGCAGGATACCTACTTCTGGGAAATCTGCTTCACTCAACTAAATTTTAACATTTATAACTAATAATATGTACCTTAGAAATCCAATTGTTTTGTAGCTATGAGTACTCTAAAAAAAATATATTTCGCTTTGGAATATGTATATTATCATTTTTTAAATAAGTAAAAACCTAAAAATATTAATAAAACAGCAAAAAAATCTATATTATATTTATATTTTAATTTAAATATTTTATTTTTTTAATGAAATTAAATTATATAAAATAAAATAATGTTTATAACTTTTTAAAAAATGAGTTTAAATTTTGAATAGATCACCATGTATTTAAATATATATTAATCAATTCGTTTATAATATGGTATATGCATATCAAACCAAGTACTAGGTATATAGTTACACATACAGTTCAAATACATACATATTGGCTGATACTAACACAATATAATATTTTTAAAAATGATATTGCTTATTTGGCCAATACATATAATTTTGAATATACACTATAATAACGTCCCCAAAACGTTATGAAACATAAATTGCACAGTAGATTTAGTCCAAAAAAAAAAAAAAAATATTCTGCTCCGGTGTATAAAATTAAAATTGTATAGTTTTCTAATGATATTACATTTTAACTATAAATGAATATTTTCAAAAAAATTTAAATTTTGCAAAATAATGAATGTCCACCATATAAACGTATCAGACTTTGATATCGTCGGTGAATTCGTTTTTTAATTTTACAACGATGACCAAGTGGACTAGAAATAATACTATGCATAGATTCTCATAATTAAGAAATACTTGGATTTTGCCAGGAGAGGACTTCAATTCTTTAGGATTTTTATGCTAATTAAACGAATCAAATTTTTCCAACGCCGATGTTTAACCTATCCTCGATCGTTTTTCAATGGGTTTGTAAGAGCAAAACGTGCGTTGTCGTCTGTGAATATCGAGATCGATAATCATCGTATCGCAATAGAACAAACGACGAACAGTAGTATGTTCGGTCGTGGCTTGCCACGCAGACGGAAGTTTTGGTCTTATACGAACGGATATGGTCGTAAATAAATTGAAAAAACTCGATTTGGGCGGGGTAACGCACTCGGAAACTACTCGGCGGTGTCCACCCCGCAAGGCTTGCCGCCCGAAACCACTCTGGAAATCGCGCGGTCCACCACGCGGTCGCGTCGCATAATATTCGTCCGTATCGGAAACGCGATAATTCGCGTGGACGCGCGCGCGAGAGAGAGTGAGTGAGAGGGACAGAGCGTGAGGGAGATCAAAGAGACAGCAACAGCCACCGACGACGTATAATATAATACGCGATGGAACGGCGCCAGCCCGACATAACAAATGTGTGTGCGGGCGCGAGACGGGAAAAACAACCACCGCCCACCGTCGCAGCCACACCGCCACACCGCCGTGACTGCAGCGAGTTTTATATATTTTTTTCCTCCTTTTTCGCGTCTCCCGTCCGCATATACGTCGTGTGTAAAAGTGTATATATAAATATATATGTGTGCGTGTGCGTGTATGTGTGTGTGTGTGTGCACACGGAGAGAGAAAAAAAAATATAAAACTTATATACGCGTAGATATATACAATATATTATATATACATATATATATAATCGCCGAAGAAACTGGGCGAGACGTCGCGTAGTTTAGTCGTCGGCGACGGAGGAAAAAAGAAAGCCGATGCCATACATATATATATATACATATAATGTGTAGTGTGTGTGTGTGTGTGTACTTTTAAAAGCCGCGCACAACTGGCGTTTTTCTTTTATTCAAATAAACAACTCGCCATTATATATATACACAATCCGAAGAGAATAATATATGTTTGTGTGTGTGTGCGTTTATATTCTTTCCTTATATTTAGGTATATATATTATATATATATATACATATATTCCGTACAGTAGAAATACTTGGTGTGTATGGGTTTCACCCCTCCCCCTCCGCTATTTATATGCCCGACGAGTTCGATTTCCTCGCCACTACAATGTGCGCACCCCCTCGAAAACTTTGAACTTTTTCCCTTTTTTTTCTTTCAGTTTTGTTTATTCGGTTTGCGCCGGTCTGCGCGCGTGACGACACATGACGGCGTGAAAATTAAAACTGCGATCGCTCTCCGAAAACACTTATATCATATACTATTATACTATTTATATATATATGTATACATAAAGGCAGTGCGTCCATCATAACACTAGACGAACATAACGATATATAAACTGCAGACTGGCTTCCTTGTAGACGCACAGACGGATGTCTGGCGCGCAGTCTTATAGTCGTATACAATATATAACATAATATCATTATAACCTCATACGACGATAATATAATATGTAAAGTTTCTCGCCCGTCAGCCCTCGGCCGCCACTACCGCCTTTAGTTATCGATCATCGCCGCCGACACTGTCGTGGAATAGTTGTGGGTCAGGGGTGGGGGACTTTAGAAGATCGAGAAACTCGGCAAAAGCGACGATTATTCCTGTATATATGCATACATTAGACCGAAGAGGAGACTGTTAGCGTTAATGGACGTCTCGTATCTCGATCTATAGACCGGAAATGAAAGTCGACCGTCACTATATAACGTTCCGACGAAGTTCCGAAATATTATTGGTTATTTAGCGGCTACGGTCACGTGTTATTCGATGTGCTAACCGCCGAATGAAATTATCATCGATATGATAAAGTGTATATACTTAATATTTTAGTGTTTTATTATCATTGTAAAAAATGCTAATGCACAAAACCCATATGGGTTTGTACGCAACTCGCCTCCAAGGCTCAGTCAATCTTCTATCGTCCCAAACCTAAACCATATCAAAATGTTTCCGTCAAATCATTAAATATCCATAGTACTAAACACACGATCCGTCATGATATTTCTGTTCTTTTCGTCCAAAAATTGGCTTATACTTATTGTAAAAGATCTCATTAACAAAACCATAGAAAACCTCTTATAACTGAACCAACAGCACGAAAACTTCCCGATGATTTTTAAGGAGCTCAAAAAGCTTAAAGCTGAATAAGCAAACCTACTCAGTTACTCGAGCCCAAGTGCGTTCAATAGCAGTTATCTTGACCCACCTACAATCAACTTGACACATATCGTATAGGACTTGCACTTTTTGTTAACTACATTATACATTGTTTAATAAATTTAAATACAATATATAATATACATATACATATTATATATTTGTTTTGCCTTCATTGCCCCCACCAACAATACCGTGGTCACGTCCTTTTATATGATTCGTGATGCAGAATGCCAGAATATATACTGCAACAGCTGATAGTTTAATCTCGGAATATTTATTTTCCATTAAATCTAATCTTATTATTTCTATGCTCGAGTGTTCTCCGATAACTAAATCGCCCTGTATAAAGCGAAAAGTGAGTTTAACCACGAAAACTTCACCAGATGCGTGCAGGCGATCCCTGCCGTTAAATAATATATAATATAATGACGATCGATGGCAAAATGGATCATATAATATTTTGAAACTACTCAGGAAAATTATTATTATAAAGATCCCATGCACTATAAACTTTATATGGGTTTCGGTTCGCTAAATTTCTTTATAGTAGCTTTTCATATAATAACGCAATATGGCCATCTCTCAATTTTAGTGGTAACACGTGTTCAGCGGTTATCGTACCTATATAATATAATATGATGTATTATCAATGTCGTGGGAAACATATAAACACAAAACAAAAAAGCCAGTTTACAACGTATAGTATGTATTTTCGTATGATATTATAGACGCTGTCCGAAGTCGTTTGTCGAAAATCATGGTTTTTATTATTCGTTTGAACGTATAATAAATATAACATAATATCGTTTGAAGGACGATAAATAAGGTTTTCGCAGACATTCAATAAAACGGAGCGAGATTTCAAAAACACCATATTGTCCACTGAAAACCACCAAAAACTACAAGATTTCGTAAACATACCTATAACGCGCAGACGTTTGTATTTTATTATTATTTTCTGAAAATTTCACACGTTAATAAAAATTGTTGTAAAAAGTATTGCGACTCAACCATACCCGAAAACGAACGAAAATTATTGAAACTTCATTTGATACGAATTAATCAAGTGATAAATTATTTTTTCATTTAGAAATATTTCAAATATTGTTTATAGGAAATTATGCAGTAAATTTAAGTAGTAATATACTTTGAAATAGTATTTAATATAATAATTAATTAAATTAAAATTAAAAATAAAATAACATTAATAAGTATTCTAATAACGATTCTCCAATATTTTAAAATACTACCTATTAGACGTTAAAATTGTTTTTTTTTCTGGAAAATTCATACATAAACGGAAAATATGGTAAAAAAATAATGTGATACAACCACGCCCAAATAAAACGATTGTAACTTCACATAATAAGGAAAAAAAATGGGGTAAATAATTAAAAAAAAAAAAAACATGGGCATATTCAACGGAGGAGACCAACTCAGTAGCCAAAATATCTAAATTTTCATAAGCACTCTTTATATTATAATATAAGATTATATTACCAGAGAGTACTGGGCTATTTAAAAATGATTGTTTACATGAAAATAAATATACCATCGATCATTCGAGCGAGCTGTATGTAATATTATTATTAACGATAGTAAAAAATAATGAATATTAATTTAATTTTCGTTTTAGCCAAACGGATTTTTCCTTTAAGCGGGTATATTTATATTTTTTTAATACTTATCATTCCGTATAGGTACTCGAAACTAAAATTTCGTATTTAAAAACTAAACTATCAGGTTTATTGCAATGATCCCTCCTATATACTTTTAAAATGTTAACTTTTGACAAAGCCAAATGTTTGCGCATGAAAGATTATAGAAATATCCCGAAAGAAAATGGACGGTAGCAATAAAATAATAACTTCCCCTCCGTAATTCGGTAATTTCAACTTTCGACAGTCATTAATACTTAGTGTTATTATGTAAAAACGTTTATATGTTTTGTTAAAAGATACAATTTTGAGATGAAAATAATATGTATATCTATTGAAATGGACCACGAAGCAGCCGCAGAGACTATTTAATTTACAATTCTGTTTTGCACCCGACGTATACCAATAGGATACAGTAAAATTTACACTGTTCAGTGTCATACGTTATTATAATATTAGGTACGAAACACAATTATTATGCACACTCGTTCGGATATGATAATATTACTTTGGCGACCGCGATATCTATATTATACCTATGCGCCGCGTTCCACGTGTACACAATTAGATTCAAACTTAGATTATAATATACAAAGTGTTTACGAGTAGGCACCTGCAACTATATACACATCTATCACGTGGTTGTTTAATATGTGAATATTTACGAGTTTTAATTAAACTTGCAATGAAATTTTAATTAACAAAAACATGATATTATGTAAATTTCAATGACGTTCCTTCTCTGTCGGACGAAATTAAAAATATGGTAAACAATATTTCTATCCGCGCCTGTTGCACATTACACAGTCTGCGTGAGTTCAATTACAACGTGTACCATGCGTCGTGTTTACGTGTCCACAGAGTATTTTCACGATATTATTTAAATTCAACGGAACTCGAAACACCCTCCGGGGAATATCGTCCGCGAAAGCGCGTCGCTTGTTTTGTATTAATATACGAACATCCCTGTGCATACAGCGGGCATATCATTATGTACGGAATCCACAAAGTTAATACAGATTTTAACGATATCGCAGGTGCTAAAATAATAATATGAAATAGTCTACGCAAGTGGTTGAATTGAAACGAGTAAACAACGTTACATGATTTCGAGGAGCAGCTTAGGAGAGCGGTTAGTTCGTAATTACGGCTGCAGTTATTATTGCAGGATCACACGAAGAATTAATCAGCCAACACGAATAGAAACAAAAACAAAGATTGTAAATCTATTACGAAACTGACTTTCGGTTATTTATATATGCATGCTGCAGTTTACGAGTATGTAACCGAAATTGCAGCAAATAAAATATTAGGAGTGGAGTGACCGGCACTGATAATGAATAAACAATGAATATTTTAAAATATAATTCGTGCTTATAGTAATATGAATGTGATTATTTTAAGTCGAATTGCAATTTCATAATCGAAAATAATAACCATCACTAGCTATGATAATATATGTTATACATTTATAATTATTCTCACTCGATTTTAATCGAGTCAATTATATATGTTAAAATAATCTTATTTTTAAAATATATTACGCTATCACGTTTGGCTTGTCGTTCGTTACACACACTATGTCTTAGGTTTAAAAAATTCAAATTTGTTCTTCTGCTCAACATTATCCAAATTTTATATTTTTCATATCGTTAAATGCGGAAAAAATCCCTAGAAAACTGGTAATTATAATTATTGGTATTATATAATACGTACAATTTACTGAGAAGTCACCAGCGGCTGCTTTATATTCAATTTTAATTCGCGTTCCGATAAAGCATAATGTTTGATTCAATAAATCCAACTAAAAATGAAACCAATATTAAATTGCAACACAATTATTATCATTTAAAAAAAAGTTCAAAATTAACACATAGAGAAGTCACATACAGAGCTCATCAAATAATGGTGTCTTATGTAATTCACCTTTAAGAAACCCCAAATTCACACTGTCTGGTCAAAACCAAACTTCTCTCAACAACGATTTAATCAAAAACTGAAATAAATAAAATATAAAAACCATTTATGCATTCCCAAATCGCTTCAATCTAATCGACGTCGATGATGTCGAAACCGAAAATACCGTTACAAACAACGCCGTAACCGATTCAAACGTGGAAATCGATTAGCACAAAACCAACTTCCCACCACCACCTATCCATGGATATTAGATTATTTAGTAAGAAACACATATTAGGTACTTTACAGATCGGTAATTTGTATACAACTTTTACCCATATTGGTAGGACTACGAACGGAAACACTAAGAAAAAAAATAATATCGTGTATTGGAATTGACTATTTATAACGCTGTATTACTTGTAATTTTCCGCCGAAAGTGAAAGTATACGATAATAATAATAATATACAAGATTATGCATCAAAGTTCACGTTTCTCACGTGGTGGTATATTATTATTATGTATCTAAACCATCTGAGTTATAAAAAACTATAAAATCTATTCGAACAAAAACACACTCTTAGGAAGTATCTACCTACTTAGTTTCATTACTTGGAGTTGTAAGTTTATTGTCATCTTCTGCCGAAATATTAATTTATTACTGTCCAGGCACAGTAATTGTAAAAAAAATATATATAAAAATACAGCATCAGAAAAGGTAATATTTTAATACATTTAACGAGTGATTTAAACAGCGTCGCGGAACGCAGCTTATGTTTTAATGTATATGATATTATTATAATGTATATAGCTACGGTCGGTGGCCACAGCACCGTTCTCAAATGGCAAATAAGCCGAGCCGCACGAATATTTAATCCACGGCGGCGTGGACAAAAAGAGGGTTAATCCCTCAGACTTGGGAAAATCCACTCACTTATCTGACCCGGATATATGCATACGCCTGGTCGTACGGTACCCGGAAAGCTTACGGAAGTGGTCGGCGGATCAACGGGATTTGATAAATTAAATTTGTTTTTTTTTCGCTAACAATGGTCATTAAGGCGACGAGCAATTTGATATCGCCCAAAGAAGTAGATCTAGAACGTTCGTTTTCGTCATCCGTCCAACAGCTGATGTTCCTCCCAGCAATTCTTTGGTAAAAAAAAAAAAAACACATATTAATCATGAATTAAATATTCTCTTATACAATATTTTATAGCGTCACAGACTACAAACAATATTTTTTTTTTGCTAATGAATTGAACTATGTATTCCATATATTATTCATAAATGTATAAAACTTATGGATTTTTTAAAAAATTCAAAATACCTTAAAAAAAATACGAAAATAAAATAATTACTGTAGTTACAAAAAAAATAATATATATATATATATATATATATTAAACTATATTCATCGGAACAATATTCGTATTTTATATTTCATCGTTATTCATAAAGTTCAGTACAGATTTTAAATTATAATTAGGTATTCTGGTTTAATTTTTCTTAACATTCAGTTTTAAACATTATAACGATCACTGCATTAATTATATCTTATACGTCATATTGAAAGATAATATGAGCTGAATGCGTTAGCACATTAGCAATGCAGGAAATTCCATAAATTATTTGTCCAATATTCCACTTATCTAAACTTAAAAACTTGTTACTGACATTATTAAATTATTCGTTTTTATCCATTTAAATTATCAGAAAAGATTTCTGCTTTGAAAAATGAAATTTAAAATGTATTCATTCAGTCATTGAAAAAAATAAAAACTTAAAAAAAATAAAGAAGGTAAAATATTGTTAGATATAAAAAATTGTAAGAAAAACACATATTTCGGAAATCGTTAATAATATATTCTTCGAGAAAACGAATGCTGACCTCTAAATGAATTATCTTATATACTGTTATTACTACAGCATGATTTTTAACTTTTTAAGCAATGAAAAAGTCATATGATCTAAATATTTATGTTGTTGTTTTTAAGAAAACATAAAATAAAGAATATGTACTGTTTAACAACTAACAAGAAACTTTGTATTTATAAAAAAAAATTGATTTATTTGTAAAAAAAATGCACTGATATTTTTGATAAATTTTAAATAGATATTTAAATTAAATTGTCGATCATCATCATTGTTGTCTTCTTGGAAAAAACAATTAAAACGAAGTAAATTTGGAGATTTTCAAACTCAAATATACGCCGCTAGTTTTGTTTACCAAATTATCTGCTGCCGAAGGAACATTCAATATTGACCGAAAATTTGGACTATTTGAAGCATATTGCATATACTATATAGCATACAATATAATCCAGTTAGTATAAATTCAAAATTCCATGATGTGTTTTCATTTTTATTAAGAAGAATATTCTCTAATTGTTTTTATGTGTTGTAAATAAGAACTTTTAGCAAAAACTTAATCTAATGTATTTTTTATTATTATTCTAGATTTTCCTTAAATCTCATTTAATTAGTTTGCTCCATTTTTTTACTATCACAAGACCATCATCAATTACTGTTAAATTTATTGTTTTTAATTTTTATATATAACTTGTACAAAAAAAAAAAAACAAACAAATTTCCGAAAAAAAAATGTTAAATTATATTTTAACTAGTAATTTTGTATAGTGATTTCAGTAGCTTTTGTAATAAGCAATAACAGTATCTTAGTATCTTAATCAAAATAAAAAATAATGTATTTAAATCTTGTGAAATTTTTAAAATGATATTCAATTGCTTCTAACCAAGTATCAACCGAGTAAATATTGGCTCTGTCGAAAACCACAAATTTGGGTTTAATTTCAAGTTTTAGTCTATCGTAATATTAACTGTTGAATTATTGTTTTAGTTAAACGATGAAATTTGTGTGCTAATGTGCTACACAAGATAAATGATTTTTGTGTATGATGTTATCAGAACTATTTCAACAATAAGCATAATAATCATTACTTATGATCAATATGTCTGTATATAACTGGTTAGTATAAATAGGAAGAAAGTATATAACCACTCTGTTGTATTGAGTATATAGTATGATATTATATTAATGTTTCCATCACAGAAATTTATTTTGCAATTTATAATATAGTAGGTTGAATTAATTTTTAACGATAAAATTGCATTTGAAAATACTAATATGACATATTACATTGTGTATAAAATATATAAATATCTATGATACGTCTAAAAGTTTTAAGTAACCACTAATAATATTTTTAAATTACACAAACTTATGAAGGACTTAGGAGGAATACATTTTCAAAATTATATTCTTAGCAAAAGTTTTTTATCAAAATTTATAGAAATAAAAATATTGAACATTTCAAATGTTTTTAAATAGATTCAAAAGAGACGAATCATTTTTTTAAAATACTTTTTGATTTTTTTACACCAAAATAACAAAAATTATTTTGTTAAAAACGTGTTTTCTGTTAAATAATTTCCGTTTTTCACAATTTTTATTTTGTTTTCCTATATTTTTCAAAAATAATGATAATTTTCAACTTTACGATCTTTCAAATCTAGTAACTATAGATTGAATTTGCTCCTAGAAAAATACTTACGTAAATGAGATAATGAAACATTTTTTTTACTGTTGTAAAGAAAGTATAACTATTGGTATACCATGTGGCGTGTATAACACACACACACATACACCACACACACACACAAAACACATCTTTATAAAATCAATACATTAATCGTTCCACTCAGAATTTATAATACGAAATATGTAGAAACTTGCTCATTTTTTTTTTTATCATATCCGAGAAATCTACATTCAATATAATAAATTATGTATTTACTTAAAATTCACGCCCTAATTATTATTATAAGTTTATCGTTTATAATTTATACAAACGGGTTTTTCTGAGAATTTTAGGATCGCATCAGTCGTGGTTGCGTGATGGTTAGGTCGGCGGGCGGCGAGCAAATATCGCGGTTCATCGAATGTTTAATAATAGTAGTAATAATAATAATTATAATAATAATTATATGATTACGTTTATTATTATTATAAATTATAATAATAATAATAAGCATAATAGTCGTCGTCGTGCGCGCATAACATAAATAACATAATACAATAATCGCGTGGCAATTCATATATTTTCAGAAGACGTAAAACCGCGGCTAGTTTATGTATACAGCGTACGACGACGACGACGACGATATACATTTTGATCCCAGGCCATAAACCACGAGAAATTTCGCAGAGATTAAGCGGACCGACGGCGGTGGTACACACTATTTATTTAACATGTATATAATAACGACATTATAGCCGACTCCCTCCCCTCCCCAACCACACTTATACAAGTCCGGCTCTCGAACGTTCCCCATTGTTATGGATATATTATTATTATTATTATTATGACACCGTCGCCATCGCCGCTTGGCGCATTCGTCCGCTAAGCTATGTCCCGAGGCTATAGGAGTTATGAACGGTTAGCTCACTGTGTTTAAAAACGAAAATAATTTTCGGTCAAAAACTGTTGTATAGAAATGTTGAAAATCTAAATTTCGTCCGAGAACATATTTTTTGTGCACCTCTTTCTTGAGTAATATCCACTGCATGGTCGTGAATACATACAATTAAATTATTTATGGAAAAAAAGGATTTTTTTATATTTATTAATAAATTAAAATTAAGTATATAACACACAAGTGCATAGGATGTGATATATTATAGGATATATAAATAGTTTTCAGTTTTCACTATTTACAATAACATATTATTGATAGACTGTGATTGTTATTGAACAGCCACTAATACCATATTTATATTACGGAAATAAATGTCTATGCTTTTATACAAGTTTGCGTTTAAGATATAGTAAAAATTAATATATATATATTTATTTATCAACTTATTTATCTCTAGTTGTGGAGTATCACAATTTTAATTTCTTCTTTTTTTTATGTAATTGTATAATCTACGTATGTAAGTTAATGATAAATTTACTTCTTGATTAAATCAAATTGCACGTGAAACATCAATGAAATTATAATCATAAAATAAACTTTATTGTGGTTATTTAAAAAGATTTTTTACTTTTTAGCATTTGAGCGATGTGGTAGATGTATTGATTTTATAATGGCATGTGTTGATTATCATCATCTTTGGATAGTAAAAATGCTTCAATTTTTAACTTTGGTGGTTGTTTCTGGTAGTAAATGAGATCTTGTTAGTATTTTTGGGGGTTAAATGTAAAATTCTTAGTATTTTTCAAAATAATCGTGAAAAAACAAAGAATACAATTAGAAAAAGTGAAAATATTATGTGAAACCAGTATTTGACAAATTTGGTTTGGTTTTGTTGTTGTAAGTAATGCAAATATAAATAAACCTAAGTAGAGTTTATAAGTATATTGTCATTACCTGAACATGACAACATTTTTGAAAATATATTTTGGATGTTTTTGATGTAGTTAAATTTACAAATTATTATAATTTTTAAATAAAAATTAATAAAACTTTTTATATTATTATTTTTTTATATATATCTAGAATTTTAAAATTTAATAAGATTGCTGCACATTTGTTTCCTACTTAAAACAAAAATAAAAAGTTTACCTGAAAGTCGTATTAATATTTATGACTTTTTAAAGTTTGTAAGACAATATTAGATATTGACCTGTATAAGAACTATTTCTCGTCAAACTGTGTTTGTTGTCATTTAAAAATATATATCCGTAGATACTAAGAATTTTACAAAATATTAAATTAGTTATTTATGATTTTCTACACAGCATAATTTTCTAGGTATGATGAAATATACTTATTAATATAGGCTGATAAATGTCTCCGCTCAATTTAGTTTTTTATTATCATATGATAATATCATTCTAATTTAAAATATTCATTACAATTATTATACAGTATAGCGGACCTACTTGTGCATATTTTTTTAAACTATAATTAAAAACTGTTTTTAACTAAAGTGAAGAGGCGCAAATATTCAAAATTCTTTAGGAAGAGGTTAAAGGGTGAGGGTTAGGCTTTTTAACCTAAGGATAGTTTTAGGAGAGTGTATTTTTTGAGAAGGGTTGTTAAAATTTGTGGCGACTAAGCCCCTAATCATTCCTCCCAATTGGTGCACATATATTACATGTCACAAATATATACATATGTTTTTATATGAATGGCCATGTTATAGGTACCTGAAAACACTCCTTCTCTGAAGTGTTATGTTTTTTTTTATAAATTTCAGCGACCTATAGTATAGTCAGATAGAGGATCAATGCCATATCTATATATTTATTTATAGTCACAGGTCGTTTGTTAAAACTATCCTATCGGCGTCGAGTACTTTAATATTAATAATAAATTTGATTTTAATTTTCCATGCAGTTTTTAAGTGATTGCGATGGCTTGACGAATGGTATAGTATACGTTAATAAATGGAATAATTGTCTGAATAGATTATCACCCGCCACGGGTTTAAGCGACAATTATTTATATTATTATATATTATTATACCTATTCGTCGTCGGCTATGTGTATTGTTTTTATTATTATTGCATTTCTTATGTTCATCGGCGAAGTAAAATTAAAATGACTTACCTGCGTCGTCTTTGTCTGTTTCTGACTTATTGTCTAAGTCGTTGACAAATGCAGAACACATCTTTCGCACGCATCCCTCATCGTTAGAGATTCAGGCCTTTGTATAAATATTTCAAGTCTTGTCCACAATTACTGGCCTTTCTCTCCATTTACGCATAGAAGTTCTAAACTAATGTATTAGTTGGTTCACACGTACAACGGATAATGGTCGTAATCCGTAAAACGAATAATAATAATAATAATAATATGGTGCACCACCTGTACGACCATCGGTTGCAGACGACTGAAAAGTGAAAACCGATGCGAAATTTAAAATACGCGTAAAAAAGAATAATGATGATGATAATGATGATGACGATGTCCATAATGATAGCTGACTCTTAAATATATGACAACCGATATAATAGGTAGGAAATGTTATTATCAGCGAATGGTTCGCCTATACAATACGATTTTTATACGTACCACTGTCACAATGATGTTTTTCGGTTGACTTTTATAGCTGAAAAATAAAATGCTAAGGCGTGAAAAAAATAATAATATAACTGCAGTGATACACAAATACTTTTTTTTTCATTTTTTTTTTTTTGTTTTTTTTTATTAACTAGAATCGTTTATTAATGAAACAATGTAAAAAAAAAAAAGTTCACATGATATTGCTCATTATTATTGCCAAGAGGACATAATATTATATGTCGTTGTTATTATCATTATTACAATATACATATTAGACCGTCGTACAATATAATATTATTATTATCTATCGTACACACGTCGTGATACAATATTACAAACGATTTATTACATAATTCTATAGGTAGCGATCATTTTCTGTAAACGACATTGCAACTGCGGCATGTAAATATAATATAATAACAATGTTACGGATATACCTAAGCAGTTTTTTTTTTTAAATTATCGTTTTACAATACAATAATAATATTATATAATACGTATACATACGTTATATTATAATAGTAGAGGCATCAGCTCAAAACTTACAAACACAATATTGTTTTTGTATACATACACACTTTATACGTACCAAAACGCATCACAGATTATTATTATAATTATTTTTTTTTGATCAAAGAGTCGGATCTATTTTGTTTTAAAAAACGTTATTTTCCTAAACTGTACCCCATTCAATAATACGGTGTGCTATGTTGTTTACGATGGTGCTATTCAAACACTATTATACTCATATAATACTCATCGATTACTATCGCGATTT
Source organism: Rhopalosiphum padi (assembly GCF_020882245.1). Lineage (NCBI taxonomy): Eukaryota > Metazoa > Arthropoda > Insecta > Hemiptera > Aphididae > Rhopalosiphum > Rhopalosiphum padi. The sequence continues at coordinate 73,091,335 of NC_083597.1, forward strand.
ATTGTTATTAAATGTGATTTACAGTGTCGAAATTAACAGGATATTTTTCATCAGTAACTTAAACCGTCGTATTTCTATTAAAAGCGAATCCAAAGTATTTTAGATTTCCCAAGAATCTAAAAAAAAACGGGTGTTGATGCGACCTTTTATCGATGTTACCATACGTTCATCTTTTTCATAATTTAAGTGTGTACGTTTTTTCTTTATTTACTCTAGCCTGTTTAGGTCGGCTAGGTGAGCTATTAATAAATTGATATGACTTATAATAATTCTGAAACGAGTATGTATACGTCTTATATAATTTAATATGATTTTATTATTGTTATTTATTTTTTTGAATACAAGCGATAAAATAATATACAATTTATATAAAAAATAAAAAAAAACATTGAAAACCTACGATAATAATAAATTACAAGAATAAACACGTAAAAAATAAGGGGTAGAAAAAAAACACTTAAAACAAACGTAAAATGAGAATGGAAGTAATATAATATCTAACAATATTATAAAATCGTATATAATAATTACACGTGGCGCGCGTGTGTCGTACTTATATTTATTATTATATCATGATACACGCACGCCGATAAATTTAAAAACTATTGGATGTAAAGGACTAGATTAATTAAATTCTAGATGTTAATGACTAGACAAGTAAATGACTAGATGAGAATGACTAGACGAGTAAATGACTAGATGTTAATGACTAGACGAGTAAATGATTAGATGTTAATGACTAGACGAGTAAATGACTAGATTTAAATGAATATTTTTTAGGACGCGCGAGAAATGTCGTTAGAATAAGACTAAGACCGTAACAGATTTTATAATATTATATTATAAATACAATAAGCTAAAAAGCTGCACAAATTTATTGTCCTAACAATAATTTTTAGCAATTTCGAAGCTATAATAATTATTTAACATTTTTTACGAGTGGTACCGAAGACTGTCATTTAGAATATTGCCATCACCCGGGGTTATTACGGAGATATATTTTTAAGCTATGAGTTAGAAGACGACTGAAGGGCTTGCTACTAAAATCAGATGTAACCTGAAACTTTTTGGAATAATTAAAAACTCTTTTATGATTTTTAATTCGATGAAAGATGCTGGAAATATTGTATAGAACCTGTTGGTTTCAACTGTTTTCTATAAACATTTAAAAAAAAACCTAATGAACTTAAATCGTCATGTTCTTATTTGAAGAATTTTTTCCAACGTTTTCATCTTTTTTTTTTTATTGAATAATTATTCATTTAATTTTTAATGGAACAAAACTATATTTTACATTAACCAAGTAGTAGAATATGCATGTACGTATACGAATTATATTTGCTAATTATTGTGTTAAAATGTATTATAATTTGCAGTAATAAAAAGTAAACCAGATAAGTCTATTTACTGAGAAAACAATATTTGTACGTATAACGGATTAATCTGGTTGCTGCACCAACCTGTTGAGTATTTTTTCTTTGTTTTTTATTCCGTAAAAAAAGCGTATTTCAAAATAATTAGTGGAAGTGTTAGATTTTTTGCAGCATTCTATTATTCGTCTAATGCTCGTGAAATCGAGGGGATTAATAAAATAGTATGTAGTACATGATATTACGGCATTCGATACGAATAAATAATTTATTTTTATATTCGTTACATTTCATTATCTATAACTATGTTTTTATTTCGCCGAGAAGTTTTGCGTGACTCATAAGTTATTCAGTGGGAAACATTCAGGCTATTGCGCATCGGTCGTCCAATTGGACGAACATTATTTCGACAAAAATGACAGCCTCGTAATAGCAGCAAGTTTTGATGACGCGCGTCGGCGTTTTCGGTAAGTCCGCACTCGACATAGATATCTCCTCCAGGCGCATAGTCTATAACAATATAGAGGTACCTACGGTGTACGCCAAGTTATTGTCGTTCGGTTTTCGCGCGTCCTATGAGATTTAAAAAAAAAACTAATAAAATAATAATATTGTGATTCCGCGCGCGCGAAATCCAACCGTCGTTGGCGAAAATTAATTATTATTGTTCTTATAATATTTAACGATCGTGTTGTTTCATTTTGTTCTATTTAAAGATCGTTTTATCGTCGTCTCTTCGTTCGTCAGTGGATCAAATGCGCGCGCATAAAAGGAGGGGAACGTTTGTATTTGTATACAATAATAAATTATTTAGTCGCTAAAGACTATCTTAATATAAACCCTACGACCGCGATCAGCGGCACTATCGTCACAAGTATATGTAATACGAATTACAAATACCTATACGACTAAAGCGTGACTTAAAAACTAATGTATATTCAAATAAAAAATAAATAAATCGGCAAAAACCCGCTAGAAAAAATTACGTTAAAAAAAATTCTTAAATACGTCTAATTATAATAATAATAATAATAATAATAGTAATAATATTTATGATGGCGGTGGCGGTGTGACAATAAGCATCGTAATGAGGCTAGTCATAGTACGACGCGATTACTCACGATACAATAATATGATAAACATTACAGCTAAAACGGATATGAACGTATTTTGTTCTCGTTCACAAATCAGTACGATATATTATCTCATAAGAATAATAATAATAGTAATAATATTATATCGTTGCGTTATACAAAACTAAACATTTAAAATTTTATTGAGCATTACAAATCGTGGTTATATAAATGGTTTATAATATTATAGTCTCATAGATCATGTTCCGAAACCCTATCTATTAGTTAAACGTTAAATAATATAATCAATAATGATGATAATGATGACGATGATAATAATAAGTTATTACCACATACACTGCGCAATGTCAAATTGGTAAATACGCGCCGCGCCTAAATCTATATTTTCTTACGTAAATGCGTAGTGATTATTATATTATTATTATAATACTAAATTTATATACAGAGTACAATGATTAAACGGTAAAGCAAATACAACGTATACACATAATAATATAATAATATGTATTTGTGTATACGTATATTATAATATGTGAATTGATATCATATTAATACGTTTAGTACGATAATAATATTATTATATAAATTAAACTACTACCAAGAATAAAATACTAAAAAATACGATTCATCTCTCTCTCTCTACGTTTTAAATTAATAATAACATTATGATAATATTGCCAAAGTTATAATAATAATATATTATTTATATTATTATTATTATAAGTCTTTCTATATACGCCAACGCGTAGCGAGCACACCGTGCCGTACCTAAAAAATATTGGAAGCTTCGTGTGTATACTATTGCGCGCGTTTAATCCTAAAATACAAAATATAATGATAACGCGGTAACTTAGAATACCTAACATTATATCGTATAATATATAAAAATGTCTAATGATATATAAAAGTATTGCGATACTGTCGATCGCCGTGGTACGGATGGTCGTCGGAAACGATTTTCTGAAATCTCGAGATGAACATAATATTATTGCAATGTTGTGGCGTGATGATATTAGGATCAGCAGCGTATAAGCTCGGAATTGAAGAGAAATCATCTGTCATCGACCGAGACGGTATCAACACATGGAATAACTGACTTAAGACTTAAAATCTGTTAAAATATATTATGCAGTTACAAGGATTATAATAGTATATTATATTAGTTGCTTACTATTGTGCGGAATTAAATGCTGTAAAAAAAAAAAAAATATATAAAATAATAATAACAATGAAATACAATTCGACGCAATAAAAATGCATAATATGTACCTATGCGCTTGGATTTTCAGGAAAAAGTACTTGAAAAAAATAATTTGAAACAAAAAGTAGTTTTTTTATTGTGGTATTTGTACCACGACCATCGTACAACGTAGTGCTGGATGACGCTGCGAACGTCACTGACGGGAATTCAATTTCTAGACTGAAGTAATAATAATAATAATAATAGTAATAATAATTATGATAATAGAATATCGTCTCCGGAAACAATAACGTTGCGGCGGTTGCAGGTTTTAGACCTTTATTGGCCATATTCGATAACGAATATTTTGGTGTGCGATTAACGATCGGATCATTAATTCGGATGAGACACTGATACTGAACCACGGAGCATAATAACAATTAGTCTGAATCGTCGACCAAAGTCGTGCATTTCGTAAACGTCTTTTTAACGACGTCCCTCGTCGCCCGTCGTGTGATTTCGCTGAACGCCACACTTAGAAATAATACGGGCTCGAAATGATATCATTAAAAAAGCCGTTTTTTACAGATTTTCAAAAATTTATTTCGTGGTGTAAAATACTACTTTCATTATTAAGAATACGCAACCGCGTGTAGAAATAAATCCGATTTTTCATGTGACGGCCACCTACAATTTTCAGATAATCATCTCAACAGCGGGAAAGGACGGACCTACCTACCTAACTATTATTCACTATAATCTATACATATTATGTTTATACTCAGCCTTTGATTAAATTTAAAAATGGTAAAATTTATAATATTATGTATAATCACTCTAAAATACACTATCGTAAAAGTTTATAAGTAATAAAAATTTTGCTAAATAAACGCGTTTTCGTATTTTTTTATTATTTTTTTTTTTTTGAAACTTAAGTGTAAAAATCAAATTAAAATCTCTTTCGATATAGTACGAAAATCATTCAAACCATCAGTTAAAATTTTAAAATACTTGTTTAATCCAAAATCACAGCCTGCTAATGTATTATTCAATCCTATTTTGTCGTGTTCAAACAATGTAATGTAATAATGAAATATTTGTACATAATTTTGGTTGGTTTTTTTAGTTAAATTAATGTCCACAGAGTGGTATTATAATGATGATGACGCTAATCATATATTTTTATAATAATATATAGAAGTTTTATCGAAATACTACGACTTACTAAGTATACTTTTACCACGTGCGCGAACATAATTTTAAAAAACTTCTCCGTTAGATTTCAATTTTCAACTATCGAGCAATACACAAAATATATTATTACACCAAACGGTTTTTAAACATTCATCGCGCGTCTAATATTATGTAAAGGTTTGTATAAAAAGTAAAACGAAAAAAAAACATGATATATTTGTATTACGTATGTTCACCTTGCAATATTTGAGCAAATATTTTCCTGAATATCATATAACAATATTATTGAATTGTTACATAATATCCGCCCAATAGTCAAAAACCAAAAACGGCTCGAAAAGCATAGTAATATTATTGAAAAAAAAAGTCTATTAAAATCATATCGTTGTATCATTGGTCGAGCGCGATCGCTGTCGTACGGACATGTAATAATTCATATCAATCTGATAATATAATATTATTAAAGTCGTCGCCGTCGTCGTCAAACCGTAAAAATTGTCGTAGAAAAAAAAACCGTGTAATAAACATACACACGATGGGGATCGGCATATTATATAAAATCAATATGACGATGAGAAAAAAAAAACGTTTCTCTAAAAATATACTATCAGCCTAACACTGTTTAATGTTTACAAAACATTAATATTATTGCTTGTTTGAAAACACACACTAGTCTACCTATATATTATTATTTATAATATTATTATTACGATATTGGCGAACCGGTAAATAAATTGCGCGCGCTCGGAGGTACTGCTAGGCACAGGCTGTGGTGATGATGATGATGATGATAATAATAATAATATTGCGTTATCTTATAAACTAGGCGATAATACTGCTATCAACTATAGTAATATATAATAATAAAAAATACGTGAAACCTATCCTCATACACATGCCTATTATATATGTCCTTAATAATAATATTAAGTACCGTTACGTCGATACATTAAAAACTAAATTTACAATAATATCGTAGTCGTATCGCTACCATTACAATAATAATAAAAAATAATAATATAATTATTTTATATTTGGTGTCACAGTTGTCTGTTCCGTGTCTTTCGGGGGGTGATAGAAAATAATGAAAATAAAAATTGAAAAAAATCGTCAAAATCGTTTACGTTATTTATTAAACGTGTTTTTTTTACTTCGGAGGCGGCGGCGGCTGCTCCGTCGATCGTCGTCGTCGGTGTCATTAGTCCGACAACACTTGGATCTCGTCGGCGGCGTCGGCGACTGCGGCGGCGGCGAACCGTATGACCGACGTCCGCCGGGGCGTCTGCTGCTGCGGCGCCGCTCGACGACGTTATCCGTCCCGGGTGGCCGTGTCCCGGTCGTCCTGCTGCTGCGGCTGTTGCGGCGACGACGGTGACGACGGCGACGGTGAAGCGGCGGCGACCGCGGCCGCCGGCGCGCAGCCCGCCTCCAGGTGCTTGTTCAGGTACGACTTGAGCGCGAACGACTTGCGGCACCAGTGGCACGCGAAGTTTTTGTCGCCCGAGTGGGTCATCATGTGCGCGCGCAGGTTGGACCGGTCCGCGAACGCTTTGCCGCACTGCGCGCACGCGTACGGCTTCTCGCCGGTGTGCGACCTCAGGTGGCCCTGCAACAGCCACGGCCGGCTGAACATCTTGCCGCATACGCCGCATGCGTGCGACAGCTTGTGCGTGAGCAGGTGCATGGCGAGCGCGGGCATGCTGACGTACGCTTTGCCGCACGCGTTGCACCGCTTTGCCGACTGCGAGTCCAGGCTCCGGTGTGTCTGCTTGTGCCGCGACAAGTTCGACGACGTCGCGTAGTGCTTGCCGCAATCCGTGCACGTGTAACGGGCTGTGGTGTAGCACATAGATAAGGACAGAGAAACACATACGAGTTAGTTATTTTATATTTTGTCATAAACTCGTAACACAATTGTAGGTATTATACGGGCCAAACGTTCACACAGCATTTTTCGTTCAACAATACGTTTATTCACATTCTGAATGCTGGCATTTTTAAATATGAATTTAAATATTTTCAAAATGTTGACACTGTTTTTCTAAAAGTAGTGCACTACGTATACAGACTAGGAGTTCAAAGGAGGATGCCTTTTTTACGGAAAATTATATTTAATAGATTGTAGTTTTTTATTATTATTATATTTACTCGTATATGTACCCATAAAATTCCCTAATTCGACATTTTAACGAGTTGTTTTTAAGTTATTAAGATATTTGTATAATAATACATTAAAAATAATAAAAAAAAATTAAAATATGTGTGATAAAGAATAAAATATTTATTATAATTGGACCATTTTTATATATTATAAACATTGATAAATAGTTAATATAATTTACTAAAATTATTGTTAATTTTCCATAATGATTTCAAAAGTTTGACGCATAACTATGAGAAATATCGGTTTTGGTTTGGCAAAGGTGATAATAAGGCGTTATATAATTTCAAAACGTTTTATTACAAGTGTGAAGAAAACTATTACGATTTAAATATGCTCATAACTCAGTTATATAAAATAGACCAATTTTTTCTTGGGTTTTTCCTTGGTAAAAAAAAAATGGATTCAGGTCTACTGATTCATGCGAATGAAAAATTTAACTATAAATAATACCTACACTGGAGTCAGGCATCTCCCACGCACCGTCGCTTGCAGCGTATAACAGACACAGAGCTCGTAATCGGATGATATTTTTTCGCATAAATAATAATGAGAGTAAACATTTTTAAAACCATGGAGAATACCATTGTATACTACCAGAGAAAATTAATGTGGTGGAAAAATAAAAAGAAAAAAGTCGCAGGGAAAATTATTAACATAATAATATATTATTATATTATGTGCGCCACGGCCGACGAGAGGTTGAGAGTGAGAGAGAGAAAGATAGTTCGTGACTCGGTGTAGCAGGATGGATTGGAAACCGGGTGGAAAAAAAACAATTGATACGGCGTGGATCTTTACATAAAATATAATAATACATATTATGTGGCGCGAAATGACGAGTAGAAAAAAACCCTCAAAGAGTTCGACGTCAAAAGAAATACGCGTAACCCCGGTATAAATCTTAACGCCCTAGGTATAATTTAAAGGCAAATGTGATTAAAGAACTCCGTGGCCCGACGGTGGTAGCGGATTCGACACCGAGTCGAATCGGAAGTATAAAGTTCCACTTACAAAAATAACGATTGTATAGTCTAAACGATTTATCATTTATTATTATTTCGATATGGCTCGCGGTAAAATCGACGACCACGAACGGTGTGCGTGTTATACGCCCAATATTTATTATTATAATTATAGTCCAACCGACCATAATGCACTATAGGTAGAACGATTATTATTATTACAAAACGTTCATGAACCGGAATGTTTCTCATTTTATCCGTTCACCCCCACCCGAAACATTTTAAATTTGTAATAACAACTTGTACAAACAATAATTTTATGTTGTTCCATTCGCACACACACTCACAGCAGCTATAGCGATGTAAAATTTGTGCACCCAGATGTTAACGATGTTGATACAATATTTATAATCTTTTTATATTTTGAGCTCAGTTAATAATAATATTATCTTAATCGTTGTAATGAAAACCACTTAACCTACGTATTAAATAAATGTATTAATGTTTCAAAGCAAGCTAAAAATTGATTAATTTAAGATGTCTTTTATTTTTTATTTATTTGTTTTCAAAAATATAAGAAATATATTATCTGGAAATTTTTTTTTTAAATTTTAATCGTTTTTACGATTTTACAATGCTAGGTTTATTTTCAGTATTAAACCTAAAATAATAATACGTTAATAACGTAGCTGTATGATTGGAGATGCAATCGATTACGGTGGACGTTCGTGCAGTGGCCAAGGAAAATAACCACACCAAAAACGACGTAGAAAAACTCAATACTATTAATATTATTATATTACATTTTGTATCCCGTGATGGGATATGAAATTATCGAGTTTCCGAAATATTCGTGACCGCTCCATACACGTCCAAGGATCATCGTTTTTTCCAACTTATATATTATGAAAATATTTTGATGATGATGATAATAATAATAATTATTATAATTTGTAATGGTATAATAACAAATGATAATTCTCGCTATCCTCTTGATTTAATATAATTACGTATTGTTATATTATCAAAACAAATTGGGGCTCTAGATTGGCAGAAAACGTAAAAATAGTTGATAGATGAATCGATGTCAAATTATTTTTATCTACTTCATCTTTTGAGAGAACAATTTTGATCAATTGATAAAAATTAAAAATAATTTTGAATGATGTCCTCATGTTTTTGACAAATATTTAAACACCACCGCGATTGTCTATATATAGGTATATAGGACCGATTGCGTTAGAGTCTCTCGACAGAGCGCACTAAATAAATTAAAAAAAAATTAATAAGATTTCGATATAAATATAGTTTGAAAAGTAAAATCATAATATAATAGTCTGTGCAGTATGACTTCTCTCTATATTCGTTCCATTTTGCGCTTCTATTAATCACGCAGAGTAAAAATTTGAACTCTAAAATTTCAAATCCTTTACGTATAGGAACTGTATTTTTTGCAACTATTAAATTTTAATATTATTACATTTAGCTGTTTTTAATATAAAATTATGATTTTTAAATTATACTCGATCGGGCCATGTAAATATTTTCAAAACAAATGTACTCAATACTATCAACTTTAGAGTGTGGGTTGTGTTTACTGATTAAATTACAAGTTCTGGTTGATCCATATAAATTTAAATCCATAAAATATAGTAAATGATTATTTACCTCGCGAGACAAATTGAAATTTAAAGAATCACTATGTACTCGTAATATTATACAGTTTGAACCAAAAACTAAAATGGGAATTCATCGATTCGATCACCGAATTTGAATAAAATTACTGTATCAAATACGCGGAATACGATGTTTTCAATTACAGTAGTCGAAATGGCGTACAGTTAGTCTTTGCTAGTCAGTTGAATATTTTAATACTCTCTCCCTCTCTTTCTCTCTCTCTCTCTCACCCCTACTCTTTCTCTCTCTCTACCTCTTTAGACAACGATGTGCCTTTCCATCAACTCAAACGGCGAAAAGCCATTGGTTTGTTTTTGATATTTAACGATCGACGGTCGGTTGTCAGATCAGTGATGCTCATTTTGTGACCCGAATACAAATAGACATATTTAATTCCCTGGAAATAAATGTATCCCGATTCCTTCACCTTGGTTCACAAAATGCTATTTATAATTATTTAATTTATTTAAATTATTATTTAACAACATTTCAGCTATGAAATATTACTATGTTCTATAAAATTACAAATTAACAATATTAAATTTGACTTTATAATGATATAATAATAATAATTTAAAATTCAATACTTTTTGAGATCAAAAATGCATGTTAGTGGATTAAAATAATAATCTATACTAAGAAAATGTCCAAAACTCACTCATTCATCAACTCTCAGATCAAATTCAGTTAAACTGCTGGATTTAGATACTTGACATTTTGGTGATAAATATCTGTTATAGTATAGGAATGGAATAAGATGATATGAAAAAATTTAAAAATATTTGCATATTAGCTTACACAGGAATTTTGTTATTGAAATTTAAAATATTTTGTATAAATATAAAGTTTGCTAGTTATAGAAAATGTAGTCATTAATAGTTACCACACAACTTTTGAAAATGACTTTTTAGCTGTTGAAAATCGATTATTATTATTATTATTTATTATTTGTTGTTTTTTTTTATGTATATCTTGTGTATCACCAATGAAAGATATTTAGAATTTAGACAATTAATTATTATGATTTATAAATGTAACACAGATATATTTAGTTTTCTGTTTGTTTATCAAAGGCTTCGAAATGGTTCAACCAATTTGGATGAAGTTTTTACATATATTGAATTATTTGATAAATAAAGTTATTATTATGATTAAATACATAAATATGTATTTGATATTTAATCAAGACAACTTAAATAACTATGTTAAACATGTGTGCAGTTTACATTTAATAAAGTTTTAGACTGGCATAATTTATATGTCACAGACAATGCCATGAAAATTAATTAAAAAAATGTATCGACTACAGATTAACTTTATTCAAATCCGTAGTTTTTGAAAGATTTTCATAAAATGTATATAAATATATTTAGTATAGTACGTATAGTCGTATATGTTTATGAAAGGTAACTTTTTATTACTTATTTTTCAATTTCCAACTCATAAATGTCGAATATCACATAGCTGTTTCAAATACTGCTTCGAGTGTCCCCACGTTTCTCATTTTTAATTTTTATCTCGGAGGGAAGAGGTTATATTGTGTTTAATTTTACGGTTTTTCGGTGACGTGTTTAAATAATTTTATGTTTTTTTTCACAAAGTTGTTAAATTATGAAAATTATAGTATATTATAATATTATGTAAACAATTGCATTTCATTCGAAAACTGTGACGGACGAAACCGGTAAATTCAGACAGTATATTATTGTTAACAGACGGGCCTAGTAAAATAAGTAAAATGCATAAATAAATTTCGTATAGGTATCAAAATAAAATATAAACAATTGAATTCCGAAATCAATAGGTTAGAGTTTATGACTTTTTTTTATGTAAAACACGTAAGACGCACTCGGGTAATATATATTCAGTTATAACAACGACCGAAAACGCAGTATTTCCTATCTATACTGCGTACCTACGTGGGCTATTGCCATCGGGACGTGAAAAATGAATAGAGGTCACAATTGGCTACCGTAATCGGGCGATCCCTACCCTCCCGACCGATTACCACACAACGGTTTCCCGAAATTCATGTTGAACGAGAGGCGTGCATGCGCTTATATACGTGTTGTACATTATATTATTATATTATTGTATATATCGTATATATATAAATATATGATATATTATACGCACAACATGCATGTCATATGCGCCGTGCGCATAATGATATGCGGACAAAAAAAAATCGATAGTCCGCTGCGGTAATACAACGGACATCGCGACGACTACGGAGGTGTTGCGCGCTAAAAACGTCTCGGGGCCGCGCCCGGCTGCCACTGCGTATATATTTATACTGGAAAACGATATTAAGGGTATAATACGCGCGGATAAGGTCGCAAAGTTCGTTAGCGGAAAACGAAAACAAACTCTGGTGTTTTTTTTTTTTATTGGGAAACTTTTAATCGCGCGCGAAATGCGAATGCCGTCCCCAAACGCACGATCCCTTGTTTTCGACATAGAAATGGAAATAGGTTATGCACTTAATATTACGAAGTATTAAGCCTCACGTCGTTTCCGATAATAGTCCAAAGACACGGGCATCGACTAGGACTAGTGAAAAATTCAAAGCCGAGTCAAAAGTTAATCGTTTCAACTTTTAATTTATAACTGATTAGTCGATTTTGTAATAATATACTTAATAACTTGAAAGTTTAAGCATCAATTTTACATGACTTGGTTTTTCCCCCGTTTATTTGAAAAATAACACGTTGAGTTAAAATCATCTGTATACGTCATACACTCATACTATCTATACATATATAAGAACTGTAGTTAAAATTAATGAGTTTTTAAAATTTTTTTTTATGTTTAATCACTCTATACACGATGGTTTTAAGTAAAAATGAACACATAAAATATATTTCTCGCTTTAATATTATATAAGTTAATACAAACGCATAATTTCCAAAGCGTATGACGATTCTAAATAATAGTCTAGAATGCAATAAACATATATAATATGATATATTTGTAACAAATTTTGTTTAACTATTATTTACAAAAATAGTATGTTCCTCAATCACTATATCCACGTGACATCTCGGTAGATGATAGTTTAAAAAAAACAATTACATTATATTATTAACTTATTTTTAACCGACTTGATTTAATTGTTTTCTATATATTAAATTAAATATATTATTTCTTAACTTTTAATTTAGGACTTAAAGTTCTTAACCGTAACTAAGCTTAACTTTCTCAATTTAGTTTTCATGATTAGATTTTTCACCTTTAGATAATACAATATACGTTAATAAGGTTCTAGGAGTATCGCCTTATATTAAGTAGGTATTATAGGTCCCAGGCATGTACAAGTAATAAATTGCGATCCACGAAAATATTTTTAAAATAAAAATGTAAAATAATTCATCTCTGATAGCTCATACGTTTTACCAAGATCTCTAATATAATAAGGAGATATTTTCGTTTTTATTTTTTTTCAAACCGATCCTCTTTCTATTGTAATTTATGCGATATTCTCTGAAATCAAATTGGCATTCTTGCGTTTCCGCTCGCACCGCGGAATTAATTAAAAAAAATTCACTGCGACATTCCGACGTTTAACGCCGTCCGATTCCTCGTCAGTCACCGTTCGTATATTATTAAATTAATAAATTAATAAAATATTACAATCGAATATCGTTTCAGATATTATTATTATTTCTTTACGGTAGATTCTGTATGTACGCGAATCGCACCGAAGCACTGTTGATGAACGGTTTTTTCCTTCATATAATATATCGTATTTGTTGACGTTATACGTATATAATATAATAATAATATGAGTACAACTCTATAAGCGACGGTACGAAGGGGCCGCCGGCTCACACCGGTGCGCTGAATTATTGAAATTTTGCCGAGACAGGTCAATTTAATATACATGAAACGCGGCGACGGTAGCGGGCGGTTCAATTAATTATATCGCGAGCATATAACACGAGCTATCGTATATTATATGATATATATATATATATATATATATATACATATAATATTATAACGCACTCGGGTGCTGCCGGCGAAGAACGCGAATTATTCATGCACGGCGCCGACGAATTTCGAATGCTTTGATTAATAATGAAATAACTGAAACAGCGCACACACGCCTATACGGGTTACGAGTGTTATATACCGTGCGCGGTAATAATACCTAATACAAATGTGATGTGTTCGAGTCGGCAGTTCAACAAGTATTGTACGAAATAATGTATAACGTCACATTTCACGCGAATATCATTATTATATTAATCATCGTTACTACACGGTGTGCGAGTATACAATAGATTGTTATTGTTATTATAACTAAGACGGTGATGAAATATTGAGAAAACGCGATTTTTAGTTAAGTCCGTGAATTTCCATGGAGTATTGAAACCAAACTAGGAGACTTCTTTTTGGCTGACATTGAGCGGTTTGGACCCTATTTAGTTCGGTAGACAACATTTTTGAATAATATACGTGATGCTATAAGTTTTCGAAATATGCGGAAATCAAATAATTATATACATTTTTAATGTAATCATTTTAACACTGGAAGTCAGTAATTTTAACTCGATTATACAATGGATTTACGTTAATTATTTCAAAATTATTTCATCACAGTCATAAAACAATATATTTTTTTTCTATGTGGAAACTGGCAACAAATTGGCTAAGTACGAATATACTACACAATTACACAACTTTTTCTCAAATTTGCTTCTTCTCGATTTTAAAAAATATGAAGTCAATCAATTAAATAACAGTGGTATAAATTATTGTAAATGTTTAACTTAAAATAAGACCATTAATAAATTGTATTAAAATAAATATATTTAAGTCACGTTTTAAATAAAATTATATATAGGTATTCGACGAATTCAAATCATTAAATTTGTTTTTTTGCTTTATTTTTTATTGAATTATTTTTATCAATTAGCTAGCGTAATTGTATTTCTGGATGTATATTGTATAACAATAATATTCGTATTAAACGATTTCATAAAAATATTTTATACATTAAATAAAAAGTAAAAGCCCGTAATATTATGCTAATTATCGTAAATCAGACGCACAGGAAAAAACCATTCATATGATTGGGTTGTAACGATTTTTAATCTTTATCGGCCACACGCAATAAATTCGGATAAATCAATATAATACCCATACCTATACTAAATAAAATACAATAATTAAAATTAGTATTCTAACATTGTATGCATAATACATAAACAAGAACACAATATTTTATTTTAGTGTTAACGTTCCGCGTCAAATTATAATATTAATTATTTGGAAATAACTTTTGATTTGCACACGAATTAATGGAATATTTAAATTATAGATATGAGTATATGACGTAAATGATGGCATACAAATAGGGCGTGTCTGTTTATGTAGGTTTTATTTATATTATAGTTAAATTAAAGTATTATAAAATAATCATAAAGTCAGGGCTTTGGGCCCGGAAACGGTTCAGGTGTTTAAACACCAGAATACATAATTTTAACAAACGTTTAGGTGTTTATAACTGTTATTATCCGGGTTAATACGGATTAATATCGGCAGTGTTTAATAGTTAGGTTAAAACCAAAATAATTATAATAATAATAAGAGTAATCAGATAGGTGTAAATACTTATATACCACGAGAAATATTTTTATTAGCTTACTTAGCGTGTTGAGAATATTTTCGTCTAACTTATTTATCAAATATGATTGTCCCTTAATAATTATTGGTTGTTTGATTTTTTTTTCCGGAACGGTTACGAGTTCGGGTTAATTCGGTTGCAAATAATATATTCATACATAAAGTCATGCTATTACTATAATACCTAAATCCTAAGTCCATTCGAGAGTTTTGATTTTGACAATATTATTATACACTGACCTTTGTTGCCGGAGTTGCATCCAACCACGACCTGGGTGGTTGTGGTGGTAGTAGTGGTGGAGGTCGACCGACGGTGTTCCGCGGTCGTCGTCTTGCCGGTCTTGACGTTCAAGTCTCTGGACAGCAACGGATCGTACGCACCACCGTCGCTCCTCTCGATTACGTAATCGATCAGGCTGTAGACGGTGGTGGTAGCCGTGGCCGTGGCCACCACGACGGCCGAGGCGTTCGAAGTCCCACTTCCCGCGTCCGCTGGTATGTTTTCAGCATCCGACGAATACTCTGAAGCGGGCGGTGTAAGCGGCGCGGCCGATACAGCGGCGGACACGTACACGAATTGCGGAGACGCTGGGCACCCATCACCTACACCCGAGCCTAGAGGTGTCTCGGGTGGTGTAGGTGCGGCGATGGTCACAGTACTCGGAGGCGGCAGTGGCGGCAACGATCTGTGCGAGTAGGCAAACAACCAAAACGTTTAACGATATTATTTGTGTAAACACATAAGCAAAGCAGTGTAGTTATAAGTGGCCGCAGTGTTGTAGTGATAAAATATTGAAATATGTCATGTGAAGTATTAAATTTTGAAATAACTTTACATCGTAGTATGGAATAGTAGTCGTTAAGCAAAAATACGTTATAGAAATATTTGTTTATAATACTTTGGAGGACATCATTGTAAAATTATGTTTACGGTATATTTTGGTACAGAAATATTTATGGATTCCTATGTAGAAAAAGGTTGGTATACGAATTTCAGAAGTGATATATTTTTATAATTATTAACTTTTTAAAAGGACTTCAAATTAATACGACTATGGGTCCGAATGACAAACTTTAGTATTTTGTAAGATGATATTATATCATAGTAGAATACACTTTTTGTTTATTACGAAAAAAATGTTTCTACTAAGAATTAAATGATTTTGAAAATGTATATGAATTTACAAAAATGTGATAAAAAATCAAATTTGATTCATTATTTGTGAAACACCCTGTATAATACTATACGCTAAATCTTATAATTTGTCACATTTGAGTTGTGTTAATCACAAAAAAAACACCTACCACTGTAGATTCAGCAAGAAATTGTATCTACTCAACAATCTCGTATCCGTATTATAATGAAAAATCTAGATTATTTGGATTACATGAACGATTATTTTATTATTATTGTACTATATAATTTTGCGTCCGATATTCAAGATTAAGCTTTAATTTTATTTTTATTTTTCCAGTCGTTTTCGAGTTCGAGGAAATACGTTACACCGTATTTTTGATATCATTATATCTACTGAAATAAATCCCCTTAGTTTATTCAAAACGCAATTCCAGCCGTTTCATAATGGTATATATTATTTTCTCCGACAATTTTTCCAAGAAGCATCACAGACGTTTTTTTCCGCATGGAACATTACAACGTTTATATTATTATGATATTTTATAAAACAAATTATATATTATTACTACTACGAAAGTCAGTCGGTGCGTGTATAAACCTACCAAATTCTTTTATTTTTTATTATTTTTAATCATCATAACATTAAATTAACGAGTTAACGAATTTTATAATATATGCTATTTTTAAATATTGTTATTTACATATTATATCTAAATACTCGTCTATTTTTATATAACATATTAGTTTTAAAGCATACATTGAATTATAAATAGTAAATGTTTAAGACTATAACACCTAGCGAGCTAGCATAGATTAACAATATTAATTGTCATATTGTAACTATATAATATGTATGTAATAACTTTTATAATAATCATTTATTTTTAAATTTAACTATCATAATATTAAATTGTTAATAATAAATAGGGGACGGATTTAAATTCTCTAAAAACCAGAAAAATACCTTAAAAAATACCATTTAATGTACTTATAATAGAATTATTTTTTAAAATGTTGTAAAAATTAATTTTAATATTCAAAATATTCTTATTCTTATTAATTATTATTCGTATAACTACATGTATTTATATATTATATACATAAGTGTCTACTGTCTACAAGTCAACAATAATTTCGTCTGAAAAACCGTATTATAATAGTGGCGACGGCGTCATAAATATCAGATCGGTAAAAATATAACAAATAATAAAAATAGAAGACGACAAGGCAAAGTAAATAACAATATAATTATTATAATTTTAAAATTAATTTAATAAAATTTTTAAAAAAAATTCTCTAAAAAGTAATAAAATCTTAAGAATGCAAAAAATGCAATATAAAAGTTATGTTTTATAATTTCTTTGTGCTTGAAAAGCAATGTTTTTGGACATTATTTATTATTACGTTCAAATCCGTTCCATAATAATATATAATTATATTTATATTATATTTTATGAACAAAATAGTTAATGGCATATTTAATCATAATATATTTATTTTATTATATTACATAGGTATAAATCATCACGTAAAAAATATTTAAACGAAAGAGAAATCATTGATTTTTGACCAGAGACTCATTGTAAAATAATACAATTCATAGACTAAAGAAGAAAAAAAAATTATGAGGCTGTTATTGTACTCAACCCCCGCACAGACGTTCTTACATCTACGGCATACGCGATTTACCTAATAGGTGGATTCTTTCTTTATTTTAATACTTTTACGGTTAGTTTTCTTTCAACAACGGACACTATTTTTATTCCATTATCGCTTGGGGACGATTAAAAAAAAAAAAACAAAAACCACATCTGTCTTTGCAAAAGTTTTAAAGTTACCACAATGGGGAGTGAGTTTAACACGAAAGAATATGAAACCGACTGGAGTAAAGAGTATTATTGTCACAAATTTTTGTGGGTATGGTGAAATTCGTGTCGAAACGAAACTTTTTAACTGAGTTATTTCGATTTCAAAGAAGCCTTTCGTCGCGCCTCGTAAAATTCTCGCTACCACAATAATAATAATAATTTCAAAGAATTGTTTTAATTCAGAAGTTACTAGTCTTTACAAAATAAATTCTATGCGTTTTTTTTAAAAGGTTGTTTTTAAAATATTATTATTATATTTATTTTATTTTTATTTTATTTTATTAAACAATCGTATTGACTTGAAATATGTCAATAAATTATCGTTCGCAGGATATTTCTTGTGGGTGTGTCAGTTTTTTTTCGACGGTAAAACTTTGTTAACGAGTATCACATGTGGGTATTGCGTCCCCAAAGCAATAACAATAATATATTATAATTAAACGCCGCAAATTTTCCCGTTAACCTAACGATTGTGGTTTAACGATTGTCGATCATATATTTCATAATGTGCATGTTATAGGTATATATTATTATTTATTATATTTATTGTCCAATATTGTTCTAAGATAAAGTCAGTGGAAACAAATATAGAAAAATTTCAATAGTGTAATCGACACCATATTTTAGATATACACACAGAAATAGCGTATTTTGTGCAGGAGATATAATATATATTTTTTTAATATTACGATTTACATCAATGAAAAAAAACCGTACAGCTTACAAGTTACCAACGATCAGCTTTGATTCTTAAGCCGTAATAAAACTTAATCCATTACTATATAATACTTATATAGATTAATTGTAAATGAAATAGGTATTGAGGTTTTTTTTAATCCAGTAAAATATTGGAAGAATATGATTATTTCAAATTGTTAACTTCAATAGTTATAGTGAATTAGATTACATTTTATAAGTCATATCAGGTTTTTTTAGTATAATTTTATAAAGTAGGTACTTAATGAAATTATGCTGTATTTGAAATTTATAATTATATAATGTATTTACTATTTAGTAATAAATAATATTTGAATTAGTACTTACGTAAATTAATTTTTAAATAAAACAACTAACATTTTATTATAATAATTATTAAATTATAATAAAATGTTCAATAAAATATATTCTGTTATATCCCTAACAATAATATATAATTGGTAATTTAAATTTAAATTTTTTGTTTATATTGATTTGTATGTCTAATTATTTATTAATTATTTACATATCTGTATAATAATGTTTTATAATATGTTTTAACTTAATAATTGTTGATTTTAGAAGTAAGCCAATGACAGACAACGCCTGAAACTAGTAGTTACTATTTTCATTTTTATATTTCAATATTCCAAGGTGTAACCTTAATTTTGTTTTTATTTTATTCACAAATATTATATATACCAGGGTTATATTAGAAGAAGAGGTTCTTACCTGGAGAGTTCGAGCAAGTCATGAGCGGCTTCCGTTTCTTCTTTGCTTCGCTCCTTGAACAAATTTTGTTTTTGATCCAGCTCATAACAATACTTCAAATAATCTGCAAACGAAAATATGAAAAAAATTATTATCATACATATACGGACGCGGAAACAACGCGAATATGTAAATTAAAATGTGTACGAGTACGTGGAATGCACGCACATAAATTGAAACGGAGAAGAACGAGTTACGGTATTAAGGTCACGGCCAGTCCACTCTATCCCTAACTACCAGTTCATCGTTGGGTATATTTTGTGGAGCAGCTTTACTTGTGCCTTTGAGGGGTAAGAACTCGTTTTAATAAATAATAATGGCGCTCAAAGTAAATAAAAATAAACATCCACTACCGCGTATAATACAATGTAAATTACCTCATATAATATTATAATATACTGAAATATATCCATAGGCAAAAGCTGTTGCTCCAAACGCTGCGACGACGACTTTCTGACCTTACCACGGATGAGGTAATATAATCGTAAATTATATTTTTTCGTATTTGAAAACTTCATCTAATATTTCCCAAGTGTTTTAGTTTATTTTCTTCGAAAATGAAAACGTTCATGGCGCGTCTCGTGACACGTGGCTATAGACTATGCCAAGACCATTATTATTGTATGGTTGTATAATAGCGTGTTATTTTAAACGATAAATCCCCCAAAGATAACAACAGATATATATATATATATATATATATATATTTATAACAATTTTATTTTTTGAATGTTAATGAGATGCTAGACATAATATCCATACAACTACATATATTTATTTATTTATTAAACGTCCCGTATACCGTATGGGTTTAAGTGCAGTATAGTATGTATTATTTAACTATATAATATACAATAATATGCAAATGAGTAATGACTAATGAGTAGAAGTTCTTATACTTATTGTTATACATAATAATACATATTTATTATACTTAATAAGCATGAAGTACAATTTAAAGAAGCTTTAGTTAAATATTACAAATAAAAATAAAAATAAAATTTCAATGTGAAATATAGATAATCATTGGGAATAGAAAAATGTAAAAATATTTTATAAAGGTAATAGACATTTTTTTTATCAAATATATCAAAGTTAATTTTTCAATTCTCAGGAGATACAATCCATGGATTTATGAAGTACGGTAGGATTTTTTTTACTGAAAATGAAGTGGGATAAGAACAAACCCGGTGTCGAGGGACAGGAAAATGTATTAGTTTCAGTCATTCAGGACAAGTTATTATATAATTTAAATGTTTAGACATGAAATAAATGTTTTTAAATTAACGCCTAGAAGCAAAAGATTCAAAATTTAAAATATAATTTAGTGGTTGGTTAAATTAAGAAGTGTTAATTTCAACAGAGTTTTTTTTTATATTTTATAGAAAATATAGTGTATAAATCGTCTTTGAATGCTTGACCGACTTTATAAGACACCTATTCGCGAAAGGTTACATATTATATAATTGAAAATATTTTAAGTGTTGGCCAATAAAAGTGTAATACAATGTTTTGAGATAACGCTCATCTTTGAACTTATTTGTATTATTAGTATTAAAACCAATATTTATTTTTGAACAATATTATGCTCATTATAAGAAAAAAATAGGGGATTAGGTTAAGCTAAAATATGATCCCAAGATCTCTGAAATTGTAAACTACTTCTACAAGTTGATCACTAAGAAATACTGATTTTTTAGTGTTTTTAATAGAATAAAAAACGAGAATTGAACGCATTACCTCCAGCTCAGTTCATTTATGGTGCAATTTTTAATCTTCATTATTTTATTACCGAAATAAAAAAGAAGAATTTTATTTTACAAAAACACGTGTTACGATTAAACAAATTATTTTTAAATTTATTTTCTAATTATATACTCCTTCTAGTTTATTATTCGGACACGCTGTATACAAAATGTGTGTATGTATGCATGTATTGCATCATCCTGTCGAACGAGGGAATAGCACCGAATCTACCTCAAACTCCACCATCACCACCACTGTTGCCGCTAACGCTGCCAAACGGACTTACGGACGTGACGAATTCGCGTGTTGATTCAGTGACAACCTGTAGCGACGGCGACCCCGCGTACAGGTTGCTTTTGGCAGAGGCGTTGAGACCGACAGGTACATGGGTTCGATTTTATATTATAATATTAATAAAATGTTATTTGTGCAGCTCACAAAATACACTGCGATATCATCAGCAGTATAACAATTACGATGGTATTATTATAATATGGTGTTAATAATTAAATAACTGTGAATCTACCACTGCCGAAATAAATAAATAATTATTAAACATCCACTAAAATTCTTCATTAGTATAAAGTCCGTGTGATGAAGTAATTTTTACAATTTGTTTAAACTATATATCGTTTTGATATGATAATAATAGTACATATAATAACGTACATTCGGTCATTGTCATAGAACACTCCGTGTCAAATTTGTCTAGGTCACCCGGATGGATTTTATAACGATATATTAACGTGACCAGCGCTAAAATCATTAAGCTCAGTGTCCACCTGTTGTCACTGCGTATTACGATTTAATATCCGAAGCTTTTAGAAGTAAAATTACGTTACGTTTTTAACGAGATTTCCAAGAACGCGTTTCGTTCATATATTTCCACGTGCGTGATGTCGTACCCGACGAGAAAACTACATCCATCCTCTCTCCTTGCCAACCATTACACACACACATGCACGCAACTAAACGCCGAACAAACGATTGGGTGTTGGGGGAAAACCAATTTCGTCGAGCCAACACTGCCACGCCACAACCCAAGACAAATGTGAAACTTTAAAATATCGTTGAGAGGTTAAAAGGCGAAGAACATCACATCCGCACAGATGGTGTGTGTGGGTGCGTTTTCTGCGTCAAAATTAAAATGCCACTACTGTAACCGACTCGTTTGTCACAAGCAAAAGCCGTATTTCGACACACCACAGCGGAGCTAATACATGATCTAAAGTCTAAACGAAATGTTATTTATAGATGTTCAAAACCGTGTTCGTTTCGTTTAGCCGTGTTTGAGATGATCATCATCGTCGTCAGCATCATCGCTTTTCGTAAAGAAATCTTTAGAAACATCTGCTGAGTGATAGATGATTTACTATGGGTATAATAATTCTATATTAACGGTTTTAACTATTTTAAGTAAACATTTAAAATACATTTTAAGATTGGATCATACTATTGACTAATATAAAGAAGAAATAATTTCAACGTAATTAATATTATCGATCAACGTTTGACCATAATAAATTATTATACAGTATTATAATACTAAAATAATATTATAATAATATTATTATTTAAAAAAAAATTATAAAAAAAAGAACTGACCCACGACGGCTATGTACCTATATTGCCTATTCATGACGCCGGGCATTATTACACGATATTATACATAATAATAATTAATATTATAATACATAAACGTAACGTTGGGTGACGGCCGACGGGTGACATATTATATAATATACAGTATTGTGTTATCATAACATATTATACGAGTAGTACATCGGGATTGTATTGAAAACATACATTTCTAATAAGATAGTTTGTACACAAGTCTTCAATATATATATCAACATTATCAGTCAAAATAATAAAATATAACTAAGCGAGCACATTATATAATATATATTATTAATATAACGTCGTTTCATATAATTTGATTATTGACATAAATCTAAATTTGCATACCCTACGAATTATTTGCTCATGCTCAAATCTAAAATTATATAATTTATTCTATTCCTTTCGTTTGAAATATGGTTTTGCGATATAATACTGTTCTGCGCATGCAAATGTGTCAAGTCTTTGAGAACTGGATGTTTATTTTTATGGTGACTCCTCTAACCTAACCCTCTCTCTCACTAAATTTAAATTGTTAAAATATACATTTTATCGTTTTTATGTTATACATGATACACACGTCTTATGATACGATACACAATTTCATATTAAAATAAATTCAATGGAGACAACAAGATAAATAAACACTTTTTAACAGTTATTTAATTGCAATAACTTATAAAAATATTTTATATTCAACATTGGGTATTTCAGTATTTGCATTGATATAATATATGTATATAAAATAATTTATAATTATAATAATTAAGTCAATCAGGGCTAGATAGTGAAATTACAGATCTTGTATTGATGATATAAATTATATTATTATATAAAAAATATATAGGTAAGCAAATCTGGCTTCAAAAATATATGCAGCAACATACACGGACGTTTCTAATGTGTGAGGATACATATACAAATGTATATCTATACTATGGTATAAAATATGTTATAATAAACAAACAAGTCCTTGGTTTTACATAATTAATAAGAACCGAGAGGGGTGGTTTCAAAAGTCCACACCCGTTATGTATACACAACTAAACCCTTAAGTTATATTATAACTGAAATCTGATATCAATTTGACGTAATCGCAATTATGTTAATATTAGTATTATTTTTTGAAACTTAAATCAAATTAAATCCTACAATTAAATACTATAATGTATAAAATATAGTATTTTCATACTACTTTATAATTTATCTATGTATTTATAATTATTAAAGTATATTATTTATCTATATTGTTATTATTACCTATTGTTTATAAAAAAATATATTAAATATACTAATTATACATTTTATTATTCATATTGTTTTAGTATTTGGCATAAACAATATTATTTTATTGTTTTAATTTAGATTTCATTTAAATAGATAATAGTATAACTATCATGTTATAAATTATAATATTATTTTAATTTTATTCACATATTAACAATTGAACCAAAATATTATTTAATACAAACTTAATATTCTTTTTTCAAAATTATTATTAATATTTATGTGAAATGATTAGATTAATAATATCATCCTTTCAAGAATTTCATCTAGGAATATGTATCAAAATGTCAAATTTTAAAAAATATCCACCTGGTGCAGTGACCACCCCTACCTCTAAATACGTCTCTGAGGGTCATTCTATTTTCCCACTACTGTCTGAAAAGCTGCGGTTAAAACATCCCGGTGAGTACAATAGTTTGAGAAAAACCACTAGCTATATCATGGAGGTGGATTGTCGACATTGGATATGCTACTTTTTTCCCGCCACTCATGTACACGATTTTCGTTTTAACACGTTGCACTCGCTATACGACTACAACAACGACCTCTAAACACGATGAATCGAATATATATATACATTATATATGTATATATGTATTGATATATGTGTACATTTATAGTGTAGTCTGTTCAAGCGAAAACCGATTGACACGGCACTGGTGAGTAGGATGGCGAAAGAGAGCAGTAGGTAGAAACGGAAAGAGAGAGAATGGAAATCTCGCTCGACAAGCGGGCTCGTTACCGCGACGGAGCGTACGCGAATAAAAGTGGTCTTGATTGAGTGGTGCCGCCGTCGACTTAAACGAACCGTGTTAAAAAGTTTACGGTTGTGGAGGTATAGGGGTTACCGTGTCTGGTGGTGATGGAGGTATAGGAGGGAGCGTAGTTGTATATTTGGAGGATAGAGTAAGAGCTGTGTACGTTCGGAGGGGTAGAGAAAAAACGCAATACGTGGTTTGTTTATATTAAATTATTATTATTATTATTTAAAAGTGCATAAAGTACTTTGCCACTGCTAATATAAAAATATGGAGGGCATCTGAATTAAAATATTTATATAAATAAAACTAAAGTGCGTAGTATCAAAATCGAATCCATGTCGTGAAAAAAAAACTAAAAAAATGTATAATATAATGACATTTGAGATTGAAAAAGATCTTAACCAAACAAGTCATATGGATATTTTTGTCATTATAGTATATTAAGTTGGATAATATATTATTGGAAAAATATTTTAATAACTGATGATCGATCGTTTTGTATTTTTACACGATAAAAATATTCAAAGTGAAATTCAGGATTGGAAAAACCTAAATACAGTACGCTATCAAGAAATTTGAGCTCTAGAGAAACAGAACTACTGCAATTTTTCGTGGAAATAATAGTGTTCACCAAGCACATTAAATTATGATTTTTAAACTTTTATTTAAAGACTATATTTACAATTATTCAGTTTTTTATACTCTTCTAAGGTGATGAAAACTCTTTATAATCGAAAAGAGAATCTCCCATTTTTCCCTATGAATCCTTAATCAGAAGACTTTTTTAAAAATCTTGACGTATATAAATCAAAATTCAGTCGAATGATCTTCGAGTTATTTTATTTTGTGCAAAAACGATAATAATAGGGCCGTGATAATAGGTAGGTATGAAAGATATGGTGCTATAATGATTGGAAATCTTGAATAATCAATATTACCCTAAACACGCTTCATAATATTTTGGAAAATATCCTAGTGTAATAAATAATACTATATCCAATTTAACGCCTGGTTTATATTCTTAAGGACTATCATCTTTGAACAAATGTGACATTTTATATATTTTTACTTGTAGATTAAAAACTATTCAATTGAATCAAAATTAAAATAAAAAAAATCACCTACTTAATAATTTAAAGTAAAAATGGGTAGTACGGATTCGAAAAATATTGTGCTACTGCAGAACATTTCTTAAGTGGTATAAAAAATTCTTAAAATCAATAAAAAAATTCCAAAACAATTTAAAAAAAAAAATAAATAATTGCTAAAGAAAAAAAAATGAAGGTGAACCATTCTGTGTTGACAACGTCAAGACCGCAAAGGTTCACCTCGATTGATCCCGAAACATCCTATATACACTGTATAGTGTTATCATTTTCGACCGCTTAAAGTCAAATAAATGGCCAAACCGATGATAAGGGCTGTGTGGAGGTTAAATATATTGTTTGCTCGTCGTCCGAAAACGACGTTGATTTTGCGTATACTGCGGGCACCAACCAACGAATATAATATCGTACACAAGTCTATAACACATATTATTATTATTATTATTATTATTATTGTGTACTAAACGTGATGTTATACACAATCGCCTACCGCTCCCGCGGCCGTAGTGTTTTGCGCATATTTATTACAATATCTTGCGTTTCGTCAGGACTATTATTATATATTTTTACGCGTCCACCGAATCGCACCGGTTAACCACTGGGATTGAAAACAGATAATAATATAATAAACTCAAGTAAGCCAGTGTGCACATCCTGTGGTGAACATCGACAGAAGAAAAAGATAATCGTCTTAGAAATAATTCACAAGACAGACAAGAAATAAATGTACATAAGATCGTGTATCACGTGGCATGCGTCCACGTGCGTATCTACCGAATAACGGTATTATGGCTAAAGACCAGATTATCGTGTAAATCGCAACTTTTTACTGCGTGTTCCAAATCCTACGGAAACAAGTTATAAATCCGTATCAAGTGAAGTAGATTAATTCAACCAAAGTTTTATTTTGCACTAAATTACCGAACGTTTTGTAGTTTTTGCACGGATTTAAAATTGTACGTCATCATAATTCACTTTTTCTTTTTGCAATTACAGCCATTGCATATCATTTAAACATTGTATTATGTATAAATATTGTTTAAATTATTTTATCCATGTTATTACACTTATCATTTAATAAAATACAATAAAATAAAGATACCAAAAATGTGCCAAATATAATAATATTATGATCGGTACACTGTTATTATTATGGTAAAATTCATAAGCCGTAGTGAAAAGGGTTGGGTTAGCTGTGGAGGGAAAAACGTAAAAGTATCCATGCCAGTAAATTTAAATACAATGTTGAAAATTAAATCGAAACCAGTATGCTTTATACTATAATGAACATTCACAAACATTATGATAAAAAATAAATAGTAATGCACACATGATATTTTACATACCTACATTGAAAAATAGTGTTATTCTATGATCATTGCTATACCTTGTATACCTTCACAAACAATGAAATTTTTCACGTTTTGGCATTTTAATTTCACGTTTTTCATCATTTTTTCGATTAAAAATCCAATGTTTGGTTATATTATATATAACCATCATTCGCTAAAAGTAGTCATAAAAGTTTTTTCATCCAACACACTAAGTTGATCAACCGGATATAGTCGTATACCTAACTTACCACGAACGACGGTTCTATCGCGTTTACATGTCCGTAACGAACGGACATAATATTATTACTTTAAAATAAAAGTTCGAAAACTTCCTAAAAGATTTCGGTACAGCAAGTAGTATAAAATAATGTCCCCTTGAGAGCTACTCCGGCTACTCGTTAAATACTTGTATTTTATGTCACTTAAATTTTCTCAGAATATTTCAACCAGGTTACAAGACGTATATTTCTTCTTCTAAATACTCATCTTAAATAGAACTCTCAACTAGTGTTCATTAAAAACATAATATTAAAAAAAAATAAACTATCAATGATGCATACAAGTACCTATAGTTTATTTTTCTACAAAAATGAACGCAAAACATAATCAAATTTGTAAAGTCCATGATGTTTTTGTCTTACTTCATATAATTTACTATTACTATATTTGAACACTAAATTTAGAGATATTATATATTTTACTTTTTATAAAGCACCATTCTAAAAAAATAGGAATATTCTACTGCAGAGATTTAAAAAAGTTTTCCCTCGGCTGTTTCACGATTGTTATTATTATTATTATTATTATTATTATTAAAGCCGAAGGTAATTCAGCGCGAGTCAAGGATCTCTTTATTTAATGTTGGTGTGCGTTTTATTATTAAAATTTTTTAATCGAGTTTACTTAAATCACACGTATATAGTACAACGACTTTCTGAAGTATCCATTACGTAAGTTTTCAGCGTAGTTAAGTGTAATAATACCACGTCGAGTACGTATGAATAAAAATCTGATAAAAATATTAAATAATAAATTAAACACGCTATTTTTATTAATATTATTTGGGGATTGGTGAAATCATGATATTTATGGTATAAATAATAATAATAATGTGTATAATAAATGATTAATTTTAAAAGCATATAATTAAAGCTTAATTTTGACTGGAAATTACATTAAATTGAAAATAGTTATCTCAATATTCTGAATGAAATATTTAATTCGATTTCTAATACATTAAATATACTGGGACTATGTCTAATTTTTGAGATATACGTATTAGTTATATTATTTCTATTTCCTATAAATAGAACAAAAACATCACAGACTTTAAAAGAATTAGTCATATGAATCATTTCCAATAAACAAGCAATACATTTTCAAAATATAATTTATAATATAAAATATTTCAATTAAAAAAAAAATATGACATTCGACGGAAACACTGTGTTCTATATTTCTCAATGATTTATTGTTTTCACGCAAAATATACTCCAAATATTTGCCGTGTACTCCCAAAAGATTTAAGTGCGAGACGCTCGTAAAATCAGATTTATTGGTACCGAAATACAATTTTTACAGACACTCGTCCAGAGTACCCCTCTCTTTCTCCTCAAATAACTCTCAAAATTGTACCAAACCGATCGCATTTCGTCTGCCCGTCTAGACGTCGAGCATTTATAATAGCAATTTGACGATATAAACTTATACAATGATAACACTAGGACGCACTGGGTCATCGTTTATAGAAATATTATCTTACAAGGAAAACACTTCTACATCGAACTATCAAAATTAAAAACGGCGATTACCGCAAAAAGACGATACGAGATAAACAGTTATAAATTCATAATTTTTAAAGTACGTAAATATTATCGCTGTCATAATTCTTATTACACAATTATTATAGTGCCTTTTATTAATAAAATCACCACAGCTACATGAAATATTTTTTTATAATAAAAACATAAAGGATGATTTGTTCGAGAAAAACTTGACAAGACCTGTAAATATTTATTAAACATCATGTTATTGTTAATTATTTCATATGTGTTTTTATATTATATATTTACTTTAATTTGGAGTAATTTAAATGGTTACATATTTTATACAAATATTATTATAGAGTCTGTAGACTGTATACGACGTAAAAAAAAATAAGACAAAATGAAAACTTACGTGTTAAATGTATAATTTTTGTTTGAAACTAAACTTTTACTAGGTATTTATTTATTTTTTAAAACAATCATTATGTTAACGTGATGTCTATGAGATGCAAATAATTCACGTAATATTGTTTTTGATACGTTTAAGCGTACAATAACAAAGTACTGTACATGGTTTAACAAAATGAGTGAACTTAAAATTTAAAATGCAAAATATAATGGTAGGTAGGTACCTAGATACATTTATACGTAAATAACGGAACTTTTATCAGCCTAGATCCATTTGATTTACTAAAACTGAGTACCAGAGTCTGGTGGTGCACACAAATCTCCTACCAAATCAACGTGTGATATTTTTCAGAGAAAATTCGATTATATTTGACGGGTTTCAATAAACGCCCCCGAAAGTGAGTATAAGTATTTTATCGGTTAATCGAATTATTGTTGTTCGTAAAAGACTTATCATTCAAGCTAGAAAATACTACAGAAATAAAATGTTTTTTTTGTTATTTTTATTATAATTAATTAATTTAATTATAATTCTAAAAAATAAATAATTGAAATCGATTGGACTATGTCGATTTCCACAAGCGGTTTTAGTTAGACCGTATTCCCCGATCTTGGTAATAAAAATAAGTGAAATTTGCAGCGGTGGCCATTGGGCGATTATTCACATCGTAAATACCGTCACGTATATTATAAATTATTATAAAACGCTAGCTTGGGTAGTGAATACCGTTGTTAAAACGTTAAAATGTGGTCCAAACTCGACGCAATTGTATATTTGTGTTATAATAAATCGTATCGGATATTATAATATAATTATATAAATATACATATAATGGATTATAATTTAAAGCAGACACTCGACAGCAGCGGAGAGCGTTTTCAAAAAAAAAAAAAAATTATTTCGCCGTTTACTGCCGGCGCTAAAATGTATAAAAAAAGAATAATAAACACAAGTATACGAGGAAAACCTATCCTCCCGAAAGCACCGAAAGCCTTTTGTCCGTCCCGGGTCGACGACGACAATTTAATCGTGTGTATATACACGCCACCGGCGGTGAATCCGACTCCAACGATAATAACAACAGCAACAACAACAACAATACAATACACGACATTATTGTTATACGAGTTGAATTTACACACGCGCTCCCTTTGCATTTTGAAAGCCAACTCGCACGTTATTTATATTAAATTTAGAATATTATTGTGTTTGCGAAACTCACGCACCAGTGTATGTGTGAGCGCACGCTCGACCTACACAGTGTTGCAGCAGATAACCGACGCTGCCGCATATAAATTACAAGCGAAATAGGATCGGCGGGGTCAGAGTGGCTGAGTAGTACAATGTAAATTTCGCGAGGAGGTGCGAAAAACGAGTTTCGGCTTTTATTTTTTCAAACCATTGTGTGTCGTTTGTGCGAGACGCCTCTGTGTTGTAGCAGGTCTCTCTTCCACACCATATCTTTCTCGCTCCATCTCTGCCAGTTATTCTCTCTCGTTTATTATTGTATCCTCTATCTGCGTTAGGCGTGCGTTTATCATAATAATTATTGTGTGCCACGATAACGGGTCGTTTTTATATTATATTACAATAACGTGTGTAATTTGTTTCCCGACCACAGTACAATCGGTCCGCGGCATTAAACGTGTATATTATTATTCGCAATATCATAATGCGATCATTGTTACGACGCAGACCCGAACATCGGATACCGCATACCGGGTTTTGGTTCTGTTTGCCGTGCTGCGACAGTCCACTACATTTCTCAACGACCATTTTCTCGCATACACCCGATAGCAACGAAAACAAAATAAAAAAACTTTTTGAGCAAAACTCTAAGCTACATAATAAGTAACAATATTACGATAAAGGCAGCTGCCGAGACTCTAATGTCAATATTGCTTTAATCCTTTATCAAAAACCACGGAAAAAAAATATTTTTTATAAAACGTCCGTATCGTAAAATATTATTGGAAATTTATTTTTGCGGTTTCCGGTGGTCTTCCAATACGCCGTACGTCATTAAAAAAACTCGAGAATATTAAATAATGACTTTTTTAGAATACATACAATCTACAGTTGCGCCGGTAACAGGTGGTAACCACGAGGTCTCCAAATTATCAGCTCCTACCGGAAAATTACGTTTAACGAGAACCGACAATAAATCGGAGTTTTTATATCATTATTATAATATCGTAAAGTCAAATGCTATTTTATGTCAGTATCAACCTAACGTAAACATTAATGACAATATTTTTGTCAGAAGTCGATGCACAAACGGACACCGTTAGTGAATATGTTCACCGAAAGCATCATAAACAAGCCACAAAACGAATGTAAAATGTGTATATTATTGTTATAACATACGAAGTATTATAATTACACGAGCAAAATGGGTGTTATTGATGACTGCGATTTGTGAGTATCGAATTTAGAACACGCTTTACACGGGTTCGTCGGATATTGCATAATATTATATGATAATATATTATAAAATAATATGACATTATTTGCTATCGGTAGCATATTCACAACAAAAATAATAATAATAATAATAATAATAATAATAACAATAACAATATGTAACCGTGTGTTACTACCTTTCCGTGACGACACAACGCTCGAATCGGACCAAAAATATTGGCATTTGGCATGTTTAATAATATAATATACTTTATAAATAAAAATTTAGTTTTAATTCGGCTACAGACACTAAATAATAAATTTGTCTATATTTGATTTTTACAGTACCTACTAATCAAATTGCGTTAAATTGTATACATATATATTAACCATAAGCGTTTGTATTTATTTTGACAGCCTTCCCTCTTCCTCAGAAATTGTTGATGTGAGTACCAATGAATATATTGCATAATTCCAATCGTGCATTTACGTTATAGCTATTATTGTTTTTAGTGCTGCTATACTTTTTACTTGGCACATAAAAAGTTAAAACCTTGTTATCTGTACATCGTAAATACAAAAAAAGGCACAATAACCTTTAATATACACTGGCACCAGTATAATTTTGAGGCAATAATAATAATAACAATTGTCGATATTGGTGTGTATTGTCGATTTATCGATACATTCTATTTAATAACAACAGTAAGTCACGACGGTAATATCGTTCAAATCATTATATTTAATGCGTTAACTGACAACGTTCATACGATTTGAACGTCGTGCGTTAGACGAAATTATATGTGCAATTCATAATATTTTGTAGTAATTATTATAGTTGCGATCATCGTTATTAATATCGTCACGTCTATAAAATTTGTAAATCGGTATAGCACTCGAACTTTATCCACCAAACTGTTATTTTGGTGATTTTTATATTTATTTGTGCGCTACTCCAATACTGGAATCGATTGTTGAAAATATTGACAGCGTGCCAAAACAAAATATTATTTGCAACCATATTATTATATTGTAGCGGATATTTTTTAGTGTTTTTGGTTGTAAAATATATTATTCTATGTTTTTTGTTTGTTTCGTGTGCTCCATATATTATAATATTAAAATATACAACATTTCTTTTTTCTTTTTTCTCCACAAAAAAACAAAAAAAAATAAGAAAAAAAATCGGCCGTCCGTATAACAAACGTTCAATAGTATTCAAATATTCTCATATTTTTGAGGTTTGACAAAATATTGATAAAATAAAATGAACATAATACAACTTTAAGGTTTTTTTTATTCAAATATTAATGTAGTTCCGTCGAATATATTGATTAAATACTCGTACCCGAATCGCAGTATATATATTTTAATCATAATACTAGAATACCATAATTGCGTAAAAAGTATTTGGTACAACTACAATACATAATTAACATTTCGTAAGGAGATAAATTATATTAAACATAATTTTGAGTATTATGCCACGCCCGCTTTACATATTTCACGTAGAAAATCGTTTATTTTTTATTACGTCTACGGAATAATTTAAAATCCTGAGTTACCTATATTGTGTATAATAATAATAATAATAATATACATCGTTTTATTTACGACAATACAGCCCGTATGATTAACGATTTTTATTCTTTTGGAAAATTTGTTATTCGATAACTGTCTCGGCTGTCAGCGGGACGCGTCGCCGTGGTCGCCATCCCGCAAGAGAAATCTTTATTAAAAATATTTTATACTCTCAAATATTTTATATACGCTTTATATCTCACCGTTAACCTCCAAAGACACCGCAAACAACAAAGTTGAATTGGTATAATGCATATTGATATTGCTTATACTGTTACGGTGCTGTCAAATGTTATTCATAATTTTTTACATCCCCTCTCTATCATGATAATATATCGTCAAGAGTAAACCTCAATCCGTTGTGTGCGAAAATAATAATATTTGCACGGCCATGCATCGTATCAAACTTTGATGTATTGAAAAATCTGTTATGCAAACAACAGCGTATATAAATATAATAATTATTATCGTAATTTAGATTCATATAGTAATATAATTTAAATAACGTCAATATTATTATATTTATGTATACAAGATACAAACAATCGCCCAGTTGACATATGGAATTTATTGTTTCTGTGATATTCAATATCAATAAAAATCAATGTTTATATTTGCGTAAAAAATCCACAGACGAGTCAATTGCACTTATAATTTTGAAATTTTGTACACAGAGCATGTGCATATTAAAGCCCTATTTGTATTAACGAGAAGCTCACTCAGGGATTTTTTGGATCGCGTATAACAATTATATTTTGTTTGTACATAGTAACTGTTGATTAAAGAAGCCAAAACAGTTATTATAATTGGATATAATTTTAAATCTGTACTTTATTTACAGAAAAAACAACCCGAATCACTGTGTTAAATATCTTTGGAGTTATTAGATTTAATTTTACTGAGTTTAAGAATAGGTAAACATATACGAGCATTTAATTTTCCACGGACAACTTCGTGTAGAATTAGCTAGTAGATAATAGTGCAGATATTTGTATATTAAAGTACTTTGTACTATAATGTATTTTATGATTTCGTCGTAAGATTTTTTTTTTTATATCGCTCTTGTTCCAGACGTGTAAATCAAGATTGAAAATTATAAATTGAACCAGAGAAGCGCATACGTTGCGTTTTATGCAGTAATGCATTTTAGCAGTGACGCGTACGTATGTTTCGTTATTGACACTGCACTCGTCTAGTATCGACAGTATCGCCCATGGCGAACAATACATTATGCACTATGCAGTATGCACTGTCGCCGATTCGAGTAGTACCTATAAAAGTTTAAGTTATACGAGAATTGTTTCGAACAACAATCGACCCAGAAAACGATAACGATCTACCGTTAGTAGGAAGTAGCGTGTTGTCCATGTCTGCTTATACATTGTGCATATATGCATTCGGCGAGATAAATTTCGTGCCGTCAACTTAAAGTTTGATGTTATTATTCACTGTTCTAATATTATTAAATCTAACGACGCGAAATCGGTTCTTATTAAATCGAATTTGCTATTATTATACTATATCGTATACGTTCGTTAGACGAAAACAGCGCGCATGTGGGCGTGGCGTGTTTTTATCGTTACCGTTTCCTGTTCAGATCGAAGTTTGAAACAATATTTCGTACTGAGATAATATATACCACCGCAAAGCGCAATAGAAGAACCTCAACTGCGGTATACAACAATATAATATCATGTAATAATAATAAGGATTTTATGGTGGTATAACCACCAGAGACGCAGTGCACTCATTCCAGCTCTGATGTATCTCCAAGAGAGAGAATCATAGCATACTTAAATGCCACGGGAAACCATTATCAGTGAGCTTCCGTATAGTGCAAACAACTAACAGGTACAATAAAGTTTTTTTTTGTTTCCGGGATCGCAGTAAAAATATTATAATAATATTTAAACAAATCTATTATATAATTTATATTTTATTATTGCTATTATTATTATTTTTTTTTTTTTTTTATCAACAATATTGATCTGATTTTATGGCTACAAAATGTATACCGTTACTATAATTACTTTATGCTGAAAACGTCGAATAATAATTCAGGCATCTAATGTTTTGGAATGTCAACTTCACACGCAATAAATTACGAATTTAAGCACTTGCACTGCACCCACTAAATTACGATTTTATAATATAACATACAAATAGTGTACATAATATAAAAATTTAGACGTAAACTTATTATACGTACCACTACAAAATATTTTGTTATACTAATACAACATTATCATAAATTTGAAAGAAAAGCTATGATCGACTTAATTATTCAAATAGTTTTAAAATCAAAGTATATAACTTTGAAGTACTTATCGCTATAGTAGATAGAAATGAGTTTAAATTCATACAGCACAAATACGAGTGATAGTATTGAAAAAAAGTGATAGTTCGCCAAAAAAAAAAATATTAAAACACGATATACTATTTATTTTATAACACTATAAATCATAAGTTAAAACTAATATATTATTTGCAAGCCGATATCGATTTAGTTAATTATTCAAATCATTCGTTTGAATGTTAACATAAATATATAAAAATAAAAACAAAATGTTTTCATTAAGAGAATTTATAGCGCAATCGTTGGCCACTGAAATAATCACTCCGTTCAGTTAGTGATAGGTAAAAGCACCATTATATTAATTAATGTAATAGTAGTAGAGCCAGAATGGAAAGAGAGTCGAAGAGGGATGTATTTTTTCACTATATAATAATAAACGATTCAAAGATTATACTTAAAACGAGTGGTGTGGCTCTTTTTGTCGTCCCGTAATAAAAATGGCAATTATAGCTTTACTTTCGTGTTAAGTACGATGAAAAAAAGCGATTATTTTGCAAGGATTACAACGATATCTCCAAGGCACAGACTCTCCTACCGGACAAAAACTACCTATGTAAAATATATATAAATACACAATGATATCGTTATGTGACAGTGTCCTGAGTATATAATAATTATCGTATAATGCTATTGTGCAGTTCTCGGAAACGTCTGCCGCACATGCAAAAATAACGGGGAAAAAAATAACTTGTTTTTAGCTTTATTCGTAGTAAAAAATATTAATCGTAATAATAAATAGCCCTAGCTGTTGATATATAATCGGTTAACATTAAATCGTTATGATATCGAAATATTAGTTTAAAAATATGTTTTGGTTTGAGAGTTCATAATATTAGGTGCACGAAAAGAAATAAAATGATACCCTTAATAGCAATATAATGCATGAAAAATTCGTTCTAAAAATGTGTGTCTTCCGTACATCGTCGTATTTTTGTAAAATTACATAGATGATTAAAAATACAAATTTGTGTAATGGTAATTCCGTAACAAGACGGAACAGGAAAGAGACACTATTACAATCAAATAATTTATCGACAAATTTAGAAGTGGAAAATATATAAATCCATAATCAATTAAAGGGAATAGAAAAATAATTTTAATAAGATACGATGTTAGCAAATCGATTAACACCTTTTGATTACATTTTAATGTTTCAAAGTGTTTAATACTTCATGAATGGTTCAAACGTTATTCGTACACAATGCTTTATCATAAGTACGTGATAATAATAATATTACATAAATATTTTGCTGCAGTTAAAATCAATGGAAATATTGTCGAAATCATACGACGACAACAATAATAATGACATAATACATAATACGAATCCCCCCGAGGGAAAACCGATAAATTCACTGTGGCAGTCAGACTATCGTTAAGCGCTGAATTTATATGTTTTTATGAAACTCTATAGTATATACAAATACGATACTACGTTTATTTTATACTGACGTTTTGTTTTTTATAAAAGTGTAATATTTTTTACCGATTTAACTAGATGTCCGCGTGTGTGCGAGGATAATCTAGCGTTTTTCGCAGTCTCTGGCGAAATAAATGCGCATGATAATAATTAATGATACATTTACGTATGATATGGACACCAATTGTACAAATATTCTAATGTATTATTAGTTCATATCTAAAATTCGTTCATCATTGTTACCTATTCAAATTATAATTTGTTTTGTTTTTATATTTGATCTATAATGACTCGTTTGGGATTGACCGTAGGAACTGATTTCTTTTAATGACTTTTAATGATAACATGAATAAGAACACACATATCATCATTATTATGTCACTTAAAAATAAAGGGCCGCATATTTTAGGGTTTCATATTATGGACAATTTTTTACGGTGTCTTTGTCACTTTCTTTCTTGCTTCCAAAGTCGAAGGATAGCTGAAAACTAGACTTTTCAACGAAAAAAAAGGTAGTATTAGGAAGCGATAATCATTTAGTAATTGAGACAGTTTAGTCATACCGGACGTGAGTTGATCACCATGTGCGTACATGCAGAAGGTGAATCGCGATTATGTGTGTACATTTACTCGGCATGCAAGTAAGTTTCCGTATCCTAGTGCGAAAGGAAGTACGAATGAGCCTACTTAGCTTGTAAGCGTACCATCTAGTGTGAGTGTACACACTAACATTGTGCATTTTTCGGTCCTGCGTGCATTTAATAGGCTAGTCATCATACTCAGCGTATATTATGTACGTATTTTATTCATTCTTTGTCCCAAATTTATCACTATCACACGGAGTCATAATAATATAGTTCAAACGATAAATGCCCACGACTATAAATGAGATTTTTTTATATTTTATAGAATAATGAATTATGTATAGGTACGGCTATTGTTTAATTTCCGAGCACATGACCTCAAAAGCTATCCAAACGTCACGAAACGATGTTATTAAAATATTATTGGGTGTTACGACGGCGGGAAGCGCTGTAAATTTTTACGGATTAACACAGCCTGTATACGTGTCATCAGGTTAAATATTATTTCCATGCGAATGACTGCAATCAGTCGCGTGTTGGCAGGGCGCGGTGTTGACCCTTACCTTGAGTAGTCACGTATGCCGTATTAAAGGATTGTACAAAACGTAGTTTTAACGACTCTCGTCGACGTACACTATATTGTTATACAAAACCGTACAATAATAATCTATGGAGAGGGAATAAACGCTACGATATCATTATTAAGACAACATTTGTAACGATTTTATCTGGACATTATAACTGGAATGAATGTAAAAGGAAGAGGGACGATGAATAAGCCAATCGAGAAACACAACTACAACGTCCTAAAAACTGATATAATAATTAAGATGTGTAGACGAACATAAAATTAATAGGTATAAATAAAACCAATATAAAAAATCGTGATATTGGCAAAAAAACAAGGGTCTAAATCCAAAGACGATTAATAAATAATATGTTAGGCAGAAAAAAAAATAATTACTATCTATGTTTAAGACATAAGAACAAAAAGTGTAAATTAATGACAAACGACTTTTGCAATTAAAACTGAAAATCGATAAAAAAAAAATAACTATTAACAATCTGTGTTAATCGATCATTGGGTGGCAATTGATAATGTTCGATAATCGAGCGTCGTCGTTCCTATATCACTTACGTTCTATTCCGTATTCGACGGGTGGAACAAGACATTCAACAGCGACATCATCGCTGTGCGTATGTAACGTATTTATTGTTGACTCTAAAGAATAACTGTACACTAGTGATTGTTACTTCAGACGATTTGCGATGTACTAATGAGTATTTTCTGTTATTCATTACGCTCAAAATATTATAAAGTCTCGTTACGATATATACTTATCCGGGTAATTTCGCATCATAATCGTTTTGTATTTTGTAAAAGCGTGAGGTAAATATGAGATATTTTTTTGAAAAGCGTTTTGATCACAAGAAGATCATCAACTCGTTACCGAAGAAACCGAATTAATATTACACGTGACTCTGTAGTGATATTTCGGGATATGTCTACATTTGAGAATGTACATTCATCAATATATTTCAGTGGTTGAAACCAAAATTATTTTTAGTTTTAATTTTATTTTTAAACATTAGTATTGATTTTGTATGATTTCAATTTTTGTTTTGATTACTGGTATTGATTTTTTCCTATGTTTATTTCGTTTTCTATACTTATTTCAATTTTTAATGGTTCTTACCGGTATTTAAAACTTGTATTGAATACTGTTTTCAAGCCATAAATTATACTGGATCGTCAGACAAAAATAATTATAATCATAAAGACTACACTTTTTTTACACACTTTTCGGCATCGTATACATTTGCAATTCCAAGAATATTGTGACAATAATAATGCATTGGTGAAGAAAGTCTAATACACTCCGAGTATGCAATTTTGTTACATCAGCCTTTGCAATATAGTACACTTTTCTCCTATTTGACAAACCTGGCCTATGATTTCGATTTAAATTTAATATTATTATTATTTTATTAGTCAAACTTCCATAACAGTATTACGGTGCTGTCGAATTTACTAGTTTATAATTTGTTAAATTTGCATACAATTCAAAAAATTAGTTTAGGTTAGTTTTTACGAATAAAAAATGTATTTTTAAATTCCTCTAATAAAGTACGATTTAATAATTATATTATCATATCTATCCTTTTCAAAAGTGTTATTAAGTATATAAATTAGAATGTTTTTTTTTTTTTTTGAATATGTTCTACCTATTCTTAAAATATTATTATTAACTTAGTTAAAAAAAAAAAAATTACCAAATATATATTTATTTTATAATTACAGAATTCACATAAATTTAGTTTTACCTATAAAAATTTACTAAGTTTACATTTCTATGGTTTAATTATACCAAAAACACAGATATTACTTATATTACTAAATATATAGTCTAGGTAGTAGAAAGTTGGTACCTATGTCCTATATACTCATACCTTATGCATAGATAGTTACTTAAAACTTTGTTTTCAAAGAAATCTATAGCATTCGATTCATTATATTATATAAATATTTTTAATATTGTATAATTACTAACATCTTGCATTAGCATATTTTTATAGAATAGTCTCGAGTTATAAATTAATATATTTTTTTTTTTTTTTTGGTATAAATGTAAAATAATTAATTAAAATAAAACGTTTGAGTTTACACTCGTTTTTATATTTTATTTCCTGTATACAAAAAGAGGAGATTAGACGATTTTAAGAACTTTAAAATTATTATTATGCCATATTAAGGCATATTTATATATATATATATATATATATATATATATATATATATAATATACCCATTTTCTCCCCCTATAACTTTAATTATATATTTTAAAGTATTTTTAGTTATTCTAATTGCATATTCTCATGCATATTTCAAAAATGTTTTGAACCCCATAATAATTATTTATTTATATAAAAAAAAAAATAGCTGCATATTTTATAGCATTGCTTGGTAAATTTAATTGCATATTTTAAATATTTTAAGTACAATAATAAGTGTACCGAACCAAAGTTGTTGTTAACATATATTTTTAACATAAGTTGGTCGAAGCGCCGTGATATTTCAGAAAATATAAGTCCCTAAACCTAATAAAGGATTGCGAACCCACGAACAGCTTGACAAACACGCCAAACTTTAATAACTACCGACAAACATATAAAGGTTTCGACAACCGTCCGACGAAACCATTCCAAGCGGCAGTCGGTAATCCAACCGAAAGACTAAACACAAACTGACAAATATACCACGTACGCATATAGACACGATTTTTCTATACCGGTCAACGAACGCCAACGTCCAAATGTAAATATCGCTGTGAGCAATCGTTTTCTGTTGTAAATTATTATCGTACGGGTTGTGGAATTTATTTCGATTAAATATAAACATATACCTACGATATTTCCGTGTGGATATTTCTCTATCTGGACCATTCTGTATCATCCTTATATATTAAGCTATAGTTAAGTGGTTACCTATCGATAAAAGACAGATTTTATCCTCGACAGTTGTTTCAACAGATAATGGTTTATGTAAATATTTTAGGTATGCTTAAGAATACCATATTATAATGCAACGGTATCTCATATTACAGCAGTATATTTCAACACGTGACTTAATATTATTATTATCCAATTTGTTATGGAAACTCATTCATTTTAATATTTTTTTTCCTTATATAACTCGTATTATAATCATATTACTAAATATCATTATGGTAGCAGGTGGGAGAGGAAAAAATTTTTCTAACATAATATTTTACGAACAGTTCTTACCTTTGTGTTTAGACATGGTGACGGATTCCAGAGGCTTGTAGAGTTTCACCGACGTGGGATCGGTGAACGGTGGCGGAGATTCGGTACCAGATCTGGAACTGCTGCACTCATCGTCCTCTAGCTCGTCCTTGACCGTCTGGTTTTGTTGCTGGTGTATAAATAATATTTGTTGTTGTTGTTGCTGCTGTGGTTGTTGGTGCTGCTGTTGTTGGTGAAACATCAGTTTTGGTCCCAATTTCTTCACCGCGTAGTATCGGGGCATGGTAACGTAGTTGAATCGTCGTCGGAGTAAAGTGAGAAAAAAATTCTCCTCTTATATATAATATAAATATATAAAATAAAAAACAGATCTAGACTGAATTGAGCACTAATCGATTATCGCTCTGCAGATACTGTCTGTACTGATTATAATATTAATGTATACCGTACACTAATAGATTACCTATACCTAATACATATATTATTGCTTTTCGTTCGTTCGGGAAAAAAAAAATTCAATACTAACGTTCCGTTATCACTATAATATTGCTAATTATCATTATTATTGCCGTAATGGATACAGTAGTCGCGTTTTTGTGTATGCCTGTTCGGCGCTTTCGCAGATCCGTCAGGGAAGCCGACAAACGATTACCTACACAGGTAAATATTGCTTATCGCTCAAATTGAGCTTGTCGTTCAAACTGCAACAGAAGTCTCCTCGGGGCGAACGACTTTTATTGGCCAACCATGTCTGTTTCGACTCGTTTGGCGTCGACGTGAGGAGTACAATTCGATGGTAAATACCACTGTCTCGTCCACCGGTTGCACAACCACGACTTTGTCGAACCTGAAACACAAAGCGTAAATCGTACAATATCAGCACGGTTCACGTATGATAATTACGATTTCAGATGATCGTATAAAATGATTTATATATTATTTAATATTTATATTTATACTAAGATACTAGATAATAATACAAGTGCACTTAAAAAATATAAAATATAAAATGCACCGCACAAGGAGTATGCCGATTTTACTTTATTTTTGACGTGGTTTATGACAGCAATTACTTCAATGAGGATAAAAACATGATTAACTCTTTTTTTTTTTTATTAGACAAAAAAATCATCAAATAACAAATTTTTCGACAAACAGTTCAATAATGCCTTATCGCATTGTTTATAATATTATCAGTTAGGTACTCAATTTAAACATACGAGTACGAGAAAATAAAATACAATATTCTTCCTCAAATCAATTTTTATATTCTGACAAACGTCACGTGTTTAAGATATTTTTTTCGTGGGGAGGGATACCCCTCTTTTTAACTTTTTGCAATTTTTCGCATGTCGTACCGTTTTCTTTTCTTTCGTCCACATACAAATATACGTATACAATATAATAAATGAGACTGATACTATATATTATATCAATCTGTGTCGAAAGTTTTACAGCGGTTGCGATTGTAGCTGGTTCCTTGAAAAAAAGTTTAATTTCGTTCGGACAAATCGTGAAGTAATATTATTATATCTCGATACACTCGCAGGACCTGTAGCTACAATTTGAAACGTGTATTTTTATTTTGATATAAATACGTTTTGACATTTATTATATCAGTTATACATTATTGTATTGCAGGGATTTTGTAAAATATGTTTTTCATTCTTTACATAATTTTATTCGAACAATATTTTGGATTTCAAATAAGTACGCAATTCATGTATTTTTTTCACGTATGTTACAACTATGAAAATGTGATTGATTTGTCAAAAGAATTGAGACAAAAAACTTACCGAGAACAAAAATTATGCAATTTTTCAATTTTATTTTTTGAAAGTTACGACGCATGTCCCGAGTAATACAATACTTATCACGTCACAGATTTAAATTTCGTTGCCAACAACCACTACGAATCGATCTATATAATGTGAAAGTACGATCAATACATTCAACAATTTAACAGTTATTGAAAATCAATTGAATAATTATTTAAATACTTTTTTTAAATAAATATTTCAAAAATGTTTTAAATATTTTCTTAGACATATTCATACTTGAAAATACAATACTTTAATATAACTACTTTTCAAAATTCAAAATAATTATTCTTTACTATTAAGATTGTTTTTTAATAATCATTGTAATATTATTTTATTTATAGTTAAAATAAAATATTGAACATTTTTTTTTTTATTTCATTAACGATAGTTTATTTTTTAATATTGGTATACAATTATTTCAGAATACTCTAATATACCCTAATACGTTTTTTTTTTATTTTCGTTTAAAGTAAAATTTGAAATAGGTAGTACTAAATTCCAATGA
The DNA here is from genome assembly GCF_020882245.1 of Rhopalosiphum padi. Classification (NCBI taxonomy): domain Eukaryota; kingdom Metazoa; phylum Arthropoda; class Insecta; order Hemiptera; family Aphididae; genus Rhopalosiphum; species Rhopalosiphum padi. The sequence goes on from NC_083597.1 coordinate 73,135,546, forward strand.
TACTTGAATGGTATATTGTAACGTTGAATTAGTAATTCCTTATTACCAACTAATTGGCTTACCTACTTGTATAATACCAAGTATTTCTATTTTTTCTTGAAAACTTTTTCTCAAAATTATTTAAAATTATTTTCAAATTAATATAATATTAGTATCTGTATTTAAGTATAATTTTAAAGTTATTTTTACAAAAGTGAAATTTAAATCACAAGTATCAGGAGAACCGATTAAAATTTAACGATATTTTTAACGTATGTCGTCGTTTAGGATGTACTCGTGACAGTCGGTTAGCTGTAACGCTGGCATAACATTTAACATATAACTCTGGACATTAAGCGTCACATAACCCAATTGCGGTGAGTAAACGGGGTGCCAGGGTGTGCCAACACGTTAAAGGTAACTCAGTATTATGGTGAAACGCTGCGACCCACTTTGTATATTTTAATGTAGACGGTGTAACGCGTGTACGCTATACACCCGCCGGACCGCGTTAATATTATTGTAATAATATTACAATATTATATTATGTTAATTGGTGCTCATTGCTCAAACGCGCACGTGCATAATACTATTATTATAATAATTGTTATGCGGCAGACTCCGCCGACACCGCAATTCGCGATCGCATGAAAGGTTATTGTATTAATAGCATTATTACACTACCTAGCTGACGCCGTCGTGGTGACTTCTATAATTTTTTTTTTTATCATCTTCGTCGTGTTAAAAACGAATAATTTTTAAACGGCTCCGCAGACGAGAACGTTCGTGATGCATGTAATAATCGGTAGACCACGCGTGTTGTAGTTTTAGCAACTGGCTGTTTTTTTGTTACATATATTATGTAAAGTACCTGTAACGCCGAATATTTTTAGGTTTTTTTTCGGCATTTACACGTTATTATTTAATTTTCTGTCTACCACCGCGCACTGGTTATCCACCCATTGAAAAAAAAAAACTATACTTGAGGGTTTTCATCATGTAAAAACGTTTGAACAACTATAGGTGCACAGGGAATTTTAATAATATAAAATAAATATAAAATAAATATACATATTAATTACTGTTAATCGTATTTCCCTAACTTACATATGATCTTAAAAATGAATTTGAAACAAACAAAACATTTTAAAATAGATATGAAATAAATATTTGTTGATTTAATTTGTATGTTATTATAACACATTATTCGTTTATACATATCGAATACCGAGGGTTTAAATATTAATCAAAATTATAATAGGTATATCAATACTTTTTATATATCAAATGTTATGTAGGACTTAATTAATTTTTAGGTCAATCGTATGAAGAAAAACTTAAAATAACTTTACTATTAGACGATATCATATAATATTTGATTGTCTATGGAATACTTTATTTCTATCAGTATTTTTAAGAATAAAAATACTGATATTTAATTAAGAATTTATATAATATTTATTCTTAATTTTCATTATGAAACAGTTAGATATAATATTATACAGTTCGAGTTAGTAGATAAATACAATATTTGAACTCCAAATATTTGTTACGATATCGTTACTAGATGATTATCGACTCAATTGTCAAAGCATAGGACGGATATATTAGCCGTACTAATAAATTTTTAGATTAACCATTAATCTTGCAACAATAAATTTTTCTAAAATAAGGTATTCATCACATTATAATAGTTTTTACCATAAACTATATAGTAATATTAAATATTTTTTATTTTAATTTTTAAGTTTTTATGAAAACAAAATTTTCAAAAATATATTAGTCACCTTATATTAGTGGTTAAATTATATTATAATAGTATACAAATTAGACAATCTAAAAATATATATATACTAAAGAATATTAACCAACATAAAATACACACTCAACATTTTTCAGATCCATCCAAATTATTATTGTATATTATTACCAGAATGACTTGCTGTAGCTTATTAATTCGATTTTACCATTAACCACATGAATATACCTTAAAACGTTGATTATACAACCATATTCAAAACATACGGTAATGTACTAATTAAAATATAAAAACAATAAATAAACAAAATCGTTTATCCTACTACTAATTATATAGGCTATTTGTTATAATAGAAGCTAAAATATTTTCACGACAATAAACGTTATATTCTTTCAAACAACATATAAGCAAAAAAAAAAACCGTCTAAAAATATTCTACTAGCAAGTATACCAAATGCCCACACTCAACCCAAAATAAAATCGTATGTTGCAGCGAAAAAAAACTAAAAACCACAACTGTCTATTTCTAATATTAATTTTAAATTAAATAATCAGTCCACTAATTTACATTTTTTCCTACGTTATAAATGCATTCAAGATACTACAATCCATTTTAGTTTAATATTTAAATTACCAGATCTTCAGTCCTTAATTTTGTTTTAACTTTATGTTATGTATTGTAAAAAAGTGTTAAAGTAACCAAATATGCTCTTATAGTAATTTTTGACCACTTTGACCTATATCTTATACTTAACTTTTGACAAATAAGATAATACCACACGTGGCCACTTTCAACTCGCTTTATATTGTATATATATATTTGTATTAAATTTTACAGTAAAACGTGCATGACCTGTATCAAGTCAAATGTTCCGAAAATATACAAAAAGTAAGGGTACTATTTGATTAAAAGTTTGCCTCCTTGTATAAAATACGAAGAAAATATGTTTAAGCAAAATTATGTGCAGTGATATGCGACAAACGCGCGTATTAGTACAGTTGGTATTTTTTTACAAGGTTTGGTTAATGTCATCGGAGTTTAGTAATAAATGTTTCATAAAATTAAAATAATAAAACAATGACAAACTCGAAAAAACGCTTTAATAATTTAATAATATTAGGTATTTACAGTCGGTTTGTACATGGTTGGCGTGCGAATCGTTTTATTCGAAACAGCCGAATTTCCGGGAAACGTATAAAAAAATAAAAAGACGCTTGTAATATTATTATATATACGACATGTGAAATCGCCGCCGACTTTGTTTTAAATTTCGTCTCTCGTAGTACAGTAACGATGGGTATACCGCGTCGTAACGGAACATCGCAATAATAATATGTTATTTCATGTACCTACGCTGCACGGTGTATCGCAAGTTTGCATGAATATTTCATTCGTCCTGGTGACATTTAAGTCTCCAACGTAATGTATTATGTATAAATAACGTGATCTACTCCGTAGATCTAAAAACGTAATAACAGCGAATTATTACGATAAAATAGATTCTAGAGAGAATAGATACGTCGAAAAAACCTCCCACTTTAGTAAATAACATTATTTCAACGAATTTTAGAGTCCTAAGCAGATCGGAAAACATTGAAGAGTTATATCACAAAGTTACGACATTTATCTTAAAAACAAAAACTATAACAACTATAAATGGAATATTATGTTTTATTATGGAACAATTTAAATGAAGGGAAAAATGGAAATTTAGAAAATTAAATATCATAAGATTTACTTATCGTTGAGTTTAACCAAAATAAAATGCTTTCAACAATGTTTTTGTCATTTTATTTTATTATGAGTATATTTACCATAAAATTCGCATAAGTTATAGTTATAGCCAAATTGCGTCAACATAAATTGTCGCCTTTATATTTTCATAACAAACACCGGACCACCCGTTAGTTACTTAGATTTAATATTTAAATAGTATACTTACATTTATAAGTTTAAATTGTACGTAAAAATGCCAAAAATCTGCAGTATTATTATTTATTATAAAATTAATCCATTTATATATATGTATATAACGAAGGTCTATTGTTAATGCTAACAAAAATAATTTGTTTTGTACATTACTCACGATTTAATGTAATAATGATTTTTCGAAGGTACACAGTTGCATGCACGTATGTAAATAAGAAGAAAACAATTTTAATCGAAATTATTTTAATTTTTTTTTTTTAATATTTAAAATCGAATTTGAATACCAAATATAATGCATATTCTAGTTAAATATATATATTTCGTTAGTGGTTTCGAGAAAAATATAAAGTAAAAACACTGTTAACATTTGAATTAAACCGCATTCAAAATGATAATATTATGTATTCAGTATTTTTATTTTGGTCTCGCCGTTCAACGGTAGTGTAGATTCGCACGGTGCATTATATTATACTGTTGCAGCCTCTGTGCGAACGACCCTTTAGTGAAATGTTTTGGGGGGAAAAAAGGGTCCGGAGTCTGCGGCAGTATACGTATATATAGTCAAATCGAACGCTTGCTTTCTTAAAATTTTCGATAATAATATATTCCCCAATCTAGTCGAACCACCTGCATCGCGGATACCTCCATTGATATTACTTCTACAACCGCTTGCGGGGCGTTTAACGCTGCAGATTGGTATTTCATACGATTAAATTGCAATATTTTTTTCAAATATCTGTATATTATAATAGATGAATTATTATTATCTCAGATAATCAGATTATCGTTTGTATACGTATAATTAATTCACACAGCAACCAAACTAACGATTTCGATAGAAAATTAAATAAAACTTTACCATTACACTTTAATAATATTATAAGTTTAATTGAAATTCCGATTAACACAGCCTTGATTTAAAGAAAGTTTATAAAATTATGTTCCATCTATTGATTGATTTATCTCCATATAATATTATAAATTAAAATAACGCAGTCACGACGGTTACTACGGTTGAATTATGTATAATGATTTATTATAGTTCCTAAATTACAGACCGCGTGGACGATAAATTATGCATAAATTTCATATTATCTGTATGACCAGTAAAATGTCTAAATACATTTGTGCGCACGAGTATGTCCACGAATTTAATAAAATACAGCTGTTGCCATCATAGCCAGTGTTATATATGTAGACATGGCAAAAATGTTAAGATTTGTGCGGCAATGGCGGCTACGGTAGCGGCTGACCTCGAAAAGTCACGTTGCTAGTGGAAACGAGGTTGACAGAAAAAAATTCAGAAAATCCCGGAAATGCGAATCGGCGACCAAAAAAAAAAAAAGTCATCGCCGGACAATATTCTACTGTTCGTTTCCGATTGCACGACATTTGGCATTCCACTCTTGTCAGAATAAGATAAATAATTTTAAATAATAAAACACATAAATACATATTCTATCTACTGTACGATTCATTATTTACCTTGTTTCATTTATTGTTTATGTTACCGTTTATACTAAGAAAATATTTAAAATCCTTTTTATTTTTTACAAAAAAATAAAAGTAATTGTTTTTCATAATGATTGTTTTAAATTTTATAAAATCAGAAATAGAACACTTCAAAATATTTTAGTGTTTTAGTCAACGAATGTCAATCAAATATTTGATTTTGTTTTATTATTCACAACAGCTAGTGTTTGGTTGTGGACAACTGTGGCTTTTTAAGTATATCTACTACTTTTTATTTAAAAAAAAAATCTGCAAAAACGAATCACTTTCTACATAAGATATAACACACAGGGTTAGGTTAACTTAAATGAAGTAGTAATCATATTGCCGTCTGCTATATACGTAATTCAGTCTTCTAAAATATACCTATTTATTTTTACCAGCTGGACTATTTATTTTTATATCATAGTAATATGGGTAATAATCGTATATAATAATACGATCGATATTCCATTCAAAAATCAAGTCCCTAATCCCTCACGTATGTGCACGCGCGAGATGGTAATAATAACGCATATTATATAATATGTATATGTATATTATAATAAATAATAATATCATCATCACCTACCTAATTTATACTAAAACACAAATATTATAATACTTCGTGTTTACGGTACTTCGCGTGATTCTTAAAGTACTTACACGTACACACACACACACACACACACACACAAACACAAACACAAACACACAAACTTACACATAACATAAAATATTACATTATAATAAAAAATACATGTTTAAAAAATAATATAATATAGTTTATACGGTATAATAATATTCGCCTCGTCGTCGTCGTGACGTACCTGGGTGCGACGATAATATTATATGCGTCATCGCCGGGACGAGGGATCGTGTGGTGGTTGCAGAGTAGGTGGTGTCGGTGGTGGTGATCGTCGTATTGTCGTGTGGGATGGTTATAGGTGGGGTGAAAGCGCGTTAAGGGTGAGAGTACGCTTACATTATATATATACATATAAATGTGTACGCGCGATAGGACATCCGGAGCCGCCCTCACGGGGTTGCGGAAACGCGCCGAAAACGGACTTTCGTGTATATATTATGTCATCGGTCTGACGATAAAGCGTCGTCGTCGGCGGTATAACGAAAACGTATTGAATAATATTCTTGTAATAATGAGGAGAACGGTTCGACTTGCCGTCAGGTCCGACAGCCACGAGAGACTACGGGCAGGTCTGCCGTCGGGGTGTCGAGATTCGAATTTAGAAATAATAACGTAGTACATTGTTCAGGTATCGAATATAAAATATATCACCATTAGGCGGACCGCGGTATACTCGTATCAACAATAACAAAAACAAAAACATAAATAACAACCAAAACAACGTTGGAGATGTGTATACCTACGGGGAGAACACGCGCCGCGGACGAGACTCGTGTAGTCGTGGCCCGCGTGTGCGGGTGCGTGCGCGCGTCAAAATCAATGCTGCCGGCGAACGAAGCGCGCGCGTGGGCGTGCTCGCGTGTGCGTGCCGCGCGCCGCGCGAGCGCAAACGCGCAAACTAATATTATATGGGTGCGTGTACGCTAGCTATTTCGCGTGCGTATACAAAACCGTTCGCGTATCGCGCGCGTACTCGCTGCAACGGCGGTGGTGGCGGCAGCGGCGTCGGCGTGACGACCACTTGTTTGTGGGTGCTCGCCGCAATGCGCTACCACCCACCGTCTGCTGCTACCGTTTTGCCTCCACCGCGCGCGCCTACGCACACGCCACCAAAACCTCCACCATCACTGCCGCCACAAAATTCCGCACCGCAATGGCGCACCCTTTTACCTGCGTCGTCCAAAGTCGTCGTTGTCGTCGCCGCCGCCGCCGCCGCCGCCGTCTGTGACCGTAGTTATACGCCCAAGCAGCGATCGCGTAGCGTTCCTGCAGGGTCTGACGGTTTCCACTTCCTCTTGATCGTGACGTCTCCTTCCGGGCTGATTTGGAAACGGGGAAGGTGTAGGACAGACGCGGACAGAACGAGTTACGAGAAATAGCGATGTGGACAGAGGCGGAGAGATGACGAGCGTGAGAGCGCGTGGATGGACGGAGACCGTCGTCGGGGAAGGTCAGAGGGGCGGGAAGCGAAACGCAAGGGACTGTGGAGGGGGGTGGGGGGAGAAAACGACGAGAGAAAAAGAGGTAAATGGAAATGAAAAAAAAAGAGAGCGCACCCGCGATCGGCGCCGAGCAACGGTCGTTGTGTTCGGTTTAGCGGGCACAACAATACAGAAGACACTTGTTGAGCGGACGCCGGGAGTCGCTCGGCACCGACGCTCCGGCGTAGGGACGCGGCGTCGTGGTCGTCGCCGTCGTCGTTGCGCGCCGCCGGTGGTGGTAGCGGTCGGCTGTAGTCGTTGGCAGCGCGTGCGCGTCCCTGCGGGATCGATGCGCGGCGCACCACCGCCGTGCGTATCACGCGCTGTCCGCCACTGCTGCCTCGCGCCCGCGACGCCGACACCTGTTACCGCGCCATCCCTCTCACCCTCGACTGTGGTGGTAGCAGTGGGTGACGGCCGTGGTGGGATAGGGTGACGAGTGTGGAGGTATAGGAAACGGTGGGGATGGTGGTGAGGATGGAGGTGGAGGTGGTACGGGGAGAGTAGTATCGATCGCGTTCAACCCCTGTCGGACGTTCGCCGCCGGCGAAGGGATAGGGTCGTTTCCCTCGTCCCTCCGCCGCCGCCACCGCAACCTCTACCACTGGTGTATTATTGCACATACTCGCGTTTTGCGCGGGGTACGTTCACCCTGGCGGGCGCGCGTAAGCCAAAAATCTTTTTCGCCGAAAGATTATTTTCACGCGTGAAGTTGGTTGTTTCCGATCGACTATTTTTTTAAGTTTATTACATTATTTTTTGTCATCTCTGCTCTGAGACAATTTGTTTTCCCGTAAACGTGATTCGCGATACACAGACATAAAAAATTACGAGCCAGTTTAATTTACTAGGTAGGCTTATACCAACCACTACCACCCATCTGGAACGCCACGTGATATTTTGAAGGTTTATTATTACACTTAAATTATTATATTATTTGTAATGAAATATAATACTATGATTGAATTATTATTGCATTCATTCATCGTCGTCGTTATTCGAGTTGTATTAATAACATACATCGTCCTCCTGCGATAGTGGCTGACCTTGAAAATTGTACGTAGTATTTCCCGGAAAATTCTGCAAGGTTTATTTTGAATTTTAATTCAATGCGTACAATAAAAGTATAATATTCAAATGTAGTCGTAACAACAGCAACAATAGTTATAGTCACGGGTGCTGTACTGCTGTGGTATCTCGTTGGTCGCGGGAAATTATTGTTTACATAACTTTGGGAGTGAAAAAAAATAAAACAGGACCCCAATAAAATCCGTCGAGTTTAATTTACAAATGATAACAACAACTTGCAACGGTTATGATCGATCGTTCAAAATATTGTTACCTCAGTCAACTCATGTATGAATGATTATAGTGATAATAACGCTACAGCGAGAATATTCACGTATTTGCATTCATCGAATTTTACCGTTAGATTCATGAATACGATTGTTTTATGTAATTTTGTCGCTCAGAATAATTGTGAGTTACTCATATTTATTCTTTACGATCAAATAATTTTGCTCTACGCATAATGCATCATCTGTATTAAATATTATGTTATAGAACAATAAGTCAATAGCTTCTAAGAATCATAGAAAAAACACGACTTTTTCTGAACGTAATAAATGCTTTAAAGACATACAAGTATTATAAAGGATTAGTTAAGTCATATGCCTTTTTAAGACCAGAGTCCCCAGATATTGACCATCCTATACCAAATTACATAAACTTAACGATTTCAATAATAATTGTATATTATATATATAATATAATTTCATAATCATGTCAGTAAAAAAACATTTGTACATAAAAGATGAGACATCATAGTCATAATTAACTCAACCTACATCCGTATGTCCACTAAATAATTTTCTTATAACCAAATTTCTTGAAGTTTAAAATAATATAATAATTACTCATTATAAATTTATAAATAAAGAAGTATGCTCTACTGGTGCGTCTCCGGAGAGTGATTTAATATTCGAAACGAAGTTAAGTATACATTTTTACACGATTTATAATATTTTTTGTAGCCATTTAACTGTTAAACTAATCATTTTACGCGTCGTTTTGCATCATTATACCTAACCTTGCAAGCACATATTATAATATCATCGATGGTTTAGGGAAGCGCTGAATAATGAACGTCCAATGAAGATAACGAAAATTATCATGTATCATATTATTATACGAAAATGAATAGAAACTTGCCGATTTTAGCCAAAACTTGCACATGTTGTCGACCGATTTTATGTTTAAATGTTCTAGAAATATGTACAACGCCTATACAAAACAGAAAAATAATAATTATTATTTACTCCAGTTAAAACATCAGGATAAACAACATTAAGATTGGTTAAAAAAAATAATCATAAATATACCTATGATAAGGTCAACTGACATTTTTATATCTGAACCTTATAACTAAAATTAATATTAGTATCATACAAGGTAATGTATATTGTTATAATATTATCGTGTGTATAATATATTTTCGTCTTATGGAAAACATACATTATTTGACTCACTAAAATATCGTAGAAAAAACATCACGATTTTTCGGATCATGTCAAATCGTCCTAGAACAAACAGTAAGTCTTTATTATAAAATTTTTATTTTCATTTTTATGTTTTCATGGTTGCGCTCGCGCATTATGTTTTACTAGTTGCACTGGTTCAGTCTTACATATTTTTACATAATTCGTTGAGCTTACGTAAGTTGATGCAAATGCATAAGACTAGTTTATATTAATTAACGATTGTTGTTGGTGGGGATTGCCGGAGTAATTATGATATTATAAGAAAAATAAAACTATAAACAACACGGAAACTGTTTAATACCATAACATATATTTTTATATATATAGTTTACGGTTTTAATTCTGTGATTAATTTGTTTTCCAAAAGTATTTTTTAATCATTTCTCCGAACTATTATTGTTACTTAAAATTATAAATAAATGTATATTAAACTATTTTTATAACAACAAAAACAACTACACTCGTATAATTATTTTTCCACCGCTACAATTGTATTCCTCTAGAAAAAAGAAGAATATCCGATTCATTATTTTGTTTTACACCACAAGAAATTATTGTATAAAAATATAAAAAAAAAAAAATTTTTAGAAATCTTTCGAAAAATGTTTTTTTTTGAAATTGTTATTTAAATTCTTACAAAAATCCTATGCAATAATTTTCTCGAAACATGTTTTAATAATATTACTACATCACACACAAAAATGTATATAATTCTCCCTTAAAAACAAAAATATTATCGTTAAATGCCTAAAATTATTATTTACAACCATAGTAAAACTATAAAACTATAATGTTTAGGATTTTAAAAATAACGAAAAAAGAATAATACTTTTAATTTTCTCGTATCGTAAATTCGTAATAAGCCATAACATTTATTTATTTTATTATACCTATACAATCACCGTATCGCATGTGGTGAGTCTTTTTATTTATTTATAATATATATATACATATTAAAGTAATATCTATAAAGACCATATGCAACTTTTTTTCCATACTATATAATAATATAGTAGGTACCATAACCCGCGTATTTATGCCAAGTTACGCGTACCGGCTATACCATCATAACTTGGCGCAAATCCAAACGGAATTTCTTTTATCTCCATTTTCAGCTACAGTGTTCATGTATACGTTTTCCCGCACTCGCATTTTACGGCTCATTAGCTTAAGACATTATTTATACGGCAATGGCGACGGTGTTACATACGCGTATATAATATTATATCATTTATATCATTATACATACACACACACACACACACACACACACACACACACATATATATATATATATATATTTATATTTGTCAGTAACCTCGTGCGTGCACTATTACCAAAAACCTACAATATTGTATTACTTTTTTTAGTACTGCGAAGGAGTAAAATAAATTTTAAACTGTATACAATGTAAGCGATTTACACCATGCGTATTGCTATTTACGAGATTGTTCGCGTAGGCACCTCCTTCGCCGGTAAACAGGATAATTCTATAATATTACTATAAATATCATGAATTTTTAGAAAATTTTGATTTGAAATATTTTTAAGTTTACTAATAGGCTATATTATATTTTCTTACACTTAAATGTTTTTATTTATCAGTATTCATATTTTTATTTTAATAAGAACATTCCATTTTTGCCATATAATATTAAACAGCTAGATGATTTATCAGAAAATTTAAATGAACCATTTATTATTAAATAGAAAATATGATTGTATAACTTATAAACTATTTTTCAAAATATTTTTATTTATCAAATATAAAAAAATGACCTGCGTGATAAACATTTTGCAGAAAAAAGAGCGATTTTCATTTAAAAAAAAAAATTATCATTAATTTTTGTCATTAATTACACATAGAATACTATTATTATATTACATTGAAAAAGTAAAAAAAAAAATACTTAAAAACGGATGTTATTTCATTTTTACCACAGATATAGTTTTCGATTTTAAAAATAAGCAATAAAAATGTGTATCATTATTATATTAAAATATATATAATTATAATAAATAGGTACATATTGTCAACGGGATGGTGTTAAACTCGATCGATCGAATACAAAAAAGTTATTTGAACAATAATGCACAATATCGAAAGCGATTATTATTAATAATAATATTATAAATCGGTATTTACCCAGTATAGTATAAAGTAACATTTTTTTGGGTATGTACGGCAAAGAAAGTGTATGCGCTCATATAATACAGTATAATATATCATAATATGCGCAGATTACGTGACACAAAACTGCGTAAAATTTTCAAAACGTTAATAATTAATTTTCACAACTTTCAACCCACAGAAATGGTGTATCAATATTATAACAGGACGTGGCGTCGTTCGTCCTAAAGTTTGGTAAATAACGCAAAAACCCGCGTAAAGTTGTGTCGATGAATACATGGGCACGTTAAAAGCGTACAAGCTATTATACATGATATTATAACATATTATACAAACATAGATTATTAGGTACATACATCTATTTCTTGTTGATAGTTATTATCATTACTTTTAAAAATTATTAACGTGCGTAGATATGCAGGACTTGTCTTGCTAGTGATCAAATATAATAATGGTTCTCAAACCTTTTTTGGTTCACGCATCCCTAAAAATATAAATAAATAATCACGCTTCCCATAAATAAATTAATTACGATTTCGTATTATTTAAATATTCAAATATTTTTAATTTTTCGGCGATAACCCAGTTATAAATATTATTTATGTTTAATATAATATTTTTTTATAAGCAAAAAATCAAAATGTGTTAAGTATACATTTTAATTTGTATTGTATTTTTTTTTTTTTTATAAAATTGAATATTTTTATTTACAAAACGAGACGGGTCGGTTAGAAACAAAATAAAAGTATTATTGACTCCAAAAATAGACACAAGTAATAGATTTAAAATTATAAATAATTTTAATATGATATAAAATATATAGTATGATAATTTAATAAATGCAGTTGTGAGTTTTTAGCAGCTACAATAATTGAATAGTGAGTATAATTATTCATAATTATTATTTAAGATAACATATTATATAGTGAACATCGCTGTTATAATAATAATTTGTAGTTAAATCCAATTCCAAGTTCTATTCTGATAGTTTCTATCCTGATAGTTTAAAACTATATATAGCTATTGGAAAAATCAGGGATATAAATATTTGATACAAACCGTTAGATTTCTGTGACTCGATAACAGGCATGTGAGTATTATTAATACCTATTTCGGGTGTGATATGAAACAAACTAAAAGAGATTTCACACAAACTTATGGCTTATAAGTAAGAGATAGATTTTTACGGATAACGTAACATTATTATTTTATTAAAATTATTATTACAAGTTGATGGACTTATAGATTCTCGATTGAAATTTATTATATACAACTAAATAAATATAACAACGTTGTCAAACGTGCATATATTTAGACGCAACGCTTGGAACGGTGAGATCGTTATTATTATCGTTAGGACGACGAGGGACAACGTATAATAATAATAATAATAATAATAACAATAAAAATAATAATAACAATAATCGTTTACGGAAAAGTTATTATTGCGGTCGGCGGGGGGGGGGGGGGAAATGTAACACGACTTACTAGCGATTCGTACGTAAAATATGCACTTGTACGCTACCCCCGGACACACCACTAGTCAACCCTTTCCCTCTGCAGTGTCTAGACGACTTGGAAGTAATCTGCGTGTTTATGGGAACATGGGTAGTACTGTAGTAGTGCTTTTCTTTTCTACAGTACAATGAAATGAAGACATACACGAGGTTTAGATGTTCATAACGATTCTTGCTAATAACTAGATATTAAATCTACGCGTCGTGCTTATACATCAAGATTTTGAAATATTATTGCATTTTTAAAGAATAACATTACGACTTAAAGTGAGTCAATATTGACGTTGACGATGATGTTTGACACGTTTCGTCAAAACCAATTTATCCGGAAGTCAATAAAAATTAATTTATGGCATTTATGTTTAACTGACATCGATTTAAACCATATTTAAAGATATATATATATATTTATATCCTGCATTTTCGGTTACTTTATAATCAGTCTATACATTATGGTTGTAATATATTTTTGTTATGTTTTTGGTAACACTTAAATCTAAAACGATTTCACTATGTACATTATTTCATCATAAACAATTATATAAACAGATTAAGTTGTAATAACAACTTTATAAAAAATGCAAAATACTATAATATATGCTCAAACGTTTCAAAAAGTATATACAATTTAAAGATTATCTACGTTTTTTATGAATCACTAAATTCATGATAAAATAATTGTCTTGTATATAATTATAAATAATCATAATAAAATAAATACATGCAAAATAGATATATAATTACATGATATTTTAAAAATATGAATTATATTTAAATGTTACCGAATATGAGTGATTTTTTTTTTTAATTTAAATCATTTCTGCACGATAGTATATTTTAAAAAGTATATCGGTGTATCATGTAATATTTTACATCAACCGTGTAATCGTGTAATTATTAAAGTTTAAAGTTTTGACAGGGAAACGGGCCGCATGACTACCCTGCCTACGCATGTCTCCGTCACTCGGCACCCTTATCTCTTTTTGAAAAGTAAAAATAAACGGGCTGTAATTAGAAAATCAAAAGTTTATGACGTTTTAGAAGACAAAAGGTAACGGAAACGGGTTCGAAAATGAAATGTTTATGGTGTTACGTATCTTAAATCCTTACTGCTGCCGCAGTTGCAATATAATAATAATATTATTATTATGTACCACCGTCCATCCATAGGCGTGCACATTGGGGGTCCGGGGTGTGCCTGGGCACCCTCCGACATGTAATTGGGGCCCTAAAATTTAAGTCCTATAGTATTTATATGGGTCCGTATTTTAACTAATGTTACTAGAATAAAAATGATATTTTTTCTAAAATATGTTGTAAACAATTATGTTTTGGGATAAAAAAAAAATACAACTTAAAATATTTTATCTGCGTGATGAAACTTAAAAAAATTGTAGGCACCCCTGAAATTCAGGTTTTTGCACGCCTATGCGTCCATCATGCGCGTAGTGTTTACGTCGGGACGATCGTGGTGTAAATAATATAGGTAGGTAGTATAAATAAATTATATTATAATTTATAATATATATTATACACAGTTAGTATACCTACATAATACCCCCACCCCGCAAGTAACTTAATACCTATATTTAATATTATCAAATTTAATAATTAATCATACATGGAGTAAACCGTTAAACCGGATTTTATACGTATTTATATGCATTTTAGCAAAATTATAAACATTTTTTATATACGATCTATGTACTTATTAATTTATGATTGCAGAAAACTAAACATTTTTCTGAATCTGTGTACATTTTAAATAACATTGAATAAACTTTATTTTTATTCTATTGACAAGCATTTAATGTTTAGACACTGCACTAGTGTGTCAATACATATTTAAACGCGTATTATAACAATATAATATGAATATTAAAAGTTGTAAGTTTCAGGAGGATAGACGGTTCAATGTTCGATAAAAATCTTGGATACTAATGTACAAACAAAATATATTCTGTAAATATAAAATATAAAATACAATTTATGGATGGAGATAGAGTAAACTAACCGTAAGTGCGACAGTTGTGTTGTCGTATAAACGAAGACGCAAACACGTCGTGGCAAACAAAATAGAAAAAATGAAAAAAAAACATGGTGGTTCGCGTGGTGCATTATAATATTATTATTATATATCATCCGAGCAAATAAATATTATTATTCACGATTCACAATGCTTCGTGCTTATTCGATGGTGTGTATACAGGGTGTATCTAGAATATTTAACGATTTGTCTCCTCCAAATATATAACCCACCCTTATATACGTATAAAGTACGCGTGAATCACGGGCCATGTTTTGAAAAACGAAAAAATAAATAGAACTTTTCACCAACCACTCAATAGTCAGTCACTATACACCACTTATCGAGATTGCAGGGATCTCGGGATATTATCGTCAAAATATTAAAGTTTAATATTTAAGACACGTGGTTCTCAATTTGAGTTTATATATATAGCTTGATTAAACGTTTAAAGTTTAAAATCTGTTGTCGATATAAAATAAGTCACCCGAAAAAAAGTTGATTATATATACGAAATTTTAATTCGATTCTTTTATTGGTTATTAATAATTTGAAAAGTAGTCTATGATAGGATTATCGTAATTATCGGGGAAACAATTATTATTATTTTTTCGAGTATAAGAAAATAATTTAGTAGTTATTTTTACGAAGAACGTTATACATTGAACGATATAACATAATAAATATACATACCGTTTATCCGACGGGACAAGAATAAGAGAAAATGATCCGCTGCAGAGTAATTTTAGTTTGGATCACTTGTACAAGTTTTCCGGAAAAGGAGTTAATCGGTTCTGGATGTTTAGGCCACATAGCCTATAAAGAGAAGTCAGCATAGTACTTGCTTTTTTTTTCATTTTTTTATTATTATATATTACTATTATTATCAAAATTTCCCCCTCGGGGACAATAATATTCTGCTCGGTTGAAATGTCGTCACTATAACTATTTCCTCCTCGTTGCTGGTACAGCGCGTGGTCGTCCGTATTATACGATGATTGAACGGTTTCGCGTGTCACGCACGAGCAGCCGAGCAACGACCCTTCGTGTCGTAATACGTCTATGTCGCAGACTCCCTACAAAAAAAAAAGTCGACTACTGCGGTCCTTTGCTGGTTTGTTCAGACGACGCTGCATGGGCTCAGGTAGTTGATGAGATCGCAAAAATGTTAAAATCTTATTCGACGAATTGGAAATACACCTATCTTTAGAAAGTGGTATATCGGGAAAAACGAAACAGCAAATATTTTCAAATAAAGTACCTATTTCAAATCCATTTAAAAAAGTCTTAATATTTTATAGTACCTGTATAATAATAATAATATGGATAATAAACATAATACAGCGAGTGATGGTTTTTTATAATGAAATAATAACGATGCGCGGGTATAAACAGCGCGGATAAACGTGAATTTTCAATTGTATCAGTCCCAAATTTCTACGATCGAATATCTAATGGTGATGAAACTTGAAAACCATTTCAGAAGCATTCATCATACTGTAACAATATTATGTTGTGTGACATTATACAAGTATACGACTAACTGTTGATCTATACAATCACATATTATTTACACATCAATTAATTGTTAAGGCCTATTGCCAATACACTACGAAAGAACGGCAATTCGCTATGTACATTAAACCACAACGCACTATACAGACTACCATACTCCGCCCGACTACGATGCACCCACCTATCACTATACAACTTAGGTTAAATATTTTGTAAGCATTAATTGTCATAAGTATTCAGTAGGCAATTAAACTAATAATAGCTATTATTGAGTCCTGCTTAATTAAATACATTTTAAATTCTTATATATATATGTGCGCACTTCCCTCGGCTACAGTAGTTATATCTACAGGGTTCTACGACTCTCCCTGGATAACTAGTACTTAACTGGTCGTTCCCATGACCACGTTACAATACGTTTTATCGATCTATCGATTATTACACATATTCCATTAAGTTATATACTATTGTGCATTATAAGTTCAGTTCAACTCGGAGGCTTTTTGAATCTTTAGATCCGAACGTGGGCAACGTCTGATATTGTATGATAAAAATGATTCGTTGTCGCTCAAAAAGAGGTGGATAATAATAATAATTTTAAGGATAAAAAAAATCTTAATTTTCAGCTTGGACTCACGTTGCGAACACCGAGCATGTAGTATATAATATATAGTATATACATAATATATTACTGCTGCAGCGATATAATATATTATATGTTCGAAACCCAACAATACTCCGAAACACATAACGCGCCGTGTTATATATTGTGTTAGAACGAAAATTTGCGAACTCGGCTTGAGCGCGGGGCTGGTGGTAAAGGGAGGTAAACGAAAATATTTATGGCCAGTCTGATCTCTAAATATATATATATATATATGTATATAAATCGGGTCTGAGATGATTATCGGGAATGCGCGAGAGTCAAAATAACGATTTATATTATTATACTTATATACCGAAAGTATTCCATCCTCTACACATCGCGCCCTCCCCCCTCCGTCAAACCAGGAGATATCACAGCAACTCCTTTTTTGACGTCGATTAAGCTCGTAACACGCCCACCCGCCAGCAGAGTCGATAAAACGGCGTTAACCGAACGATGACTCTATATACATAATATAATATAATTTTTAATTACTGACGATTGCAGCCAATGCCGCTACGACGATTTAGTTCGATATAATATTTGCTTAGCGATTGCGTTTTCCTATTATATTTACACAACGGCGGCGGCCGTTTCTCGTTAAACAAACGCTCGGAATGCGCCTCTTGTGCGTAGCAGCTACTCTCCGACCACACAATTTAGTATAAAGCTCGACGGTGGTATTGTCGTTCAAATGTATTTTACTAAGACCCATTCGACAGCTAACACAAACGATTAGTGACGATGATAACAATAATAATAAGAAGAAAACAGAGAATAGATAACGGCGATTTCGCTTTTGATTTTGTTTTTCGGGTGATTTTTACATATTATATCAGGCGTCGCATTTTAAACGACGACGATAAAGGTCGGATACAATCGATCGGCGAAAACCGTTTCATATAATATTATTTTATTATACAATTCGACGATTTATTAGAACTTCGAAAACCAATATTGTTAATAGTTTTAAAATTGTTCAAGCCAACATTTTTTGCAACTAAAAACTTTATCGTCGGCTCAGACACGGTTCGCAATTATTTCAACGGATTTTCTATTGATTTATTTAAAACGTAGGTATACCATTCACAAAAACTATGGCCTATTTTATAATCTCAAACAATTTTTTTTATGTGGTTTGGTAACTGATAATATGAGTGTAATAATTTTGATCAAACAAGACTATTTATTTCATATTATGAAAATCATCGTTCCAAACAAACAAGCATAATATTAACATTGCGTCGTTCATGACAGTAAATGCAAAGAAATTAAATCTTTAAAGTTTGAACAATTTACGCCTACTGGAAATGATCAGATTTCGATTAAGCGAACATCAGCTTATCGGATTACTGTAATGGTCATTTAATAGTTTACGAATACGTTGTATACTTACATAATTGAAGTTATTATTCGGTTACTAAATTAATAATCCAATATTAAAAAAATTTCTATTCATGCTTTTTGAAAAAAACAGTTCGTGTTCTCATTTCTCGTTGAATGCATAGAAAAATAAATAATCTTTTGACATTTCTACGAATCTGTGTTATCCATAATATTATATATGTCGTCGAATCCATATGAAATAATATAACAGTAAACTAAAACAAAAATATGATACATAAACTATAAAACTTATAATTTATTTGACAAAATTGTTTTTTACCATAAAAACGACAATAATAATATAGTATTAAGTATATTATATTATGTAATATATAACTAAACAAAAAAATATGATTTCACGTGCTATACTGTGAATCAAATTGTGATTGCATAAATATTTGCTCGTACATTCCTGCAAGTGTACCTACACATGTCGGATTGTAATATGAAATAGGATATAACAAATAATAAAAACTATAGTAGATTATATATTATGACTTAAAATGTATACCTGTTATTTAATAGTAAAGCACTAATTGAATTAAGAATTTAAAACTTAAAAAAATTAATGTTGGTCACTTAATAGTTAAGCAATATATTACATACAAAAATTTAACAGAAAAGAAAAAAATATTAATATTGCGGAGAGCTTTAGTAGAGTAATATTTTAGTCTTACGTGGAATTAAATTGTGCTGTTGGATCCACAAAATATCTTTTATATTACATATAGCCCAAAATATTACTGAATCGATTGTACCAATAGAATCATATTACTCGTATTACTGTACTATCGTGGATAGAATTAACCGATTTGTAGTTTGCTTCCTGGAAACTATAATATGATATCCAAATACGTCTATAATAATGTGCCAATAAAGACCGGGAACCTTGATAGAATGGTCGTCTTTCATTTCGTAACATGAATTTACTGTTCATTAATGTCCTCCAATGTGGTCAGGCGATTGCTAGTCTATTTTTTTTCAAACTGAATTCTCTCCGATGTAGTAAAAACACAACCTGACTTTTTACTTACACAATATTATATTCCACGATATCTTTTCCAGTGGTGTAGTGACAACACGATCAACATATCTAGACGTGGTCAATATAAATATAATATAATAGTTAATACGGCCAACAGAAATAACTGCCAGTCAACTTAGTTTAATTCATACAGACAACATATTACAAAATACGGAGCGGCGTTCATACCATAGGTTATGGTATAACATTTAAATTCTTGAACTCCCTCGTTAGGTGAATTCCGCCACAGGATGTGCTGGTATACCCAGTCTTTCTAACGTATTAATCTTCCGTTGAATTTTATCTATGTTAGCGACAAGAAAATATTTTTGAAACGACTCCACAACAACACCTTACTGATGTCGATTTATAATTTAATACCCGTTCCAAGCAATCGTTTAAGAACTTACTGGTGAATGTTTTTGCGGACACGTCAAAAAACCACGCGTATCTTATACTTCTTATTATTGTGTTTGACGACGGCGTGGTATGGAATACAATATTTTTCCAGAATGTTTGTGGATTGAATACAGCCAAGTGACAAGTATTCATTTATAAATTGTTTATAAACAAAGTATAATTCAGGGGGGGAAAAAAGGTTAAATGTGGTATCTGTAAAACGTTATTTTTTATTTTAAAACAACTGATATTGTATAATTTAAAAATGTTAATATAAAATAATAAATATTTTTTTATAATTTATTAAAACTTAAGCCAGCCATTGTTACTTCTTTTTTATTTATAATACAAATCTATACTCAAAATATGAGTATAATTAATACTCTTTCTTATTGCGTACCTAATACAACAATCCAACATGATCCTCAAATATTATCAAAATATTATTCAGAATTACGATTATTAGGATGGGGAATTATAGAAGAATCCAAATTTAATGAATCCTCAAATCCTTATCATTTTTTACATGTATCATCTTATGTATTTTGGACTATAAGCGTTATTTAAAAATCGTAAGATGATTTCCTATTACATTTATTGCTATGATGATATAATAAATTAATACGATGACTACATATATATTTTATATAATTATATAATTTCGTTACACTCGACCATGTTATCATCAGTTGTTATGGCGACTGCAATTCGTTACTATGATGAACGGATGTATACTGTAAAATATATTACTATAATTTTATATATTGCCTTGCAATTCAAAAGACATGTTCATTGTTCATGATCCAATAGAGCTTTGATGGAAATTCTCGTTTAGTTTTTTTTTTTTTTTTTTATTTAGCTTGATAAATAATACGTGGAATTGAAAAAGGTATGCGGTAAAGATATTGGAAGTACGGTTGATAACATATTATATTGAATCACGTATCATACCCAAAAAGAGTTACCTTTATAATATTTATAAAATTACGATATTCTGTCTAGGCCTGTCAATTGCCCGATAGACTACGTATCCTACGGTCCCCGAGTTTTCAACAAACATATTTTCTATTATTATTATTATTGATATTATTCTGGCTTATACATATAATATATGTAGGTAAATACGGTGGAGTGATGGCCGACCGAGCACGTAAAACTGAAGACCGCAAGCGTATAATAAATTCAACGCGCACGCCGCTGCGGTATAATACGAGTGCGCTAGAGTTTGTGGTGAAGGGAGGGGGGCGTTTTTCAAGATCCGAAAGGTCTGCTGGTTGCCAGATTTATGGCCGTCGGGCGATGTGCTCGTATTATTTCCCCTCGAGTGTTCTCTGTCCTGAAGTAGTAATAATAATGCGGATAGCGCAAAATGTCAACGAATAAAATTAAACGTTCGCCATCCCTCCTCGACCATCAGCCCTCCAGTCAAACCCGACGATATGAGCAACGTTGTAACCGACATAGGACGATGGAAGGGTTGGTAGAGAACTAGAAAGAGACAGTTACGGCAGAAATAAATAAAAATTTAAAATGAAAAACAAATAATGCGACACTTACGACATAATATATACATTCTAAATCGACCACCACGCCGCCACGTTCAACTGGTCGTGCCGGAAACAACAAGACGTACTGTCGTGTTAAAAGGGTAGCACGTTTTTAGGGGAATTGTTAAAAAATACACGATCATAAATTCAACAATATTTTTATAATCATTAACAAGTTAAGTTTTTACCTACCACAATTTGTTAGAGCTTGTAATTAAATATATTTAAATAGTATAATTAGTTTTGAAAAAGGAAGAAAGCTATATTATAAAAAGCGGTAAAACTGTTGACATGATAGACATATTATGGTACGTACTGCATCAATATCATTGACATTTATAATTATTAATTATAATATTATTTTAATATGCACTCACAGTTAATCTTGTGAAGTAGCTGTGATATCATCTGTTGATGCTGAGTAAAATTTTACTGGCATAAATGCAAAGTAGCTTAACCTTTACATAGTATGCACTATATAAAGTATTGAAAGTAATGCGTCTAAGTAAAAGGCTATTGAAGTACAAGATATTATTAAAGTACTATTATAGCTGAAATTAAACGATAACATTGTAATAGGACTACATTAGTGTGTATTACATACTCGACAATTTAAATCTAAACATATTTAGTATTATGAAAAACGAAATGAGCACAACATAATGATCGTAATGAAAGAAGTAATGAGTTTATAATAAAATCTACAGTAAAAACAACCTTGTTTAATACATTATTTTTGTTCGATTAGTCAATAGTTTTCATTTTTTATACCGATTGCTACCCATTTAAAACAACTTAATAACTAATTAATAGAATTAAAATTATATACATCAATTAGTTACAATTACTAATACCGATTAACTGTTATATGATTATGTTGATTATTTTCTTAACGATTTTTAGTAGCATATTTGTCGGTACAATTGCAATGAAAACCAAACATTAACAAATAAACAAATAGTATTTTGTTAAAAAAAAATTAAGTGATAAATCGTAAGTACGAAATAGAACGACGAATCATAAATGATCGCATTATTAATCATATTTTATCATTCAATATTTTGAATATTTTGATACAGAAAATATTAGGTTTTTAGTATTGAATTTTGCATAAAATATTAATATATTATTTAGTACGAGTTGCTATTTAAAATAGTAAAAGTAGTTAGTTTTTAATTATACGGATTTCTCATGCTATACATTTTACTACATTTTACAAGTAAAAAACTGATGTAATGTTTTCCAATATTAACATGCTACGTTGTATTATTCGTTTACTATTATTATTTGTAATACGCTCTTATGGTACTTATATAATAAACTGGGTGAATTTTACCGACATAATTTTAAGTTTAAACGATTTTAGTTTTCATAAATTTAGTACATAAAATACGTATATAATTTTTTACGAAATTGTTATATACATCTAAGTACATTTTCTATACATAATCGAAAAAGTTTTTAACAGTTTTACGTAAAATATAGGTACTTAAGTTACAAATTACAAACGTTTTCCTATAACAAAATCAATGTTAATCAAAAATATAACGATTAGGTAGTCTTATATCAAAAAATATTATACTTAATACATTACAGAACAACAAACAAATAAAATAAAATTTATGTTTAGCTGAATTTTGTTTTTTAATTTTGTCAAATCACAAGTTTAGTGTACTGTTCACTATTATTATGATACAATTAAATAATTCATTAAAATTATAGTTTTAAGAATGTCAATGTTTATAATATGTATAATATTATTTATAGTATATTTTTGAATATTTACTTAGATTTCGTATGGTATATTATAAGTAAATAAGTAATAATCTTTATTATATTTATTTCAAATGAGTATTGAATGCTAATTATTGATTAGACATTTTTGGAGTTGTTAAAAATCCAAATGAAAAACCAAATGGATAGTTTCCGAGTTTTATTTCATTTTATGTAATGAGTCTTGAGAATTATTATGTACTGAGTATTTAAATATAATATTTTAACTGTGTTTGTAATTAGAACATTATAATATGGTTATATAATATATATGTGTATAAAATAAAATGTATGATAATCATTAATATTTTGGTAAATTAATCATCTATAATTGTAATCTTAATACTTAACAACAATGTAAATTATTTATTTTTCTACAATTGAATTTGATTTTTATTTAACTGCTGTCTCAAAATAAAAATGTGCTTTCATAACATGATATATATACAAACAAAGCGATTCTAATTATTAATTTGTTACATACATTTTTATCGCGCATAATAATTCACGGTTTTTGAGAAATTATTTTTACCCCTACAGTATTAAATACGGACGATTATAACACAAGATATTGTATAAAAATCTTAAGTTTATTTTTCAATATACTAGTATAATAATACTAGGGTCTAGGACTCGTGAGAGATAGCTATCGTGCAAAAATCACACCGTCGCTGTCGACCTTAGTCCACGCCCGGGGATAAAAAGATTGTCGTAGTGTACCGTGTGAGTTTGAGGTTTAATTATAAACACGGTTTTTTCCTACATCCACTCCCCGCACAAACCCTCTAGAACCAACGTCGACGTCTAGTCTTCGACCCTGAACATTCTACACCATTTCGCGTTCCTTTACATTAATTCAAACCGCACGACGACGACGACGACGACGACGATGGTCATTATTCATTCGCCGCGTTTCTTTTCGCCACCACAGCTCCGCGCGTTATTATTAATAAATTATTTTTACCAAAGAAAAACTTCTTAATCTAATATAATATATATTATATCCCGTCGTAAATTGGAAAATATGCGCGTGAAAACTCACCGTATTTCCCGAAACAAAATTACCTCTCCATCCACCCGTTCAGACGCTACCATTTCCGACGCCACCGCCGCCTCCACCTTGCCCCATGATTGAAATTCCAGGCATAAGTCAATTTGCGCACGTTACCATGGGAATAGTGTGGAGTTTCAATTATTTATCCGAACGGGAAAAGCTGGTCGAGGCGTATGTGAATGTGCGATGATGGTGGTGCAGCGTATACGCGCCCACGCACACTGCACATTAGAGAGAAGTGCTATTATACATACACAATATACATACATATATATTATATATATATATATATATATATATATATATATATATATATATATATAGGTTTGCGTGTGTCTGTGATACGCGACGGAATAATGTTAAGAGAAAAATTGCTATTTTCCTTTTTGAAATCGTAAGATCGGTTGTACACATTATACACATATTTAGGTATGAGCATAATATTCATTCACACAGCAGTTTTGTTCATTAAATAATAATAATAACAATATATCGATACATTATATGCAGTAGGTACATGCTATTGGAAAATAATCATTTTCGCACACGGTTATACGTATAATAGTATTACGTCGAGATCCTACTCACACATAAGCCGTCATTGTATAATATAAAGTAAATTTTACAATTTTTTTTTTCCTAACATACATAAATTTAATAATCTGTTAGACATAAATATTTGCATGCAAATATCGACGGTATGAATGTCGAATATTAATTCAATACCTTTCTAGTAGTTTTGTTAAACTTTAAATGTTTAAAAATATTTATGTAACATGTTAGTACACTCGTACATTTTCCAGATATTCAGATTTAAAATAATAAAATATGTTTCCTAAAAAAAAAAAAAACTAATGATAAATTAGATAAGTAGATATCCGTGAAAAAAATTTACCAAGATAACCAAATGTGTTGCTTTTTATGGCTCTAATTTATTATTATTAATTATTATACACGCGCGTCTAGTTGACGTTAAGTGTACCTAACCCCCGATCTGAAATTCTGACATATTTCAAAAATGTGATTTACCTACAAAGTTTGAAGACCGCGTCGATTTGTCCAGCGGTGACCACGCATACGTCGCACCATATTATGATCACAGTATGAGATATTACCACATGACGTTCTATTTGATTTGATTAACGGCCGATAATTATTTACCATCGCAGCTGCAGAGATGTGGTTAAGTAAATTCAGTTATCTTTAATCGCCGTGCCTGACAACGTGTATGCGAATCAACACCACTACGATACGTTTGTAGAAATTTCAAACTTTTTAGACAAGTCGCGTACTCCGTGATTTTTATATTATTATTTTTATGTAGGTACTGTACACGGCAAACGCGTTGACCGCCACGAGATCTGAAATGAGATCTCTTCAACTCTTTGTTTTCACCGCCGCCACGACGTTTTTGGTAGATTTACTCGGATACAGTTTTGACGATTTAAATAAAAATTGATAAAAAAAAAAAAACTAATAATGATATTTGCAAACTTGTTATACCTTCTGAAAGTGGCAACACTGTATTTTTCAAATCCGATGAAAATATTATAATATATCGATTATTGGAAACCCTAATCCGAGATATCACTAGAAATCGATTGAGCGGAATCTCAATATGCAGTACATAACTTTTCGTTCGAATAAAATCTCATGGCGGTTATGATAGTAACATGACAAAAAAAACCCGTGGCGGTCAACGCGTCAAGTAATAATCGATCGTTTGTGCGAACGAAATATCATAACACAACACTATAATAATGTCCGAGGCAAACGATTCGTGGCGATGGAGCGGTGCACGATAAAAGTATAGCCGTTAAATTTTAATATTACGTTCATGTTTAATAATCCGTAATACCCGTATATCATACACATACCGACATAACGCGATCTATAGGTATACGGTTTGCACAGCGTAGTGCAAGCATTAATGCATCGTCACGGCGCGACCGCGATAATCGTACTCGGATTTATTTCTCCGGAACGATACGGATATACTACGCATACGATCCAATCAATTTACAGGAATGGTATAGGTATTATTAATATTATTATTATTATTATTATTATTGGCAATATCATCATATAATATTATAACGATTTACGACCGCAATCTAAATATTATTGTATTAGTGTGCGGGGCATTGTGATATTTTAATTTACTCTGTACGTGAAACAAATGAAACGAATATTATATAATATTGTTATATTATTTATTAATTCATTAAATTAATGAAAATTTAATGTTATATCATATTATTATGATCTACGGTAAAAGAGTATATTATTAAAAATATTGCATCGAATTGAACTAAAATTAAAAAGGAAAAGCTTTAGAAATTTTGACACACGTACGTCGTACATACATTATACTATTTATCAAAAGTACGTATAATATAAATACTGCAACAATTGCAAACCAACCGTATTTATATAATTATATTGTACCTAAATTATTTTAGTTTTAAGTTTAAACTGCCAATATAAATATGATCGTAAAAAATATAATGAAGTGTATATGTGATAACGCAAACGTTTGCGTTAAACAGAATAATGTGTTATGATGATATAATAATTACTATTTATGTTCCCAAACAATTATAAAACGCCATCTATTGGCCGTGATTGTCATTTGAGGCGCCAGCTATTGTTTTATTAACGACGACAATGCTCAACAGATATTATGCGTACCGCCATAACACATAAAAACTCTATACAACGACTGACGACTGAGAAAATGTTTTATACAATACACCGAATAATTAAATATTGCCTATTTATTGTCTGTACAAAATCAATTTTAATCAATTATTATTACATTTATTTTAACATTATTTTTGTAGTTCTTGGACCTTAAACAGCATCAAAGACATAATTGAAGCATGATAATATGGTAGACATCGTAATTTTGACATACTCGCTAAATAGTGTTACATTCAAGTACCATCCAGCATTGCTAGTTTTCAGATAGGTGATCATCACACGGGTACTTAGCGACAAAGCCATATGTCACAATCGAGAATACCTACGAATTCCAAAATACTTTTGTACCATATCTTAGCAAAAATTCTACACATAATGACAATAGTTGCTGAAGCATATTAATAATAATAATTGAATGAAAATTTATCTCATAAATTACGCTCCACTTTCCAAAACAACGCATTTACCTATACTAGTAAATTGTAAAATAACATGAAAATGGGTCTACATAATTCCAGTTAATTTTCATTTGAACGAGCAATTGGTAATTAATTTTTGTTTGTACCAAAGAAAAAAGGAAAAAAGGATATTCCACTTAATATTATATTAAGTGAACATATAAACTGAGTTTTTTCTGTCAACCCTTTTCTAAAACACAAAAGAAAGTCAAGTAACCGATAGTGAAACACAAAAC
This sequence comes from Rhopalosiphum padi, assembly GCF_020882245.1. Lineage (NCBI taxonomy): Eukaryota > Metazoa > Arthropoda > Insecta > Hemiptera > Aphididae > Rhopalosiphum > Rhopalosiphum padi. The sequence goes on from NC_083597.1 coordinate 73,163,790, forward strand.
AAATGGTACTCCAAATCTTACATCTCAATTTATAGTGAAACCCCATTACACGGAATAATAGAAAAGCAATAATTGTTTCTCGTAAATTCAAACTTATGCGTGTTGTCAGGCACCTCCTGCTCGTAGCTGCACTCGTGATGAAATTGCTCGTGTACAATGGTATATTATATATTTTACAAATACTACACCGTTTTCCGTGAAGTATTATTGACATCGTTCGATGTCGGTTAACATTAAAATATCTCGGTTTACACATTTTTTATTGAAATTTATTTAAATCTCATTAAATATCGTGTAAAACGACATGGGTACAATATGCTATGTGCAACAACTGCTGTTACATAGTTACGTAAAGTTTTGCACACCTGTTTGAAAATGTAAAACCATAAGTACTATCCGATAAAATCTTTACTATACGCACTATTGTCATGTGAAATGAACATCAGTAGTTTTTAATAAGTTTGATAGTTTCGATCATCGGAAATAAAATCGTTTGAAATACAATCGCGGAAGTGCAGATGTCACCGCATCGGCAGTGCGGGTGGAAAGCTATGTCGTTTTTTAGATCACAGAGTAGGTCAATTCGAAAACAGTCGATTGAAAATATCATAATGAGCTTGCGATCCCACTGCGAATGGGATAGAACAAGTCAGAGTGTAGAATACGATGTCACTATAGTATATTATAATATAATAATTGTCTCGTCCGCGGTGTGGTGGTTGTCTGTGTGCCGTATACCTACGCCCCTACATCAGTGACGAACGTCATCGCGATTTTGAAACGCCGCCAAATCGCGAGCACTCATCTTTCGTGTACCTTGCACGGTGTAGTATAACAACGTTATACACGTTACACGCAGGAGGTTATGTATACATATATATATATATACCGTTAGATTGTTATTGCTCGATGATCGGCTGGAACTTATTTTATCTTGAACATTCATCCTTCCCTGCAACTGCTACTGCCAGTGGTGTAGGGGATGCTCTGGCCGGGCGTGGCGGACTAGTATCCGCTGCAGAAGCCGCCATTAGTGTCGCGCTGGACGGAGAGGGTGGTTTTGTTGGCACGGCACCCAGATCGAGTCCCTGGCGCGAGCGATCGTCGTATGTCGGCGGCGGTAGCGGCGGATGCTCATAAAACCTTGTGCTCCGGCGAAACGTCGCTGCATGCCTCAACCACTCCCTCGATCCAACGGCGACCAACCTTCGACCCTCTCACCCCGCATATTCTGTGGGGGGAGAGTGTACAGATACCTAGGTTAGCGGGGTATCAGCGCAGCGCGGTAGTGTATCGCCACCGTCGATATCGGGCATGCGACGGGGGCGGAATCGTCGGAGTACCAGTGGTAACGGCTGGTGGTGTACAGGGCGGAGAGCGGACAGACAGGGCTCAACAGTCGCAGTTGTTTGGCACAGTTCCCGTAACCATTGCGTTCGTCGTCTGCCGCCGCCGACGGAAACCGAAGGGAAAAGGCGGAGGTCAGGCCCCCATACACTATAGATATACATACATATATACGTAGGTATATGTGCGCTTTCCTACGCGTGGTTATGTACAAACATTATATTTTATACATATATTGAACAGTGTTCACATGCGCGTATGCGTGTGTGTGTGTGAGTGTAGTTTTCTCTCCTTCACCCACCACTCAAGCTACTTTGCGATAATAATATAGCTATACATAATATATATATATATATGTATGTGTGTGTACGCAGAAAACCTTTGGTCGGCTCGGTGGCGGTGGTGATTCATTGCCAACGCAATAATTGTCCGGGACCGAAACGAAATTATCGCCGGCCATCATGCACCAGCGACCGCTTGTTTATCGCGCACTAGAGATAAACCACCGCCGCCGAGTCCGTTTCGGTCCGTTGAACCAGATGCAGAGCGCGCGTTTTCTGTTTTTTTTTTCAGGCGAAAAAATTCGTACGAATTATGTGCGTTTGCGGCCGTGGGCAGATGGCTGTGGGTGGTAGTTGAAGGGGTGTTAGGCTACGATACTCGTGCCACCGCTCCACTACTCCAAGCTCGTGCTCTTCCGCTGCTAAGGTCGTAAAAACTTTTCAGAGAAGTTGCAAGTTTTCGAACACGACTATGTCGTTGTATATTATACCTCATATATATATATATATATATATGTATATGTATAATATATACTTATATATATTATACACACGTATATTTATCGTATTTCACGACCGTTGTCGCCACGCTGTTGAACTTCCCTGGAAAATTATCATCGTTCTTATTATTATTGTTATCATTATTATTATTATTATTATTATTATTATTATTATTATACGCAATTATTTTGCTATATTATTATTTATTATATATTATTATTGTCTTGTCTTTAGCGTCTACCGTGCATATACCATAATATACGAATTATGTTTATATTCTACTTAAGAGGATACTACACCCACATGTGTTGTCTCCGTCTTACAAACGAACAACATATCAAATTTGCTTTCAATAAAACCGATGCCGTATTGTTATTTTAATTTTAGAAAAAAGTGATGTATTATTGAACTTAAAGGTAAGAACATAATCGATACTCTCTCGTCAGATTTTTACGATATTTTAAAGTCAATTCACTTTAAAATTTAAAAAAAAACAACAGAGCATCGGTTTACTGAAAGGAAATTTGCAATGCTGTACGTTTACAACACAGTTACAACACATGCGGATATGCATCTTCTTAAGGTTTGATATTATAATAATAGCAATTTAAACGACAAAAAATAAACTGTACGATATTATATTATTATTAGTATCATCATCATCATCGGTAATCAATCGTCGCTATAATATGGTTTACAATTTAAGTCTTTACGACATTGAAACCGATTTCGAACGAAAAGTAATCTTGGTAATAACTTTGAAAGAGATTTTAATTAGCTAATAATATATATATATATAGTAACAAAACTGATAATTTATAGCCTACTATCACAATTATCCCATCTGGAAATAAAACAAAACCGTTTCACTAGCCCTAATACTTTAAGTTTATTATATAGCTGTGGGTTGTGGGTAGCAAAAATCTTCCTGCAATTATTTTCCATTCAATTTTTCTGTTAGAAAAAAAAATAATAGATTTATAACTGCTTCACTATATATGCGTACACATCATAGTTAATTATATTAAGTTACTGAGCGATTCATCTATAACATTTTGCTAACTTAAGCTTTCTTTTAACAATAAACATATTGAAATTCTGAATTTTAAAATTTTTAAGTTAACAATGACCATATTATATTCAAAGAAGTTTTCTGTTTTCATAAAATGTATTTTCATTCAACTGAGAAATTATATTTTTAAGTCATCCAATTAAAATGTATAGGAAAAAATAAGATTTTATAACTAAAAGACATTTTTTTAAACGGTATTAACAAATAAAATAATGGAAATACTTAAAAATATGGTCTTCTATAATAAGTAGATATACTTAAAAATTCCAATAATCATAATTTGTATAAATACATTATTAAAGGAATAAATTGTAGTGAGTATATTTGGTGAATTCTAACAGCATATATTTTATGTTTCAGAATATTTTTTTGTGTAATATAAAAAAATAAAAACAGCGAGGATTAAATATAATTAAACGTAAATATCTTATGTAAATAAAGTAGATTTAATTTGTCTGTCTTTGCTTAATTTTAATTACACAATATTATAGGGTTTTAATTGTTTTTGTAACTTCTAAATTTCATAAAATGTTCATTTCAATATTATCTGTAAATTTCTGCACACTTTAAAAATCTCACTAGATACCAATCTACCAGTCATTAATAAATATATATAACAATAATACTATTTTTACGTATGTCCTTAAAATTTGGTTGTTTGAAATTTTGATTGCATTATGGCGTATTAAATGTTTTGAATTTTTCAAGTATTAAATTTAAAAATAAAATAAAAATCACCTTATTGTATTGTTTCTAAACAGTAGACAATAAACAAATTGTCTTTAGAAATCTATTTTAAGCTTCCTAAATTTTTAAAATGATTTTAATACCTGTCCTATTTTTTATCACCTTATTTAATATTAAAATTGCTGCGAAAATTATTTAAAAAAATAGTAATTGTTTTATTATTAAAAGCGAAGTTTGTTTATAGTAGACTGTTGTACTAAAATGAATGAAAACTCGATTTATAATATAATTATATATTTTATGAGTGTATTTATTTTACCTAAGACTGGGAACTGAAATCCAATGAATAATTTATCCGGGAATAAAATAGTTTTTAGTACTACGGTTACGCAATCATTTTTAAATTATTTATAAAAGATTAAAGACCACTGTTGAATTTACGCGTTGATCGATTATTGAACATTTGGCTGAAAAATGTCCACTCGCACGAGACCAATATAAGAGATAAAAGAACCTATTTATTTAAAATGTCACTGATAAACGTGAATAGTGCTCTCTCCTCGCGAGTTTCTTTTCGGAATTTTTTTCCCCGTTCCGACTCGTATTATATAATAATATATATTATACACTAGTGTCTTTACTGTTTCCATTCTCATCGATTTCAAAATAAGTGCACATTTCGCTAATTTTTCACGACGGCTTAGTATAACTATACATACATATTATATTATACTCCTGTAATATATTCCAAAACATTTAAAAATGTACTTTTATTCTTGTACACAATTGATTTTTAAACACACGAAAACTGCCATTAGTTAATTAAACGCCATGATAAAGAATTTTAGTTTATTCTAAAAACTGATAAAGAAAAAGTGGATACCGCTCAGCTGTTTAGGGGGTGTCAAGTGAGTTACTGTAATGGCTTTGATTGAAATTTAATTCATTAATATATCTATCATTGCACACGAAAATCGATTCTGATCAGAGACGTTCTATTAGTCTATAACACTAAGTATTTTTCATGATATATTTTTTGATATCAGTATGAAAATAATTTAGTTTTACATAAATGTTACGGCAGGTTGAATTAATTTTTGACAAAATCATTGCACTTATAATATTATTAAAATTGGATTATTATAATAATATATTATATTTATACATTATAACAGCTTTTTTCAACATTTGAATCAATACTTCCTTACGGTAAAATAGTGGGTTCATGATGGTTTAAAAAGTAATATATTAAAATATTCAAAATTCATTTTTTGAAAATGTCATTACGTAATAGTAAAATACATAGTAATTGTAAAAGATTTAAGTCCCCAAAAAATTATGGTTTTGGAATTGTCGTGATTTTGACTAGAAATGCATATAAAAATAATATTAGTCCAATAAAGGATTTTTTATGGCATTTAAAAAATAAATAAAAAATAAGATTAAAAATATTTATAAATAATTCAAATTAAGTAGTCAAAATTTCAATGAAATCATGCTATAACCATCACATTGATATGATAATATATTTAAAAACCAGTTGATCCATTTTTCATTAGTGTAAGTGTATAACATTTTCCATTTTCATACATTTATTTTGTTAAAGGATAAGATAAAAAAAAAATGATTTATAAAATATTATTTACTATTAATAAGTAATAATCAAAATTTCTAAGGATCTACAAATCGAGTATGTTCGAAAAACAATGAAACTGCAGACAGCTTACTATAATACATTATACATACTTAAATTAAATAAACAACGTTAAGACTTATAGGTAGCTACATTACAAAATATATTATAGAACAATTAAACCATGTTTGAATATTCACCCGGAAGTAATACTAATTGATACGAATAATTATTCATGTACAACAACGGTCCAGCGTAGTAGGCGTTTATTTCACTATATAAGGTCCGGACAGCGTATAATGCGTATATCATTTAGACGCGTAAAAAACGTCGTAAGTGCAGACGGTTTTCACCGCGCGGGCGTGTTCGGACCTCTGTCGCGGTTAACGACGACCAGAAGGCACGGGTTTTTTCCCTCGACCCATTATCATCCGGAATCGGTTTTCCCGGGTTTCGGCCCGTCGCAATAATATAATAGTATATATACTTGGGCGCGGCACGGGAAAGGAAAACATGGTCAAAGCGGTGACACCATACGATATTGTATTTTATATAATATATAAACAGGATCCGTAATAAAAAAAAAATACCCCACCGACAAATCTTGTAGGGCTGCCACGACGCCGCCGACCCGAAACACTCGAAAATCCATAACACAAACATCTCCAAAGTGGCCTCGACGCGGTCGCGATTTGTCTTTCGGATTACGCGCGCCGTTCAGCCGTACATTATATATATATATTTATACACATACACACACACACGGTAGTAGAATACTATACCAGATATCAGGGTGGAATCTTCTGCTACTCTGTATTTTTCTTTTTCCTCTCTCAATCTCTCTCTCAACCCGCTCACGCTAACCACGTCCGTGTGGAGAAATCTAAACGACTCCTAAGGACGGCGGGTCCGGGGACTCGTTAGAATATATTCAATATATATGTATAATGGGTTCATGCTGCGCTTGGGGAGTATAATGACGATGTTATGTATATATATGCACACGAGACGTATATGCTAATTGCCGAATTAGTCAACTCGATCGCTAGAGCGTAGGAACCGGCGAAGACGACGCACTTGACGATATTCTGTTTATATTCCACGGTATAGATGGTTTACTCGTGTGCGAAATACGTTCAGATCATCTGCGCGGGATTTATAGGCACCATTTGCATAGCTAATCCGTTCGAATCGCTCGTTAAGCGTCCGTGGCCGAAAGGGTCTACACCACAATACGACACTTTTTTTGAGGGTGAGTTATCGTTAACCTTATCTAACCTCGACCGATGTTAGTATGTTTATAGTTGTCCTCGCTAACTAACTATAACCGATATTATACTTAGAAGAGGAAGAGGATGAATGACATTATACATATACCCAATAAATATATACATACATATATATATATATATATTATCCAATCGTAAGACTTAGAAACGTTGAATTTTGATCCGACATCAGGTTTGAATTTGTTAGGTTTTTATTTCTACACATCAATTGATCAATTTTCTCAAACTCTTATACTTACGTAATTGATGTTGAAAAAACAGTTTTTTCAGAATAACAAATTTTAATAAACTATACACACATATGGGATAATGTATGGGATAATAAAAATGGTCTGAAATATTTTCAATTGAAATAGTTGTAGTATAGAACATAATGGTATAACACACAGTAATGCGAATATAATGTAGATTGCCTACATATTATCTATTTCAATTACTATCTTACAACAAACCCAGAAAATATATAATCTTTAAAACTGATTTAACATCACATCAATCACTCCAAAAGTGATATTCTTAAGTAAAGAAAAAAAATCATTAATTTATTCAGCAAACTCAAATTGGATCCATGGTGATAAATCTTAAAAAAAAAAATACATCAATCAAGTATAAGGGACACACAATATTGTGTACCCATTATAAAGCCTATATAAGACATTCATAATATTATGCGTACTATTTTGTTTATAAAACGCTATTAGTAACAATAAAGAAGTTATCTGTAATTAATATTATTTTAAAAATAATTATATTTTACTATAACATTACCTATATTATAGGTCCTATAATATTATCATATTGGAATGATTATATTATATTTTATAGTATAAGATAATTTACTTAAACTAAACAATAGAATGTTTTTAAGTAAATTTAATAATTGACAAAGATCAAAAAAAAATTCATAAAAGTAAGTATATTTAATACATTTTATTTTTTTGAACAGGGTACAAACTAATTTTATGTAACGACACTTAAAAAAATAATCAAAACTATTGTGTTCTGTTATGCTGAACATAAGCACGTAAAATATATAGTCGTTTTTGTATTAATGCAAAAGAACATTTTTTTAATCACATTTTGAACGTAATTTCGGGTTTGTTCGAAGCTCATGAACTGACTATATACATATAATAATATTAACACAATAATATTGAGACAATATTAAAATATTATAATATAGCCATTATGGTGGTTAATGTATTTAAAATCAATAAAAATAAATTGTTTAGATAATAATATAATATACAATATATTATTTGGTTTTAAAAAATATTTTTATTCGAACATAAAAATCAATTTAATATAATAGCTGCAACATAAACGATTATTGCGTATGTTAAATTATACTATCGATAAGCTCTTATACGAATGTGTACAACGTACAACAACAACAACAACAACGCCTATCTGCTATAATATAATGTTATATAATGATATTTTTCGTGACACTTTTATGCCGTCAAACTTCTTTAACGTCGTTAAAATGAAAAAAAAAAATGTCACACTACGTTTTTTCCTTATATTGCTCAAAAATAAATACTGACAACGTTTTAATAATAAAATGTGTTGCGTGTAATCTGTTATCGCACGGTACGTATAAACATTTAAAATATTGCCAAAAAAATAAAATCAAAGAAAGAAAACTTTTATACAATAACAACAACGACGATGAAAAAAGTTAAAATGTTATTATATTTAAAAAAAAAACATATGTGAATATTGAATTCCATTTTAGGTATCATAATCAAATTATTTTATTATTTATTATTGTTATAACTATATTCCCCAATTTTAAAAAGTATTATTAAACATAACAAACTGAAACGGAAAATTACATTGGTTATAAAATATATTTTACTGGATAGTCCCGAGAAAATATTATATGAATAGTTAAAAAATATTCCAATGGATCATGAATAATTCTTAAATTAAAGCTACTTACAAAAATAATTATGTAATTATTGTATATCCAAAAAAATTATAGTTACATTCATGTTTTGCATTGATACCTAAAAAGCTTATATTATAAAATATTGAAAAATAATTACAGTAATAAGAAGTCATTAAAAAGGTGTCTTTTTATTCTTGTCTTATATACAACTACGTAAACAATTAAAAAAAGAAATATTATAATTTATCATGTGTGAGAAATCAAAACATAAATGTCGGCCAAAGCAACAGCTAACGTGTGAAGTGAATAAAAAATATAATACTATTTTAAAACTGGTAAATTATCAGTAATTTATACAATAGCATATGTAATTAAGTTTTTAATAAAATTTAAATACGTTCAAGTAATTTAAAATTTATAAATAATATAACTTTATACCTATATGTTACATAGTAATTTTATATATTTTTTTAAATTAATTTTAAAAACCTATTATAAACACAATATTATAGAACGTAAAAATATCTATCATATATAGTTATATATAGTTGTGATATTTTTTTTTTTCTAATGTCTATTTATACTGTTTGAATTTGAATCGACCAATAAAAATATTTAAATAATTATTAATAAATATAATATATAATAAATATTTACTTATAAGTTATGAATATTTTCCTTTATATTAGTCATTTTTAAAATTTTTGGATATTGACATTCTCAAAAAATACGTATTTATCAACAATGGTACTATATTACAATAATAATTTTTATTATAAATATTCGTACGACATTAAAATAATACCAGTTGTTTATGATGCTCGAGCACGTTTTATATAGTGTTGTAATTTATCGTAAATACTAGCTAGATTATATGAATATATTTTGATTTCTATATTATATACATATTAATGACAAAACACCGATAACTTACATATTCACGGTCATTTAGGTAAAATGTTAATATTTATTAAAAAACTTCATAACTATATTTATAAATTTTTTAAATGTTTATGCTGAGGATAATATTTCTTAAAAATAGTTTAATAAAAATATAAAATATATATAATATAAAATCTGGTAGTTGTTGTACTTCAATCATTTATAAAATATATATTTTATAGATTAATATTAGTTATTATCATTTTCAAATTAACATGATCCTAATTTCTTTCATGCCCGTTTTCGTGGACATTGAACATATTATTTTTATTATAAAAAAAAAAATAAGTAACCCCAAAACTACTCCTTAAAATATTGATTTTGATATACGACATTTTTCTGAAAAAAAAAATGATTTATGAAAGAAAAAGAAATAGTCTAATTAGAAAAGCAGAAGTTAGCTTATACACAGGACGTTCCTTATGTAGTAAAAAAAATTTTAAGAATTTAAAGATATGACAAGGTTACAATTCTCAAAATCTGATTTTAAATAACTGCACTACTAGCATAAAAATGGTTGATCATGTCTGGCGAATCATTCTGTATTGCAAAATGACTGTATTATTATAATAACCAAGATAAGAAAAAAAAAAGATTGAAGAAGTTGTTATTATATAAAATTGTATATTGAATACATTATTTGACTATGAAATTTTTACGAAAAATATCTCTCTCTATTTACATGTATATAAATATATGTTTATATGTACAATTATACAATAATGTCATAAAAAATATAAACTTAATAATAAAATTCTTATTAAATGAGCAATTTTCTCAGTCACTAAAAATATTCCTAAGATATTATAAATATACGTTATATTACTATATTATATTATACTAATTTCATCTTTTATTGATTTTCTTTTTATCAATTATATCGTAATTTGGTGTATTTTATAAATGCATTAATTATTATCGTTATATATTTTATATATATTATTTTATTATACAATATTCGAGTTAATAATACCCACCACCTGTATGTAGCTAAATTGCCTATCTAAGATGCCGTGCGATCAACATTTTACAATTAAAATTGTCTACACATTATATTGTACAAACATTATTATCGTAAATAAATTGTTATGTGCGATTTGATCAAAATTATGTTTTGACGAAAAATTACGGTGATTTAAGACAAACAATTTGATAGCTCACTTTAAAAGCGTACACTAAAATAAAATGTACATTTATATTGGTTGTCTATGGCAACATTATCGGTGTTTACATAATAAAATATAACGATAGCTTTAATGTACATAGTGGTATTATACAAACAATCATATTTTTTGCAGTAAAAAACTTTGATTTTAGTTTTACTAACAAAATATACTTATATTTAGCAATACAAGTTGTATTTTTATGTATCTAAACTCTAAAGTGTTACAAAATAGAAAAAAAAATGAGTTAATACTTTTAGTGTACCGGTGAATTTACCTATTGCTCTGTATGTGTATTTTTTATACGTAAGTCAAAATACATTTTAGTCAGTACAATATACGCGATACATATTATTATAATATACAAGTATATTACTATGATTTGAGTCCAAGTCAGCTACGAGAAAATTAAACCAACAAAAACCATGAACACAGGTACCTACAACACCTGTATTACCTCAATACAATATTACGTATACCCGAAAAGTTTAATAGCCGAGTTTCTGCTTTCGTGTTTTTCCACTCCTTCCACCTATATTACTATTACACTGTGGTAGGTAATAGTAATAACAATAATAGTAATAAAATATCATCGTGTAAAACATTTACTACAACAGCAACGGTCGTTTTTCTATTCTATTATACATTCTACAGGATACTTACGCCGCCAGTCGGGAAGGTTTAATTATTATTATTATTTTTATTACTATTATTTTTTCTACGATGCAGTTTTTTCTCTCTCCGTTACAGTCTAAACGTATCCCCCCAAGTTTATATATATATATATACAGACCGGCCGCTACCGATTCGCTTACAGATCGTTTTAATTAAACTCGGTCGCAGTGGACGATACGGAGAGTGTTCTGTTCAGTGTATATACAGGGTGACTCGTCATGATAAACAGAACAATCATTCGCATATTGCAATACATTATTCATTAACGCCGTATAGTTAGTCACGATGTTTACCGATTACTTTTAATAATTAGTTTCATCATTGCAGTTTGTGGTCAACCATCGTTTCTGATATCATACGCTCGTAGGATGTTCTCTACTTACATGCATATTGCATAAAATAAAATATTATGTTTAATATGCACATACGGCAAACCTACATTACGCGTGATAACGCAACCACTGTAAAATGTGCTTTGTGAACAAAACGCATGTTTTACAATACCCGCGTGCAGATGTATAAATCATTTGCCATGTGACAGAATACGTGAAATATTGTTCTTTAAAGCAGGTCACTGCAGTTGTCGGGGTTGAAAACAAATACAAAAAAATACCGGACGTTTTCCACGCGAAAATATTATGACGACAAGACAATTTCATGAAAGTTATATTTAAAGTACTGTCAACCATAAATAAACAATTTCGAGAATATTGTAGAAACGACAGCGCCGTGGTGTACAGTCACCCTATATATACATATTATTATAACTTCTGTGTACCGACGCACGTGATCCGAATAACTTCGAATATAATATAATAATAATAATAATAATAATAATAACATCCCTTATCCGGGCGGTTTATCGGTGACCGTTGCGCTTTACGGAACACAGTCCGTTTCACTCGCACACCAAGGTATAATAACAATTGTAATCGTAAAATTAAATAAAAAAAAAAAAAAAACTATCGTAAATTCACGTATTCGCACCAAAAGCATTTCCAGTGAATTTATTTCGTCGGAATTCGACATTACAGAAGATATCCATCCAAACCGTTTTGTTTGTACAAGTTGAGTCAATGAGCAGATGTAAAAAAAAAAAAAATAAATAAATAAAACTTTACGTTTGAAAACGTTATTGTTTGTTCTAACTTGTTTCATTAAGTGAAATGAAAGGAATACCCCGACGATAAGAGGAAATAATGTATTTATTTGTTTTTTTTTTTTTGCAACTCGTGTATATTGATCGAAATAATAATATTAAAAATTATAATAGGTATATTTGCATGTATAATAAATGTAATAAATTGAAAAATACATTTTAGTGGCTTGTGGATTATTTATATCTGTTTAATAAAATACGAAGTAAACGAATTATGTTTAGCATTCAACAGTTTGGAATCCAAAACACTAAATGAATAAATTTTGGCGTGGAAATATTTACATTTTTTTTTCATACTTAATTAATATTTATACATGTTACCTATGTGTTTTATATTGTTTTTATACATTCAAATATACCTCCATTCGTTCATTATGCAAGTATGATATTATTTTAAATATGGTTTATTAATTATCGTACAATCATATGCAGTAAAATAAATAGCCAATAGGTATTAATAGATTAAAATATGGATTCATACAAGTTAAGCAATTCTTCTCCATAAAATTAAATTATTAAATCTTAACCCATGCACAGACTACAGACTTATATTATACAATTTTGATAAAACTTACTTAATGCGAACTTCGTCATAACTGTGTTGATATAATACATACAGATATTATATAACTTAAGGTTTGTTTACATAGCTGTGATAAAAATATTGTTTCTTACAGTTTTAAGTTATAATATTTGAAATACGACGTAAAATCACAGTCATTCGTTTTACCATCATACACTTTTTTTAAAAATCATAATATTATAGTAATTAATAACATAATAATAATAATATGTCGCTCATTGTAATATTAAAATTGAAAACTATACAATATCTTACATGATGAAAAGAAATTATTTGAAAACGCCACATGCCGACAGCTGCGTTTACTAATAATTATGTTTACAACCAATGTTACTCGTACACAATGTCATACGTACCCGATATACTATGTTTAATATACCTGGTACGAATTCGTTGTAAATTCGGTAAGTATATTATTACTGGCTGTTCAGTCGTCGGAGGCGCTACAAAAAAAAAAAAAAAAAAATCGCAATGTACAGCAAAAAGGTCAAACGTGAATGTCGAAGAGTGCGACGGAGAGGTTATAGCAGGACGCAGTGGACACGGGGGGCGAAGAGCAGCCGGCTGTGTGTAAAGGGACGGTGAAAAAAAAAAGTTAATTCCAAACGGTCAGATTGTTACGGGGAGAAGTGTAGTAGCGCGTAGTAACGGCGGCTCGTTCTGAATATTAAATCCACTCCGGGGAAACATTAACCCGGATGTAGAATGGAATCAATTTATATTGTGATGACCACCGTGCCGATTTAATCTTTAATCGCACGTTATCGTGAATACGTAAAAGGCGCGCTATTGTGCGCAGTGTGCAAACCATTATATCTATAGGTGGGTAGACGTTATATTATATTATATAACAGTTGTACGCGGTGCTAGTAGCGCGCGCATTTCTAAACACCCGACTTAATTTAATCTTGTGAAATGTCCGACTTTTAGCACCCGCAATAAAACACGCGATACATATTGTTATATAAGTAATATAACACGTACACACCTAGTTATTACAATATTATAATAATATAGTATTACGTACGCCGTACGCGTACACGAAGTCGAATAATTATTATGCGATATTGAAATCGGCTAATTCGGAACAAATATTATTTTTTTTTTAATTCATAGAAAATTATATTAATAACGATACCTAATAATTTATTGACCATCCAGATAATCGCATAAATAATGAAAGTGCAATATAATGTCCCAATTTGGCCGCTGATAGAGAATTACACGTTAAATCGTAAAAAATAAGATGAATAACAATAATATTATACAATCAGCTAGATTCATATTATTATAAGTTGTTTGAATTAATAACTGACTATATTTGAATAGATTGTTTATTTTATTTAATATAAGATTTAGAGTTAATAAATTGAATTTGAATTTTATTTATTTAGCTTAAACCAACTTTTAAAAACTTCTGGTTGATTTTAATATTTGTATAGCAGGAATATAATATGTTTGAATATCTAATATAAATCATTTTTTTTTTGATTAGTATTATAATAATATATTGGTTTTAAATCAAATAGATTAAATTTATTTTTAAAATATAGGACATTTTAATAAAATAAGAAAATTGTTGTCCAATGAAAATTTTAAATATTTTATTCCATAGTAGTATTATATTACATCATCATATATGTTATTTACTGTATTACCATCTTATTAACTCTTTATTTAATAAAATATCTAAATATTTAATATGATATTAAAAAAAGATAATTTTATTAGTAATATAAAATCATAATTTTCACAATTGAACGAACAACACTACTGCAATAATATTATATATAATTTAATCATTATAAAAGGCCGTTTCTGTAAAGTTATACAGTGTTTTTTCTGTATTGGGTGCCAAGTACTGTAACAGCTAAATTGTAGATGTTCATGTTTAAAATACATACAAGTTATAACATTGGAATAAAATAATATAATATAATATTAATAATTACACGACTTAGTCTAACCACGGGTACCCACGACATCCGTTTTCTTATTCTACAAAGTATTTTAACAATAATATAGTGGATATTACCGTATCATAATATACATAAATTACTGAAATAGTCACAGTGTAAACAGACATCGTTTGAATATAACTTATAAAATAAATTACACCTACATGTAATTTAACATGTCATTATTATAATTTATATAATAGTCGTGGTTTTTTCTTATTGATCATTTACGTTTCAAAAGCTTGGCCATTAGCGTTATATTTACATTTATATTATTTATATTATTCACATTCTGCGTAAGAAATAAAAATAAAGAAACAAAATATTAACATTTTATTCGCAACGACTAAAATTAAATATGATTACCTATATATCATAATGAAATGCGGTATTATATAAATGGTGGCGGGAGTTATGATAATAATAACTATAATGATAAAATACTATGTGTTCAAGTACGAAAGCTCAGTTAGTAGTACCAACTGTTTTTAGAAACGAAACATCATTATTCCTAATCGGAAGTTCAATGCATATTGGAATATTTTTGAAATGGCAAACTAAACAATGGGTTGACGATAATATATTCATACAAGCATAAAATAAGAACATTGGAAAATAACTCTGTGTACTTTGTGTTACGTCTTCGGACATGATGATTTATGATAAGCATTTTTTTCTTCTCTTTTGTTTTTGGCCAAAATTCAAGTAAAATTATACATTGACAATATATTTCCTTTTTTTATATTATGTCTCATCACAATACATTTATATGAATATGGTGTAAAATCTAAAAGTGAAACTATTTTCAAATATACAATATTATCACTGATGGATTTTTTAAAGTCAATACATTCTTGTCCGAATATTAGATTAAAATGTATCTTATTTTATAGAACTTTTGGCCATGTCCATTTTTTTATTTTTAGCTTGACTTGATTTATTTCATTAATACAATTTCAAATTGATATCATCAATTTCTAAACATTATTATTTTTTCGACCATTTGCGGTTGACAGCTTATATTTGGGGTATTTTTAATACATGTTCAGTTATTATGCTAATAAAGACGTTTTGTGTAACTATCTTTTACATATTTAGAGCCTAACTCTTGGAAAAACAACTACACTAAAAATAATAAACGTAAATTTTAATTGGAATTTAGTAAGTTTTTCTCGGAGTAAATCAAAGCGTTCAGCATGTTAGTACTATAACAATCGCATAATTCTTTGTCGGTATGCCATAAGTTAAGCTTAAACGAATTATCAAGTGTTATAAAAAGTTATTAGATTAAGCGAATAACTTATTTCATAGATTAAAACCGAGTAACAAAAGTTAATTACAAACACTGCTAGAATGTGCCGGAAAATTTAAATTACATTCGTTTCACATGCAAAACCACGCCGACCGGTCTTGTTAACTCCTTGGAGGTAGGCAAAGAGTTGTTTTGCGGTAGCTTATACACACAAAACAACTATCACGAATACAAAAATATAAATGAACGCTATCGTCGAATAGCTATTGCAATAATATATTATAATACAATAATAATAGAACACCCATCATAGTAAAACATATTTTTCTCCTCAAATCCTGTCAGTATAAAATACGTACAATACGAGGAATAACTTAAAACGTATTACCTTAAATTCTCGTACCTTGGTTGTAAACATACGGCATACTAACCAATTGTATCGACGAAATTTAACTCCATAAAATAATTAAATCACCTTAATTTATAAAGTAATGTATAAATGTATACAATATATTAAATATAAATGTAACTTAATGTTAAATCTAACAACTACGTAGTTGATGCCTTTAATAATTTGTATCCATTAAAAAATATATATATATTATTATAGATACGGTTTTGATATCAATATGAATAAGTAAAAATATGAACATTTATTGAATTGTATAATATTTTTTTTATACATTGAAAATGCTTACTCAAAGTGTTAACCGTTTTAATTTATGTCGTGTCGGTTAAATGATACGTCAAATTATTGTAATATTATGCGCATGTACATTATGTACTCACATTGACGTTTGTGAAAATAATAATAATATTGACCTATACGTCATGTAGTAAGCAATAATAAAAATAATATTCAACTATCAAATGATATAATGGTTTTGTTCAAAAGAGTACGTTGTAATTAACACTCCTTTAATACAATTATTATCGTTATTATCACCATAATGGTAATACATCTTATTTAAAAGCGGCAATATCACACGAGTTGTATGAACTCGTACGTAATTACTCTTAAAGAAAGTAAAATGGCGTCTATTCACTGATTGCACAGTCTATCTAAATTTACAGATCAAAAATTCTACACGGACATAATAAAATATTCTATACAATACGAAAAATTGTAATACAAATGGAAAAAATCGAAATTATCTATTAATATTAACGAGTTATGACTGTGATTAAACTCTCCTAAACGTGACGAGCATGCAATGTTCTATAATATGTACGTATTTCTTAGACTAAAACGGATAAAGGTATTGAACGAGAAAACAAAAAAGTTCCAGACGTTTCTGTTAGAACGTTTTTAAAATTACAAAAGAGACCTATCGTTCGTTAATTTGTAATTTTATCTGCTGTTGTTGACCTAAGAAAATCTGAACTCATTTGGTTTAAAGGCACTCCGCGCCAATTTGTGTCCTGTCCGATAGAATTAATATTGCCGAAGCGTCATTAAGAGGCATTTCGCGAACCAATTGTTGACGATTCGAGGGGTGGGGAGAGATGATGCAGCGATGAAAGTCGTCGTTAAATTAATAAAACCCATAGCAATGACAATATTTGCCCTTGACTTTTTGAACGAAGAATTCTATACAAATATATACACACAACGCAATTCACTAATGCAGGGTACCACCAACACTCAGAGATAAACTTTGTAAGTATCGTCAATACGGTCTGACATAACTCCCAGCTGCCTACAAGATATACTCCCCTATCATCTTGCTTTCTAAACTTTAAAGCGTACCCAAGTATTCGAATAATTAATCGGAATTACAGCGATTTTACTTATACAATATTTACATAAATGAACTGTTTATATTTTGGTTATCTCAAATTATTAAGGAACAGGCAAAATAGCGAAATAATTGAAATAATTTAAGATCTCTATTATGTCGCATTATATTATTAGAAGTAATAAAACATACAATTATTTAGAATGATAGGAGTTTTATTTTATTATTCCGTGTAACTTAAACAACTTCATTATTAAATTATTATACCTATTCTATGCTAACATTTAACAAGTTTTAATATAAATACATAATATACATATAATACAAATAAAAAATAATTTAATAGACTTAAAGAGATGTAGAAAGCTTAATAACTTTCGAAATTGCATCTTAAAAAATAATAAATAACAACCAATAGTATTTTGATTTAGACGAGGTCGATGAAACTCTTTGTGTATAATGATATTCGCTATATATTATATTATACTAAATACATTTACTTTTGAAATGTTGAAAAATGTTTATGATTATAAAATATAATATAATATTTTTTAAACATTTAAAATTTTTTAAAACAATTAGTATAAACACTTAAATGCACCATATTGTATATGAAAAACATTTGATATTATAATTACTATAATTTGATAACAATTATTTTACTTTTGAAAGCAAAACAAAAAATCCAAAATATAACATCGTTCAGAAACACATAGTATAATCTTACTTGTAAATACTGCTGTTTCTTGACATGTTAAATTATTAAATTTCTAATTTGTACAGAGGTCGTATAGTTTAGTGAAATATGTATTTTTAACAAGGTTAAAATTTACAATTCGACGGAAATTTTGAAAGTTTGATTATCTCGTTAGAATTGGATCGCGTTACCGTGCTCATCGTGGCCGTATATTTCATAGAAAAATTGTATTACGAGAGAACTTGGCATTGTAAATCATACTTGGAAAACAAGCAAATAGAAATACATCTTATATCTCTACCCCTAACACACCCAGTCACAACCACCGCCGTTCCCTGAAAGTTAATCTCGTAATGTTTGTACATCCTTTTAAGTTTTGCACAACGTCTCATAATGAACCCAAAGAAAACTTTGTATTTAAGTTCATTGTACCGTGTTTGGATATTATTTGATATTAAATTTAAAAAATAATAATAATAATAATAATGTTTTATTTTTATAAGAATTCACATAAATATATCGTTACAACAGTTATTGTTATATACCTACTTGAATGGCAGTATATCATCGTAGCATATCCTCGCATTGACTTGGAAACAGAGGGAAGGATCGAAAGAATTTGTTTCGATTCTACAACATTTCTTTTGTCTTGAAACTATATAATTATCCGCCGATTTCAATGTCCATTTTCCATCAAACGTTTCGCACACGCCACCGAATATATATGATTATTTCGTAATTATTTGCATGCGCCAAACAACATATCAAGCTTTAACGTGAAATAATAAATGATAACAATCTTGTAGCTTGTGAATTAAACTCAATCCACTACCTTTATTAATAAACACAATAATATAATACGTACGTGCCGCAGACACACGCACACAACAACGGCACCTTTAACTGCAGAGCGTGTACATATAATCTAACTAGATGTAAGAAGCAGCTTTTTGTGCTTTACGTGTTTAAACTTAATCGAATTAACAACTTTTTTTAACTAAACTTTTTGTGAACACGAAACGCTATCGCACTTAATATTTTACGTACCAGCGAGCTAGGTGGTAATCATACGTAATGATAATAATATAATATATTATGTACTATATTGTGATAAAACCATTTTTAAAAACAATTTTTTAACGCTTTTTATATCTATATCATAATCTTTTAAAGCTCTTTAAATTGCGTGTTATGGTGACGTATAATAAATACAACTGTGTTGATGACATTAAGGCAAGATCTATTTTAGATACAAATTAACATACATTAATGTTTTTTAATCTTACAACTTATCTGCAGATTTTTTTTGTGTATTTCATCGTGTTCCGATGCCTCTCCTCTCCCCCCACCATGAATAGAATAGTGGTTTTCGGGATGTACTCCAAAAGATGACAACATTTTATTTTAAACTTTTCCGAGTACAGATGTTTTATTTGTTGATCATTAATAGAAATGTAATTTTATCTAAAAAAAGAAAGTGTAACGTCATTGAGTATCTATGCATTTTAAATAAAACGTATAATAATAAATTTATCAACGAGTGATGAATGTTAACTGAACATTGAATGAAATATTTTCCGAAAAATACCAAAAAATACATAACTTATACTTCCATATATCTTTTGACAAAAAAAAAAAACTAAGAAAAAAAGATAAATATAAAACAAATAGAAAGTGCATATTTTCAAAATAAATCTAAAAATAACTACGTGAATAGTACTCGACGAGTAGTGATTACATTTTATACAATTACAAAATTTAAAAACAGTTCTACTTAACAAGAAAAATTATTTCTCACACTAGAAATTCATAAGACAAGCTATTTAAAAAAAAAAATGATATAACATAGAAATCTCAGGTAAGGAATACAGAATAAAGTCATAATAAATGTGTGAAATAAAGATTCAAATTTCAGGGTTTGTATCCCTAACCAAATTTTTAATTTTCAATGCTTTATATTTTTGAATCGTATAAAAAATATATTTTGTAGATTAACCTGGTACATGGCCATAATTAACAAACAATATTATAATTGTATTAACATAATATTATTAATTATTATATTGTTTCGCAGATAGTTATTAATATTAGGTTTTAAAAGGAAGAAACAAAAGTGGTTTGTAAAAATCATGTTTACACTTTGAAACGTTATTATCTAGTAGTACCCGTTCATCGCATTAAAGATTGTTTTAAATAAACACAATAATTATTAACATAACACTTTTTCTCCATTTTCGATAGCTCTAAGACATCTCTTGCATATTATACGATTGTAGGTATTATATATATATTATATATTATGTATTTTGTATATATCTTCGTTTCGAACTGGAAATGCGGTAAACTTGCAATTAATTTTAACTACGAACAGTAAATATTTAACGTGTTTCATGCTATTTCGTAATGATATATCCTGTTCGAGTATTACGTGGTGCACTACAAGTCTTCAACGGTTGGCGTCTGTACTTATAATATATTGACGCGGCGCATTTAAAACACAATACATACAACTCGTGCATAATACGTTAATAATTTTATTTATATTATGATAAATAAACATGGAAAATGTACGAATAACAAAACTATAGGATTTAATTATAATTACATTGTAATATAAAACGTGGCTTATGTCGATAGTGGGGCCTGCAGCTCGATCGTCTTTCATACAACGATATAAGTTATAGAGAGTACTGAGTAGTAATATTAAAATACAGATTTTCAAAATATAAGCAACTACCCAACAATAACGAGATTGATAAAAAATAGTCAAATGGTTATTGCAAACACGTTGTGATGCTTTTAGAAAGCGTATTTTTGCATCATATTTCTATCTTATTATGTTATGTATAAATAATAATATATAAACAATTAACTATTCATAATTATTTTGGGAAATAAAAATATGGATTATGATTTATTATACCTATAATAAAAACGTTTTAAAACGTTTTATAAAAACCGAATACCAAAACGTAATCATTGTAAATATAATTTATTATATTATCATCATTACTATACGATAATGAATATATTATTACGTGATGCGGAAAATCGAGTTCTGAAATCAGTACGAAATTAATATCATAAAATATTTATTTACCATAACAATTGATACAAACAGTGACCATCTTTTACGAAAACAGCAGATGGACTGGGATAAACATTATATTATTATAATATAAACATAATTCAGTCAGACACTTGGTTGGATAAATGATAGTATTAATCTACCCTTAGGTAACATAAATTTCAACATAATTGCACGGAGCTCGTTTTATTTAAGCAATATAATATACGAGTATAATGTGTATACATAAACATATATATATATGTGTGTGTGTGTGTGTGTGTTTGTATGTGTGTATATATTTCTTTATTGTTCATTAGTATTTAAAAATTGATAAGGTAGTTAAGTATAATATTGTTTTACAGTTCGAGTTATACACTCATAATGTTATAATAGCTGTCGAAGATCAATGCATAATATTATACTTATTTTGGGTCGTATGGCAATTTCTTAAGTGGTATAACCGCTCGCGTATTGTCGACTTCGAACGAACCAACGATCGCTATATTATGTATCATACATCGATCGTATTTCTGGCGGTGGCGATTATACAAGGGCGTAATATAAAGGCGTCGTCGTGCGACGTTTCGAAAACTGACGAAACGACGGGACTTTCGAATGTATCTCGCACGATTTCCCAGAGGCCCTCTCACACCACTTCTCACACAACCACGTGAATCGGTCCTAGATACCTGTAAGTTTACATGAACAAATGCGTTTACCTACATAGTAGACGTGTACATACATGATATCGATATGTGATATAGATCCCGAGGGTTCAATATTAGATGTACTTATTTTGTTCAGTTTTGTATCGGAAAAACTGGGGTGGACGAGTCTCTGGACCCCCTAAAACCACTTTTGTCAATATAATATGATGATAAAAATAATAATAGGTAGTACGTAATGTACGATAGTCGTAAAATAGTATTTTTTTATAAATAACATCTGTATTCTATTTTATTTGTTTTTTATAACTACCAACTCGATATTCCAATCAAGAATAAATCACCTTGCACATCACATCATGAAAAATGACTGGCGTACGACAACGAAAGTCGAACTCCTTTATCACTTTTAGGTAGGTAGCTATTCACTATAAGTCGTCACGTGGACTGTGATCAATTTCCATACTCCACATATTTTATTTTTAAATATAAAAGTGTATATATTATTATCTAAATATAACTGTGTAAGTAACGGAAAATACTTTATTAGTAGGATGCGAAGCGTTTGTATTTTTTCTTTTGCAGATATTATGAATTTATAATTCCATCGAGAAACGTAAAATAATGTCGATTAACCGCCTTAACAACCTTCGATAAATTCACGTATTACTTCATCGTTAATACACCTGTACTACAGCTGTTATGAGTGATATATATAATACATATTGTATATATGTAGGTAATATTAGCTTCATATGAGTGATAAAAATGATTTTCTTCTTTTTTTTTTCTATGAACAATTTAGTTTACCTAACCCTATTTAGACATTTTTTATAAACCTTACAATACGGGATTGTTTTAATCCCCATGATTATATTAGATAGAGTATGTGGTACGTATTTTTTTTTTATGATATCGAATTGCTGTTCACCGGTCACAACTTAAATTATTTGAACTTATCTGCTGTCAACACGAAATTGATGCCTAGAATTTGGATATAAAATAGAAAAAAGGCGACGTAAGTGGCAGGTTGTGGGGTGAACGGCTGTCAAGAACTGGAGAGGTATTTGGAACAACTCTGGGGAAAATTCAATTTCCTCGCCAGTTAAGTTGAACATACAAATAAAATGTGTGCCAATGAATGTTGTTGTAGAAATCTTGTCGCGAATAAAGATGAGTTTAAATCTACATGAAAAATTGAAGAAAATGTCAGCATATTATTTATATAAATATCAATAATATAATATGTAATTTATATTGTCATTAAAAATTCAGCTTTTCGTTCTTATAATTTCCTAAATTTCGCTTTTTCTAAAAATGCCATTAATTTATTTAATTGATAATTAAACTGAATTGAAACTATACTTTAATACTGGTAGTATGATTTATAAATTTAAAAAAAAAATTAAGTCGGTTAAGTGGTTTCAGAGATAATCCGTAAAAAAAATATAATTTACATGACTGGATAGATTCATGCACTTATATAAGGTATACGTACACAATGGCATTTTACAATTTTTTTCTTTTCTCTTGATTTCCTTTTCTGTAACAACTGCCGCCACTACCTTTATCATCAGCAATATCTCCACCGCCGCTGTTAGCACCGGACAAAGTGTCAATAACAATAATATAGATAGGCTCGAGCAAGTTGAGGTGGTATATCGTATAGTTATACGCGTGTATTTATATTTATTTTTTAATCAAAACGGACAAAAGGGAAAAATATTCGGAGTGCCAGTGAAAAATGAAATTGCGACAAAAGATCGTTTCCTTGTGACATTCGGCTAATCCATCAGCAGGACCCGGCACTCCCGCCGCGGCGCGTCTCCATCACTATAATATGTACGCGCGCCAAGCCCGCCACCCCACTCCGCGATCACCACCTCGTCAGTCGATCAAGCCGAGCCGACTATACGGAGCCGTGCCTAGACAGACTCTTCCATTACAGAGCCGCGCACGCTAATTACATTTTTTTCTGACGTTTATGAAAATTACGCTTCGAATAGTGTATACACGACGTCCGCGCGTAATATCTCGTCGTGAAAAATGAAAATATTTTATTAAACTTTGCCACCGCCACCACAGTCGGGAGGAGAGGAATGAAGACTTTTAAAAAATATTAATAGATTTCGGCCCACGGTGGTCTTTTCATCACCATTGCCACCGCCACCCCCCATCACACGCGCTTATGCTTCTACAGCAGTGTTTCCTCTCGTCGGCGTCGAGCTCTTCTGCTTATAATATTATAATACATTTTTTTTCTCGAGTTTTTTTTTCCCCTAATAAATGATCCTATCATCGTTCTAAGTACAATCATTAGTCAGGGCTGTTGCTCAAAAAAGAGTAATTTGCCCTGGGAATTCTTGTCCGGGATTAATTACCAAAGAGAAGTATTAAAAAATATATTATTCATTCAAATTGGTTCTAATAGGCTTGACGCCTACAAAGGGTAAACAAAAAATATAATAATAAATGATAAACTAATTCGTATTGTATTATAACACACACACACATACACAAATATATAATACATATATGTATATATTATATTATTTCAATAAAACGTTTAATCTTATTTCAAGACAAAAAGAACGCGAAAATAATGACCGGAATGGTGCTTCTTATTATATTTAAATGCTTCTTCAAAGTGTGAGTGTCTATAGAACAACAATGCATACAGTTTAAAGTGCGTCATTATTTTTGCGAAGAAAACGCAAATGGATTTACGGAATCCGTTTGTTCAGAGCATTTTTACTTCTCGTAAAAACCTATATTTCCGTTATAGTAAACACAATCGTAATTCGTAACGTATTCATATGAGTGAGTTTGTCTATGAATATGGTCGAATAAACTCGTAATTTCGTAGGCGTATATTGTTTCAAAACATTATACTACATCCTGCGGCAAGCAAATAGTTGCTACCCAATGTCAATTATTTACTAGTTATTATATGTAGACCTCTTATAACTCTCAGTTCGTACAGTTGGTAGGACGACCGTTAAACGGTTTAAAATGAAAATTCCTCATTAATAGAGAATAGTCTATTTATTTTTTTATTGAAGCCATCAAAGTGTATATCACTTTGACTGCAATCGGGTGGTTAGGTTAGTAAACATTAAGCAAATAGTCATGAAGTAAGTCGCAAGCACAAAATATTATATTTCCCTCCCCACCACTTAATTCTTTGCGCATTGTTTTTTTCACCCAAATTTTATAGATAATATCATTATAAAATTGGTTAGAGTTTATGAAAAACGAACACCATAATTTTTACACATTTATTTTAAAAGTCCCATGAAGAATCACGGTAATTAGTAACATGATGTAAACAATATCATGTATATACTTATAATCGTTTCCCCATAACATTCCAACAAAAATATGTTGGCGTGATAATTTTGCGAAAAATAGACCGTAATATTATTTTGTATAGGTACCCACATTATATCCAGTATATCAGCTTGCTGGTGACACCTGTTGAGGGCCATACAGCGCATGAATACGAAAAGTGTTTGTTGTGTAGTTGTCACCTTGCATACATGTTATTATATTATACGCACGCAAGTGAAATATAATAATTGATAAATCGGGGTTCTATAAGCTAGTATACTATTATGCTCGTTTGTATATAAAATCGCATCTCTGGTGATACGCGTTTCGATGACATTAATTACAATACCGAACTCACGCCGGGAGACATCGTCAATGCGAGTTTATGTATTATATTATATATAATTGAAATTAAATCTGTATCGTCGTATTTGGTTAAGCGGTTTTACACGCGTGTGTGAGAGTGCATATGTGCGTAAGTGTACGGTGGCTTTCAGTGAAGCCCCAGATCAAGAGCGTGTGGGAAGCGACTTTCTTGTTGTGGGGGGGGGGGGGTGAGACTTGCTCAGGGAGAAGGACTCTAGGATATAATCGAAAATTTCGGGTCCACCCGGGGTCGTTAATAACCGTCCAAGTAGCTGTGCCGGTATTATTGTTGTAACGTCGTCGTCACATTAATTGGATTTTGCTGTTGTAAAGTGTTTAGACCAAAGAGGCATCCGGCCAAATCCCCGTAATCCCGGCCGCCACCGACACTGCCTGCTCCAAACGTTATCCACGAGGACGTCCTTAATTAAACCGAAATTCCACCGCCTATTTCTACACACACACACATAATATTATATACCTACAAATACCCCGTTCTCACACTCCTCACACATACACGTTCGAAATACTCTCTGACCCTCTGGTCGCCGTGTAATGCGTGTGCACGATTCCCTACATCGGTTGAGTGTATATATTATATGTGGAGGATACTGAATTCCAGACGTCGGTTACACAACCACGCGACCAGCCACCGACCACTACAACAGCGTCGCTCAAAACTTAAATGCGTGTACACGCATTTATTTTGACCTTTATTTTTTTTCAATTTTTAACATTTTTAAATGTTATTCTCATTCTTACACTTCGCTTATTATCAGAATTAATTTCAAAGTATTTCAGTAAGATATATGTGTATAGTATATAAATATTACGATTATACTAGTATAATACAGTGTATATAAATTATAATTATAACTAATCGCGTATAATTTGTTTTATCGAAATTAATATGCAGTATAAGTAAAACCATATTAGTAGTATATTGTAAGCTCGTATCATTTATTCGTTATTAATTTAGGTGAAAACGTTTTAAAAAATGTTGTAAGCCTAAAATAGCAATTACAATTTTTTTTATTTTTGTAAATCATTATTAATCAATTTAAGCTTCTACCTCATTCTCTAAAATTAAAAAAAAAAAAAAAATGATAATAAAATAATGTTTGACAAATTTTAAGTAGATACTTTTTTTTTAAAAAACTTGCATACTTACCCATAATGTTATAATATATTTTAAATTAACTAAAAATAACACACAACTTTTACGACCACATTATAAAAATGCTAATTTTATGAATATTATTGGTTTTTTTGGTTTTTACAATTATTATTATATTGCTACTATTACATTTTGTAATATAAATCAAGATTAAATCCTAAACTTAGTCTTAAAATTCGCCTGAAAAGTGTACAGTTTATTTTTAAATTTTTACATATTATTATTGTTTTAATTTCTCATAGTAAAACGATAATAAAGTATAAAAATATAAGACGTATTATCTTTTAAGTTTATAATTTAATTTTTTTACAATGGTTTGTCAGCTTGTCATTGGTTAGGTGTATTTAAATCTGCGTATTAACGCAAAATTATTCAGTTGTTATTAAATTTGTATATAGTTTTTAAAATATTTATAAACATTTTTACTAATTAAGCTACAAATATAGGAACATTAAAAGAAAATAAATCGCCATTCTAGTTTTATTTTTTTCACTACTAAACTTTGTTTATTACAATTATTCTTTTAAAAAAAATTAACGACAGATATGATAGTAAACGTTAAGTTAAAGATTAAAGATTTTATAATTATGCAAATAATTTTGTAAGAGAGCTTTTACATTAAATTATGGTATGCTTAGTAAACTATGTACTGTACATTGTTGTTATTGTTATTAGGTCCATTAAATTTCTAGGTGATCTATGGAACGGGAAAGATCTTTTGTTATACATCTCCAGACTTTGACCTAATCAAATCTTAGTTGCCGGCGATGGTAACTATTTTGATAAATGACGATGTTCATTAAAGCCTCATTTGTATAACAATGGATATTTTAGATTTCCCTCATGAGGGGTATTCTGACATTCAGAAAGGCTCAACAGGCAACAAGACTTACAAAACTATACGTCGAATATTTCACTAACCCATACAGTGGCAATAATAATGGTCTATTTAAACTACAACGAATACACAGAATCAGAAAAAAAAATCATCGACCATATCATTTAATAATAATCATACTAACCGGGCTGCATCTGTCAAAAATAGCAACTACATAATATACTTGGAGCACCTCAATATTACACAGAGTGATTCATTTATGGTAAAACAATTAAATTTTTTATAGAATTTTAAATTATTAAAAAAGGATATTTTTTACTATTTTTATCGTTTTAATTATTTTAAGTTTTTTATTCATTCTCTCGAATGACAGCATGAATTTTTAATTTTGTATTCCAAAGTAAAATATTATTCGGAGTATTTCAATCCATCAAAATTAAATCGTGGACAAGTTGTTAAAAATAAAAATACAACAATAAAATAATATATTGTTTTATACATATGTTGTTTTTTAACAACTTAAAATTATTTAACAAAAATATATTCAAAAACGTAAACCTAACTGTATTTTTAAATAATGAGTTTTTTATGTTGAATAAAACGGTATAACATATTATAATTAATATATATATACTTATTAATATATTAATATGTACCTATATTAATATAATTACATGTTTCATCAATAACATTGATAAATAAACGTTTTGGAAATTAAAATTATGCGTTAGGAATATTTTCAACAACGACTGCGACAAGGCTGTGTGAAATTTGTTCAGTGGCGCCTGCAAGCCAGTTAAAATATGTGTAATGTATAATATACATTGTATATATGTTATATTATGTGTTATTTGTTACTACCAATCCACAGAAAGTCTTCTAATAAAGATTTGTTTCCATCGAGAAAAGTACGAACTTTTGGATTAGAATCAGTGAAGGGTTACAACTCTACGAAACTGTTTCACAGCCGATTCAATTTCAACACTATAATATCACTAACAGTTTATATCTCGTGTACTCGGCCAAAAATATGCATTGTTAAAAACCATGAAGAGTACAAGGACCGTTTATATAAATTATATCTTATATTCGTATCAGTACCTACTGTTGTTTGCAATGTTGTAACTTTTAAGAAAAGTTTTTTTTTATTGCATGAAAAAACTACTACAGTTAATGGCTTAGAATAGAGATAGGTATTAAATATATAACATTTTCGGCCTTGAACTGTTAAATAAGTGATGGGGTAAGTAATGCCGCGATAAACAATTCCGTAGTAGTTATATATTATCGTATAGACCAAGTTTTCTCAACTATATACAATATTTCTTTTTAAATTTATTATGCTAATAATAAATGGTTATGTTTTTTATGAGCCTGAGATTCTTATTTGAAAGTCATGGAATAATAAAATAGTAAAATATGCAGCTTCATATTATTAAGCTCATCTTTAATAAATTAAAAATAAGACTACAGAATTTTTTTATAAATATTATTTTTTGAATAGGTCATATTAATTTAATTTGGTATTATTTTTGTTCTAGACACTGTTATCAGATCAATTGGTTGGAATCTCAATGACTGAGACGTTTTTTCAGGGAGGATAAAAGCAATTCAAAATCGTTAATACTTGATATTTTAAATGAATACCCATTGATTTTTTTTAAAGTATTATTTCAATTATAATTTGTATTCATGTTTATATCAATATTACTAAGCGAAATATATGTCGAAATAAAATGTTCTACTCCGACGACAACCTATTAAGTAAGTTATGTCAAAAATCTGGATTTTTGAATATCCAGATTCCATTTATCCGAATCCAAATTATACGAATAATCCGAATAATTTGAAATTTTAATGTATAAATAAAATTAATCTTACTTTTTAAAAACGTATTCAAGTCCAGTTAGTTTAAGACAGGCGTGGACCCAAGAGGGGGGCAAGGGGTTGTGCAGCCCCAGTAGACTTTGCCACACAGGTAAATTTTAGGATGTTTGTTTTTGGCTGCCGATAAAATACGATACGCACATATTTCCCCCCTCCCTCCCGTAAATTTAGTCTGGATCCGTGCCTGGTTTAAGATAATAATATAATATTTTCATCGAAAAATAATTGCATAGGTATTATGATAAAATTATATAACTTTACTAACATTTTTAAGCCAAAAAATTATTTTTTATATTTTAGGTCTCACCAACTTAAATAAAGCACATTATGAAACCTATAAATTAAATAACAAATATTTAAATTTGAAAAACTTAAGCAACAGGTTTAAAATATCCAAATTATTCGGATTATTTGGATAATTTGGATTTTATCCATCATATGATTCGGATTTGGATATTCAGTTTATCTGAATAGTATTGAAATCCGGATATTAGTGCCACTACTGCAGTATTGTTAGATAACTTTATATTTATTTAATATTTTTGTTTGTATTTTTATCATTGGTTTAATCTACGATTGTTGTCATATTATTATTATATACACTCGTATGTTATTATTATAGAATACACATAATTATTGTTATCACTACAATATTATTTAATGCAATTAGGACTTACGTCCGTTACGTAAATAAATAAACATAAAAGGGTATATAGGATTTATATTATATGCATAATACAAAGTGACGGCCATTCACACTAATATATTATAATATTGGTACATTGGTATTAAAAATCGTCATACACAACAACGTGTTACACGTCTATTTACATTTGGACTTTACAAACCTTGACAGTATATACATTATATTATATTATATTATTATACTCTCATTAAATAGATTTACAATAAATTAAGAGGGTTCAAACTTCTCATGTCATGTCGTTCCGTGTACTCAATTTATTCAAAACATAAGTAACTAAATGTTGAAAAGTGGTAACAGATTAGTTATTATCTACAATATGACAATTTTAATGTATTTAAATATATAATAAGTTTGAACCAATCGTTTCCGTATAGATAAACCATTTATTTTACAACAAAACCATGATATATCAGCTTAAATATACATATATTATTAATATTTATGAGTCTTACCTTGACGGCCCGCCTAGTGCATGACACTTGGTAAACTGACTTCGTGTTTCACATTATGATCTCAGGATCGCGCAAAAGTTATCTGGTTTTTCTGAAACATCTTCGTCGCACTGCACGCTTCTAAGCTTAATATGACTATAATAAATTATACACATTAATGGATGTAAAGTAAAAACACTTCGAGCGAGTACCTGATCACTCGACGGCGACTGTTTTCCAAAACATGGATAACAAAAAATATCGTTGTATATTACAAATTCGGTATGTGAAGTTTACTATTACGGTTACCCATAAACTACCAGACTACAATGATAAAAATTGCAGATTTAAGAGTAGCGGCTACTGTATCGTCGGTAATTATCACTGTTTATGTTGAAGCTCAAACAAAACCAGAAAAAAAAACAAATATATAAGTGAAGAATTTAAATTGATATCTAAAATGTATTTATAGATTATATACAAAACGGAACGATGGTTTTTGAAACGTTCGAAAATTATAACATGAAAACCGTTTGACCATCGAAAATGATCCTCCTACAATGCTTATAAAATAGGTTTTTGATAAATGTATTTAATATTATTAAATTGATTTATAAGTATTGTAATTTCTATACTAATAATTTTGTATATCTCATATTTACGCCTCATCAACTTTAAGTATGTACGGATGACTTTGTTCAATAAAAGTGAATTAACCGCTAAAATGTTATGTAGTAACTATGTACAGTCATAAAAACAACGACCACCCGAATATTAGTGTATGATAAGTTTGGAAATAATGAGTATTATCAAATATAAAAATGTATTATTTTACCAATTAACAGGCTTAAGTTTTGAATATTATATCTCCCCCTCCACCAATTTTTTTTGATCGGTTATTTAAATTATTCTAATTTTGAAATAAAAAATATAAATAAAACTATTTATTATGTGAATGTTGATATTATTTCAAAGAAAATTAGTCATTATAATTCAACAGTAGAGAGACCAAGTGAAGTAATAAGTATAACTTATAAGGGATCGGAAGTTCTAGCAAATGCATATTTTTCTTGGTTCGTCCTAGAACATCCAAAGTAAGATACAAATATGTTTCACACTTCTCTGATGTCATACACGAAATTTTATTTTGCTATTTTTTTTGCATATTTATGGTTTTTACAGCTATTTTGCAAATTTAAGGTTTTTAGTGTTATTTTTGGGTATATTTTCACATAAATACATATTATAGGAGCTATATTGCTAATTTGGAGTTATAAATGCTGTTTATGGGCATATTTTTAAAAACTAAATTTAGTTAACCTACCAAACAGCCACCTACGAATATGTGAACGAAAACAAATTTTTTTATTTTAAGATGATAAGCAACCGAAATAAACGGCCTTAGACCATTGTTATCGTCAATTAAATCGGACAATTCCGTTCGTTTCTGATAACGATAATCTAACCTTAACCTATCGATACCTACCATCATATTCTATGAAAAAAATTAAAAATCTGTAAAATTAAATATATCTTAAATTTCATGTTTAAAAAATTTTGCATATTTTCCAATTTTTAGTGCTATTTATAGCGCTGATATTAATGTTTTTATGTGCATATTTAAGCGCTAAAAATGATTTTTTTTAGTGTTATAACTTCCGAGACCTGAGTATAACCAATACCACGACAAAATAGACATTTTTAACAAATAATGAAAAATATAATAAATAAATATTTTTCCCCGGTATCGTACACCCAAATTGAATATTTAAATAAAACAATTTTACATTCCTTAAATTATTTTTAATAAAACTATTAACATTTTAGTTAATTGTTCCTTAAAATATTTAGTTTTTTGGTTAAATTGCTTGGCATTTTTCAATGAATAATATCTATCTAATAACTGTAAAATAGACATATTTTTTTGAACATTTTGATAATGTATCGATATGTTTATAACATTATAGTATAGGTTTAAATTAAAATACAAAAAATATAATATATAATAATGAGTAAAGAAATATAACAAATGTTACGGAAGTAAAGCTTTTGCGGGATA
Source organism: Rhopalosiphum padi (assembly GCF_020882245.1). Taxonomy (NCBI): domain Eukaryota; kingdom Metazoa; phylum Arthropoda; class Insecta; order Hemiptera; family Aphididae; genus Rhopalosiphum; species Rhopalosiphum padi. The sequence goes on from NC_083597.1 coordinate 73,197,191, forward strand.
AATTGGATATCACTATTATATTAAATGAATATAAATGTTTAATATCATTGGGTAGTTATATTATATAAATTGTTACTCGTTATAACGGTTTACAAAAACAAAATATAACGGAACAAAAATTATGATTTTTTTTTAGAGTTATATAGACTGATCCACGCTAAAACAATTCTCTTGTATTGTTAATCGAATGCATTACATATAATACGCGTATATACTGGTTTTATAAATACTATAAGGGATGCATACGAATTGATATAATATATAATCCTTTTAAAATTGCTATGCGATACCACACTTACCGAATGCTGTGCGTACATGTGACCCGAACAATTGCAGCTATTATGAATTGCAATTTACGCTAATAGATTCCACATGTTACACCTGCGACTGATTTTCGATTTCTAGGTCGTAAATGGCATCTGGTCCAGCCGTATTATCGAATGTGATTGTTGGCAACTGTTTAAAATAATAATAATAGTAATTACAGCTTATAATAATGTATGCAATGTATGCACGAGGATATTGAATCATTGCGAAATCATACAAATTAATAATAATAATTTGTATATAGGTACGTTCGTCAGATGGATTATCTCGAAACTGATTACTATTTTTCCCCAAATAATTTATTAATAAATGTATGACTTATTTTTATGTTAAATATTTTTACTTGTGTTTACATACAAAGTACTTATAAAAACTAAAAAACCCAAATTGTTTAAATTGAACTAATTAGCTAGTTTTGAAAATTGACCCTTCACTTACGATTAAGATTTCAATATTATACTATTGTACTCGTATTGATAGGGAATGGGATTTTATGATATAATAAATAGATAATAATAAAATATCGATAATATTATTAAACTATTTATTCAAATTAGTTATAGCATCAGTAAATCGTTTATAATAAAATGATTTAGTATTAATTTTAATGAACGTTTAATCTATTTTAATTTTTTAATCAATATCTCATTCTAAAATATTAAGACCAACATAATATAGGAATTTGAATATTTATATTAACTAATCATAAATAATTGATTTTTTTTAGTAATTATTTGAACAAAAATATTAATAAAAAGTATTTCTTATACTTTATAACTTTACTCTTTAAACAGTACGTACAATTATTCAAATACTTAACAAGAATTAAATTGTGGCGTACAAGTTTCGGGAGCGTTTGTATCAAATTAATTTAGTATTTGTTTAAACAACGTATACTAAATCTTGGCATGGGAAAAATAACGAACGTTCGAATTGCAGAGTAATGGGTGTGACTGAAATCGTGTCATTCCAACGCCACCCATAATTATTTTTTGGAGATATCGAGAAAACCGAGACATTTCAGGAACAGTTGAACAGATAACCTCCTAAATCCCAGTACGGACATTTTTCAAAATTTCAAAACAAGCCGGGACAAAACGTTATTGCGTATATAATATTATGATATATGTATATTGCATATATATATATATACTTATAATCTATATACATAAAATATACATATACTTCGCTGAACATGCGTAATATTATATTATGTATCCCACGTGTATTAAAAATTATAAAAGCTGACTGTCCATTAACGCGCATGGGGAATTAATAACGAAATGTCAGGGCATCCGATATATATAAACATATATGTGGGGGTGTGTGTGTGTGTAATAATGTTAAAACGGTCCCGTGGTCATCGTGACATTTTGTAGACGTAAACATAACTCTAAAAAGCCTCTCACCTCCCGCCAACCCGTCAAATCGCCACTGCTGCGTCATACAGAGTCCGAACCCGCCCCCGACGCGTCGCCTGCTACGTTCACCGCAGCAGACGCAACACTACGAATCGCGTTATTTCCACTCTCCGCCTCATACACATCTGTTATATACAGGGTGCAACCCTTAATCACCTACGCGTATTTTTGTGCTTATACAGTTTATTGTTTAAACATTTATTATAAAACACCACTTTTTACCATAAAAATCGAATTTTTTACTACTCTTTGTATCAGTGTTTTTAAGTACTTAATAATAGCATAGCTAAATATTTGGGAACTCCTTAATGAAAGCAGAATACTTTTCTAAAAATGCCGATGTATTATATAAATATCCAATATTGAATTTAAGCTAAAAATAAATAAAATATTTAACATTATTAATATAATATGTATTAATAATGAATATTATTTAATATTCATTATTCAATAAGCCACGAGGTGATAACTTTATTAAATAAATAAAAAAATCATTAATTTATTATATTTACATCAATATTTTCAGAAAACATTGGTATTTCGGGTTATGGAATCAACGAGGATTACATTACATATAGCCATATAGGTAATAAAAAATATCAAATAAATTCATGGTTTTTGATGTTATTAAATACATAGGGAAGACATTAAAACATTATTAGAACTAGGACAGGTAAAAATAAATATTATCAAAAAAAAAAAAAATGACTGAATATTAGTGTAACTAACTGTAAACCGAAACCGATCACTCCGTATACAGTGACTACCCTATACCATGGGGCCAGTCGTTTATACACACACGCGCGCACTCTGCGGGCGAGAGCTTTTGGTTCACTTCATTTCACTGTCCCCCGCCGATATATAATGTGCATATATATATGATGGACTCGTTTATTGCGAAATTGATTTATAACCTGTGCATATCAACAATATCCCCACACGCACCCCTTCACTACCGATTCCGCGAATCCACCCCTTTTCCGTCCTGGCACGACCGGTTATAATAATATGTACGTGTGCCACTACGGCCCATACCGGTCAGTGAATTATTGCTACACGTAGTATCAACAGTTATTGTATTATTATTATTATATTTGTATTATTATTACTGATCTATTTACGTATTATTATTATTATGTATGTGTATGTGTGTCGACCCAACACTGATTGATACCGACACCTATTGTCCAGTCCACGATGGGGATGAGTTGTTGCAGAATTATAATATAGGCAATAGGTGGGATTACATATTGCTTGATAAGATGTTTTTTATACAAGGTGATTATTTTATCACAAAACCTCCATATTCCTAAACTTCATAAAAATTTAAATCCCATCTCCCTATTACTGATGTTTGGTTATGTAGGGTCAAACAGATACATCCTATCATAATAATTATTTTATTTTAAATTCCATAATTAGGTGAAGTGCAGTAATAATATACTTATAATAATAAATATTGCAGTAATATAAAGAACTATTTTGTAAGATATTAAAAAATATTGTTAATGTTACAATAGGTGAAAATTCAATTTAATACAAATAATATATAAATTTAGGTTAAACATAGGCTGAACAAGTTGACTTATCGAAAAAGTGTCAAGTATAGTCAATACAAGCTCGTTTTTCTAATCTCAGAGTTCTCTTTAATGTTCTTATTTTGACCATGATTACTTCGGGAGTATTGATATGAAAAGAGGCGCATGTTCAGGAATATTATTGAGGTATGTGGTAGGAAATATATAGGTATATTATACCAGGTATATATATATATATATATATATTTATATATTATATTAAAGGTACACTAGTACACCACAAATTACAGCAATAACAATGACAACGATGACGACGATAATATCTCGTTGTTTTTATGATCGTAGTTCGAGAAATGGAGTGTACGCGATAAGAAAGTATACATTATATAATATTATCATGTATAATACGTATAACGGTAAAAATAAATATCGTGTGATGTCTAAACGATTATTTTATGCTATTTGTCTTTAAGGTTTAAAAATATAATTTATTATCAGTTATTATTATAATATTTTTTTCAAATTACCACAAATAAAACAAACGATCAACCAGAAAAATACGTAGGATATTATATACATGCTTAACCGTACACTATACAAATATAATAAGACTTTGAAAGCGAATAAAATAAAATATTTTTCAAGATATTGAGCGATATTTAACCATAAAAGATTGTACATTTGTTCACTGTATAATATATGTACACAATATATACTATATAAGATTATATGTCAAATAAAATACAAAAACAATAACGAAATCGGCGATACATTGTTACAACATTAAACTTCCGATTGATTGCTTTAATTTATGAGAAAAAAATTTACAATTATCATACTATAATACACCTTTGATTCGATTTAATAGTCTAGCTGAAGGATGTCCGTCCTTTTTAAGCAGTAGGCATCCTATTTTTTTTTTTTTAAATCTCATGGCTTGCATTCATAATAAAAACATAAATTAAATAATTAAAAATCTATTAAAAAAATACAATATGCTATGCTTTAAATAATTAAATATCTTTGCGTGCTTCAAATAAAGACAAAGAAAACCACGGATTAAAAACCTCTAGTAGTCTAGTATATAGTATATATATATATATATATATATAAATGTATGATGTTATATTATAGTTATTCAGTACATTAATTTTGTTTACAACGTTTTAAAGGTTAATCCATGCATCATAAACATGTAAAGTAGTCAAATACTCGATTTATTTTGTTTGGTATAACTATGTGTGGAAATACGGTTTGATTTTTTTAAATGTGATGATTAAATAAATAAAATCCAAAGCAATAAAAAACTATTATTATATATTTTGTTACTTTCAATATATTTTATAAATAGAATAATAGGTAGTAATTGTGTTTAAAATTAAAATTCAAGCAAATACTAAAACTAAAATTTTCTTATAAAAAGAAACAGATTCATGAAATTTTAAATTGCCTTAAAACAAACTTTGAGTTAGCGTTAAATGAATATTTAACTTTGAAATTGAAAATTTGTATTACAATATTATAATTTAAATAATTATTAACGTCAATAGCAATATTTTTGAAATTTCTCAATTTGGCCATTAAACAGTTAAGAAACAAACAATTTTAACCAACAGGTTATTATTATTTTATTTTTTATATATTATTTTAAATGTATATTATATATATATATATGTATATTATATATCAAGTCTTTACAAGTTTTAAATAGAAATACAAAGGATAAAATATATATTGTGTCGTCAGTCAGATATCAAATTTCAAAACTCGCACAGATAAAACGATAAGATCATGGTGGTTAAGGTGATTTATTTTGTTTTTATGAAAAACTGCCGTAAAAAAAAAAATTCAATATAAAATTTACCCCTTTTACATTGCATAATATTATTTAAATAATACATCCCATCATGTTAACAACAGGAATTTTAACCGATGTTAGTACCTGTTGGTAAATTAACTTAGGAGAGTAATATAATTAAGTATAAACTGCATGTTTCCAAACATTGCAACGTCTTATTAGAACTTATATAATTATTATTTGTTTTTGGATAAAATACAAACCAGCAAAATGATAATATAACGATTTTACCGTATTTTACCGCTACCCGGACGTGACACTTTGTATCGAAGGGCGTTTGACCCGTTTCCGAAGAGAGGAGGATGTGTGCGCTCAGTAGAGTTTTTGGCATCGTTTTTCAGGCGTAGTCTATGTTTTTGGCTCTGTTCTCGCCAACAGAACAATTCGAGTAGGTATTTTAAAATTGGATTTTTCCTATATACAACGCGCTGCAGAATACAAATCGTATATATATAGTTGTTTTTTTTTTCTAATAATGTTTTAGCAATTGAACAAAAAAAAAGTGCTTGAGCCAAAACACTAATTTTGGTATAGATTATTTTGAATTAATTTTAAAAATTCTGCAATTATATTTGGACGCAAAAGATTAATCAACTATGTAGACGACGCCGTACTATTATAATACGTTTACGAGTATTTACGCATTTATACAAACACCTACTATGCAATACTTACGTTAGCTGGTTATGTTACGAATTTAGAGGACTTTAAGGATATCTCGTGGTTAAAACTTAAAAGGTACACAAAACGAATATTTATAAAGTAAAATGGCTAAATGTAAATTATTATAATAAATACCGTTTGAGTAACGTCACACACTGCTGCAGTACCGCAATAACTAAAAATCCTTAGGGGCAAATTTTTAAATTTTTTTTTTTTTATGCACTCATAAAACTAGAGGTGGGACATGTAGAAACTGTTTTCGATGTTTTTAGATACTGTTTTTCCTTTGTAGAATTGTATAACTTAATACATAATTTTTTTTAGATACAACCTATATTAAATACATATTAATTATCATGTGATATAATTATAATATGGTTGTATACAACTAATGTCACATACAACCTATCGTGATAATTCATTGTTTAAAAAATAAACAAAATTTTAAAACTGAAAATATATTAAAAACAATAAAAACAAATTGCTTTTACTTATACAGATACACTAACTTTATAATTTTATCAGTGATAATGTATTATACTTTATCAATGCATAAACCCAAAATAATTGACAAATAATAAATAATTGTATCATCTATATTTATAGTATTGAGTTGAAATATAATGCATTTAGAATAAAATATTTATCCATACCTATTGTGATTCAGCCCTCGTTATTGCGCATACAAAAAATACACACACTCAATTTTTTCGTTAGTTAAACCCACCTAGTGTACATAATATTATAATATCAATGCAAATATGTCAGATTATTATTGTGTACATACCTAGAATATTTATAAAAAATACACTGAAGTCAAACAAATACTGGTACCTACATATAGATAATCAATAGGTACATGCAATATGCTCTGAACCGTTTTATTCCTTATTACGATTCCTCCATCGATATTATTTGCGTGACACGTACTGGAATTACACCAAGGAACGTCAAACTAGTAATTTAAACGGTTTATTTGGTTTCCGCCTCGTTAAAGAAAAATTATATACCTACGGCAGCAGCTTTTAGTCGTCGTATCGTAAACATATAATATAAATCCAAACAAACAACAATTAATAGGAAGTAAACAAATAGCTGTTAGGTGAAAAACCACCACAAACACAAAACCATATTCATTATATTATAATATATAAAACGATGTGGGTTTGACTTTTTATTTGAAATAATAATTTGTTGATTCGATGTGAAAGATATAAATAAGACACTTGTGAACATGCCGATTACTTATTATTATTTGTTTTTGTTCAATGGATACAACTAGTAGTAAGGCGTTTTAATTTAATTCTAAAAAACGACATTTACTGTTCAATAGGTTTAGATTGAAATTTTATAAATGATCATAAAATTCAAAAAATATATTATTACGATTTAAGGGTTCGACAGTGTTTCATAGCATTAATAATAAATAATATAATGTATATTAACGTTTATACTTTTCAAACGATTTCTTAAAAATAATTTCCCCATTGGGCTTTCATAATTTTTATCAATATATCAACGATTACTAAAATAAATAATTATTCTATGTATATAAATACAGTAACATTATTATAATTTTTGTTTAAATGTTATAATTAGCTGTTTAAACATACAAGGACATTTTGTAATTATAAGTCCAACAAAACGTATGTAATCTCTCGATCAGTAATTATTATCAAACGTTAAGATACGAGAAATATCTTTAAAAAATCAAACTAAAATGAAATGTATTCAATTATATTTTTCAATTGCTCATAATCAAGTGTAATATTTTACTTATCTAGTAAAATATTTAAAAGGTAAATACAATATAATAATAATAATAATAATAATAATAATTCACAAGTAGGTATTTCATCATTTTCATTTATATTTGATAATTATTATATTATTACTATGTAATCAATTTTATGTACCCCTTCTAGATTATAATTATTGCTATAATCGTATATAAAAATGAATGAGGTTTTTTTTCTTTCAGTGTTTCTTTTTTTGAATTATTTCTCTAAAAGGTCTTCTACAGCGTTACTTGTTAATACTTACAACAACTATGTTGATTTTTCCCTTTCGATTTTGCAATTGGTATTAAAGGATTTTTTTCTAAACTTTTCTTGATTTTAATCAGTTCCACACAGTGTACGTTGACTTGTTGAACTTTAAATTTATGTTAAGTAGCCATGTAAAGTTTATACACGTTTCACGTCTATTGACATATTATTATTGTGTTATATTTTTTTTTACATCTACCATCGTAAACTTTATAGAATTGTCTGTATCGTTCTCACTTTTTACTGTGGAAAAATAGTATAGGTACGTTTGTCTATCGTTTATTTCAGTCTTAATAGATACATTGTTTGTTTCACTTCCCTGATGTAACAATTATTTTCTTGTAAATTATTCTTTAATTATTATAATTGAACGTATTAAATGGTGTTGATTTTCTCTATATCATACGCTTACAGAAGTAGCTTATATTATGTGGTTAATTTAAATATTCATTTAACAGTATTATGGTTTTATTGAAGGAATAAATAAAATGTACTCATTTTATCGTATTACTGATTAATATGCATAACAACACAAATTTTACCATTGTTCGATTTTTAATATTGTTGCTGACTCCATTATTTATTTAAAGTATTTTTTTTTACATTTTTATTTTTTCACGGAAACATTTTCTTTAGTTTGATTCATTTTGTGTTTAACTTTTAAAATCATTTTTTTACCCTTTCACCTGACTAAATGAAAAATGCATAAAGTGAAAAAAACCGTGACAAGTGGACGACGACCATTAAATACCTTTATTTGCTCTTTTTTGTTTCTAAAAACCAAAGCCATATTTTGTTAGTAGCTAGATCTCTTAATTTCGCCAAGTGCGACTTTTTGCTCTAACAGTGTATTCAAAATAACAGACCATTTTTTTCTCTCTTCTTGTTATCTTCCTTCATATAATCAAATTAGTGAAAGTTATTTTACGTAACGCACCAGTACACTTTTTGCATTTGGTTTTGTGGTTCTGAAAAACTTCATTTTTTTTTGTTACTCTGAAGAATAACTTTACAGCTTTGACAATTTGGTGTATAATATAGTTTTCAATGTTTTGTTGAAACTTTTACATTTAGGATTTTTATCTAAATCTCTACAAAAAAAAAAAAAAAAGCTTTATTCGGATTTCTTTCTATAAAACCTGAGACACATGACGTCAAAAGTTTGAAGTAACTTTCAAAATAAATAATATTTTTGAAATTGTGGATTTATATAATATTTAACATAACATAATATAATCTAGTATATATCATTACCTCTATAATACGAGTATAATATAAGTACATATTCTTTTCTTGAAATCAATATTTTAGACATTTTAATTTTTATAACAAGTTCCACGTTATATGTAATATTAATTCATAAAATAATTGATTTTATATTTCAACACTTAATTTGTTCTTATTAAAACGATCAAATTGTCTTGAGTTTGTTTCATAGTAGGGTTATTATAAAAATAATATCATAATAATATGGTGATATTGATGCTTTGGATTTAGATTAAAAAAACAATACAAAATAATTGTGAAACTCCTACATATCGTAATATCCTTACGTATCATTACAAAATAAGAATGATCGATAAGATTGCTCGTGCTTATAGGTCATTTCGTTGTATGCTCAATGTTGATAAATCGTCTCAGTGTATTATGACATAGGTGGTAAATGCCGGTTGCTTGCTGTTTCGAACTCATAAATTTTACTTCGTTGATGTGTTAATGCTTCTACTTCCTCTTTGTGTTTCAGATGTTGCTCTGTATAACACACACACACACACACATACAATATATATATATATATACATTCTATATTTATATACTAGTACAGAATCCACTTTGAAAATGATACGTGAGAAGCTTGAAAACAACATGTATGTGAAAATTTCGCGACTTTTTACATCAGATAATTTTTTTTAGTTTGAATTTTTGTCAGACAAATGACGAATCTCAATTGAAAAAAATGTCAACCTATTCGCATAGACAGCCTAATATGAAACAATGATGAGATAAGTCAAATCTTTACAATACATATTTAATAATCCGGATATTTAATAGAAATTAGCAGGGTAATATTTTATTTTCTTATTTATTTATGAACTTAAGTTTACAATAAACTTGACGAATTTTATTTTCTCAGAATGTTAACGGAAAATTAGATTATTATAACAATAATTCAAAAGAGAAAATAATTTAAATTTCTACTAAATTTATTTTAATATTTTGTTATATACGTATTATATTATAACATAATACATTTCGTTATAATTACGTACCTCCAACAAAATACAGTATATTATATTTTACAGTAGGTACTATTGATATGTAAACATATTAACATATAAATATTAAAAGATATTATGTTTGTAAAACAAGGGGTCAACTTAATAATTATTATAGCGTTTAAAAATAAATGATTAGGTTAATTATATTCTTAAATAAGTATTTTAAATTTAAGAATATAATTTACCTAATCGTTTGTTTAATGAAAAATGTTAACAACAATTTTAAAATACAATAAGGTTAAATTAAACTAATTAATAATATCAAATAATTTGCAAGTATTTCACAACTAGAGGGCGTTAAGCTTAGGTTTATTTTTGGAGATACAATAACTTATATTGAGAGGGGTCATAAAATCATAATTATAAATTATAATATAACAATATATTCTCATTTAAACTTGAAAGTTTTTCAAACTTACGTTTACGTCGGCTTTTATTTTATATAAATCAATAACAACAATATTAAAAATTATTTTATTATTACGATGTATTTAAAATTGTGTACATTATATTCTTGATGCCTTGCATAGCATTCATAAAATTTAAGAATTGACGCACTATTAGTTATTACACTTTAGCAATCAACAAATTAAGATTTCGTGATAATAATATAATGATTCATTTAAGTGCCTTTAATAATTTTTATTAAATATGAAGTCAACAGAAAACAATATTTTTGAAAAAAAAAATGATTATAAATCTAACAATTTGTAATAATTATAATTTGTTTTCCTTTTTTGAATGATTATATTATATTATGTACATTTTTATTTCATATTTTAAGCAGAATATTTTTGATAAGTCTTCGACTGTTATATAAAAATTTAAAAATCAAACTATGAACTTTTAGTTAATATTTATAATAGTAATTAATAACGTTTGGATATAAACGGACATTTTTTGGGTAACACTGTAGTCTTTCTGCTCATCTAAGAATTAAATACTTCTAACTAATTAACGTATGCTTATAAAAACTTATTATATTTTAGGAATTATTATTAATAATGTATCAAAACTTCAATCATAATATAAACAATAGGTATCAAATCCACTAAGATAAAAATGTACAATTATTATGCATTGAGCATTATTTTTATTATATATAAAAATATACGGAACTTACAAGAATAATGCTTAATGATGCAATATATTGATTAGTTAATCCAAAAAAAATGTACACGTTGAAACTGTGGGTATAAAATTATAAAATTATATACGTATTAAACATTTTTAAAATTAAAATGACTATCTAATAGTTTATTTTATTTTTTTTATTCTGTTATCTAAATCAAAAGATCGCTTGATGTTAAAATTTATTATTTTATCCATTTATACTTTAAACACATTTTTTATCGTTATAATTAAAACAATTAATAACAACTTACCATATATTTTAACAGTATAGCTATATATACTACAAATATCACAAATAATATTCTCATTATTTAAATGAATAAAAAATGAATTGAATAGTACATTTTTTTAAAAGTCAGCTATAGTTTCTTGTTCATAAATTAGTTTTATTAAGCATTTTATATCCAAAGTTTTAACGACAAAAAAACAGTTAAGGAATAAGAGAAATACGATTATGTACGTAAAAAGAATGATATATGCATATAGAACAATATCTGGTAAGAAAAACGAGTTTCAATAAACTTAGTATAGCCTTAGAAAAGTGTTAAACAATGAGTGCCTACCTTTTAGATGTTTTTTTTTTTTATTTGTACAAGTTCAACTTGATAACTAATATAGTTTATTCGATCACACAAAAAATAAAAAATTCAACACTACATAGAATTCGTATCATTTTCATACTCATATATAGTTAAGTCACATATCAATATGGTTATTATTAATAAATGTGATAAAATGTGTAATGATAATTTGATTGAATAGTTGATATGATTTGTTTAAAATGTTCCATTGAATAAAAAATAACATTTTTAGAAACTTCTAAGGATTGTTTGGTGAAATAATTAAAACCCCAATGGACTAAGGTATTAATATACAAATAACGCAATTAAAAAATAAAACTACGAAAATTACAAGATAAAATATTGTTATTTATCAAAATATTTTCAATCGTTCAAGAGCTCTAAATCTGCTTACGTTTTGAAAATCGAATATTTTATAGATAATACATGGTATTGACCAATACAACAGATATCAATCGTCATTGGTAACTTAAATTCAAAAACTCCAAGTCTAAACCGTATTTTGTACAGTTTGTTTTATTAAGGTGTAAACGTGTGTGTTTATATATTTATATAAGATATATATAGTACTCGATCGTAAATCCAAAAGTTTTGAAATACTTTGTTATACGCGTATATAGCGTTTTTTTTTCATATTATTTTTATGTGTTTGGAGACCTTTTAAGTTACAAGCGGGTAAGACGGGTTCGTGACATTTGCAGCTGATGCTAACAAATGGCGTCCACTTGGATTAAAAGCGCAACAGCTCACGCGCGGTGAGCGTAAAAGAAAAGCCATAGTGCAGACAGTAACGGGATGTGTTCAAATTTGATTTCTTTCAGACAATAGTTTTGTGTATTTTTGATGTTAGATATAAATATATTATATTATACACATCTTAGATTACTATTTTATCGCGCAAACAAGCATTTAGCTAAAGTGGTTTTGACTTTTTACCATTTTGTATGTATTACGAAAACTGACTCGTTCTGTCACATCGTGTATACAACCAGTCTTATGGTAATTAGAAAAAAAAAATCCACAAAAGCCAAAACATATAACAGTGTTGGAAGCATTATTGTCCGTTTCGTTAAATAAGGGGTGGTCTGCTATACAACAACGAAAAAATAAAACTTAAGTTCAATCAAACTTTTTTTTTACGTGGTAACACATAATGAGATTTCAAATAAAAGAGCATTGTATGGCAGTTGTCAACAGGGAGTCGTGCTTGGATAACTGTTCCGGTCTAAAAAGTTCCAATATAAAATGAATTTCATGATAATTAAAATGTTTCTAATGTATATTTTTGTTGTATATATGAAAAAAACATTGAAAAATTACCTTCGTTATTGATCATATAATGATTTTCAATCGTCAAGCTTAAAATGTCAATTATACAATGATTTTTTTTTGTTATTAATAAAGATTAAAAACAAAATGCTTGTTACAATTGTTTTTTTCTAAGTGATTTCAAGTGTTAAGTAAGTCAAAATAAATTATTGATTATAAAATAATAATAATGAATACAAAAATGTACATCCAAAATTATATTGTCTTATACAAAATATAATATGTTTAATTCTATAACTTACATAAGTATATTACATGTATTTGAATGTTTTACATTTTTTTAATAATGTATTGTATTCTCTTTGCATTCACACACGGTGAGATTTGTATTGTCAAAAGAGCTAGTTTATATATCCTTTTAAATGAGTGTATATTATTTTAACGGAAACTGTACGTATTTTTTTGTTAGTGCTTGATTGGTGTCTGTTGTATATTTTTACAGCACGTTAACGTCAATTTCAGCCATGTGTCCTTTTTTCACTGCAAAATAAAAAAAAAATGAAAGTATACGAAGGTGTTACATTGACGATTTATACAATGAGTATATTTATATATATACTATTTGTGTACTGTGTATGTTACCCACCCGCTGCTAAACGAATTACAGATGATTTTGACAACGTGCGACCAAATTACTTCTGAAAAGTAATGTACAATTTGTACATTTTCGAAACATCATCGTTTGTTTTTATTTTTATGCCTTGTTCTAATAAAATAACAGTACTTTAAGAAATATTAAAAAATGTCTTGCCTTTAAAAACTATACCTGAAATACTATTGCTCATCATACTGACCAGTGACCACGTTTATTATAATATAAATGTTAAATAAAATTATTCATTCCAACCTAAACTATTATATGACTATCAATTTCAACATTGGTTTGAGAATATCCTCGTTTTTAATTTAGTTATAATTAAAATAGGACCAAAATATTTGTATTATATTGTTTATTGTATTAATATATTTTAATAAACATATTAAGATCTGTATAATGAAATATATGTTAATCAAATGACAACAAAATGTGTATATCAACCAAAATATATTTGTAAGTAATAAAAATCTCACTGATAATTTCGTATTAATAACGTGGATATATTTGTATATTTATGTTTAATTTAAAAAATTATATATTTTATACTTATATACATACAAACATATTATTAAACATTTTGAGGTTTTCAAATTCAGAATATTCCAACGAAAAAATACAGTCTATAAGAATAAAAATAAATAAATAATGTTCTTCAAAGAAAATACACTATACAGTGGCTTATTCGTCTGGATAACGTTATCTTTATTTTCTTTTGAAGAAAGTACCTACATATTATAGGTTTATATTTAAAAAATATATATTCCCATGATATTTTCATCTCAAAGGTTTACGCAATTGTGTTTTTTACTTTTAATCCCTTTGATGCATTTTACTATATAAAATAGAACCAACCTACCAACTTAAAGTCCCATCATATTAATTTTTCCTAAAAAAAAGTGATAATAAATACAAGTTGTATAATTAAGTAACGATATATTGTATATTTGTATTTATATAATATTATGAATCATATAGTTAAAAACATTTACTACGAAATTAATAACTATAATTAATATTATCATCGAAAACATAGTTTTTTTTCTTGAATATAGTAATAATTTTGCTTTAATTGCTGCATCCCTAATTTAAATATTATTAGCCATTTGGTGCAAGTGTTTTATAATTAACCTAATAATTACCCTATTATACACGATAGTATAATTTGGTTTATTATTTTCTGAACCTTATCTAACTGATTAATAACTAATTTTAGTAATAACAACTTATTACTTTATACCTCTATGAAAGATAATCTATATAATCTGAAGAAAAAAAACACTTTATTTCTGAATTAATTAACAATGAAAAACTTACGATTTTGATGACTGAATTCTAATAAAACTTTGATCTTAAGGATAATTTGTTAGTTTTATATTTGAACCTAGAAAAATAACTTTTAAATTGTATTAAGAAAAAACCATTACACTTTTACCTATTAAATATATATATATATATTATTAAATCTCGTTTAATTATAATTATTTCAAAAGCTTTAGACAAAAATATTTTCTCATATTTCATTATTATTTTAATAACAACATAAAATAGATTATA
This sequence comes from Rhopalosiphum padi, assembly GCF_020882245.1. NCBI lineage: Eukaryota > Metazoa > Arthropoda > Insecta > Hemiptera > Aphididae > Rhopalosiphum > Rhopalosiphum padi. Next base: position 73,212,521 of record NC_083597.1, read on the forward strand.
TTTTATTTGTTACGTATACTTTTATAACAATATACGTATTTAGAATATTTTATTCTACATTTTGAAATTAACATTATATTGTACTTGATTAAGTATGATAAATTTGTAAGTGGACACGTAATTTAATAATTCTGATTAAAATCTAGTAAAAGCGAAACGAGTGATTGAACAATATAATATAAAACGTTATTGTTACTAAAAGTATAAACAAAGTATAAACTGTAATAAAGTTTAATAGCACTTTATTATTCACTAGATCGTTTAGCTTTAAATCTCAGATCCATTATCTAAATTCCTTATTAGCTGGATTAAATTGGTAAGTACTTGGAAATTTATTTATTTACGTGGTAGAATATAAATAAGATGGAATTATAGTTTTATGAAAGCAGTCAGGTATCCATTACTTATCTACAATATACTGACTACATTTTTTGCTCAAAAGCAAATACTAAATAGACTCATTACACAAAAAAACCGTCTGTTGTTCATAAAGGTACGTGTATTTGCTTATACAAATGTACAATACACATGGATTAGGGCCATTTGTGAGAGTTTTGTTGGTGGTATTTAATATATATTTTGTTATGTTAAGTCTGAAAGTGACGTTTAATCGCGTTTTAAAACGATTCTGAACGAAACGCATTAACTGATAAACGAATTGTATTTTGTATTAAAAACTTTAAAACTAACACACACATTTTGAATTAACATTTTTATTTTATATTTTGTTTCCCAGAGATGACTTAAGATAACTTAAGTAACTTCTTGGAATATTTAAAAATAAAAAATAAATACAAGGAAATGATTCAAAACTCTATAAACATTTTTAGAGCCAATAATTACAACATGCTATTATATTCATTAGGTACGTTCAATGAATTACTTTTTTATCAGTTTTCTAGGCATAGGTTCGATATTTACTAAAACAATTAGAATATCGTGTTAGAAGTTAGAAAATGTTTAATAAAACTGATATTAAAACATAATATCATTAAACTTCCATAAAATATTTATGTGAAAGACCAGTTTCTGTTCAGGCTCGTAAAATACATTCCCTAATAAATTATAAAAAAGTATTCTATGAATAAATATAAAGTTTAAGAATTTTTATGATTTATACACGAGATTCAGTGTAATTTATAATATGACAGATATAAGTAATATTAGAATATGAGAGTTATTAAAAAATTAATTAAATTGTCCAATAATTTATCTTAGCATTATTAATTTCAATTTAAAAAACTGATGGTAATTATAAAAATTATTTACATATACATTTGTTTCATAGATTTGAAAAAATCTGATGTAATTTATAAAATATAAATAAATATATATATTTTTTTAATTTTTTTTTTTTTACACAATCATAAATTATACACTTTCACATGTATTTTTTTTTAGAAATACTTAAAAACGTGTGTCAAAAACAGGACAGTATGTTGATTTATGTTGTTAAATGTTTAAAATATTATAACTAATAAAGTAATTTAATTCAAGGTAAGCTTTGGGTGAAGTTTATTTTATTTGATCAGTTTAAATTACTGACATTAACATACACAAAAATTAAAAACATATGATTTATTGGTGTTTACAATCAGTACAAATTATTATAAAACAATGAAGAATCGTATAGTGTTATGAAATAATAATATAAAAATTATGATATTATCAACAAATAAATTATTTTATATTTCATGGTTGTGGTCAAAACTCAATAACATAATAATGTTTATGCTTGCTCAATAAAGTAATGCTTGTTTGTTAGATTAACACGCAAAAACGGAACTAACATTGGTTTTATGAACTTATTTTAAGCGCAATAACTACTCAATATTATGATTAATTTTATCTTATATTATTTTAATAGTTTATATAGTATTAATGGACTTAAAAACTCGGAATCTCGTAAGTTTAATCTATAAGCACAACATGAAATCAGATAAAATAAATACCTAGTTTAAAATGATAATACAATTTTATAATACTCGCTAACAAATACGTAATTCAAACGGTGGGATATATGTTATCACACACACACACACACACACACAAAACGATTTGTCATTTCTGACGGATTTATATACTCGTTGTCTCGTTACGTTCACCATGTTATAAGCTGTGAAAACAAAAATTTAACAAAAAATAAATAAAAATAACAAACCCAATCGATACATGTATTTTTGTATTTTATATTTTATTTGGTTGGCTAGCTAGTGATTGTGATGGTTGGTGGTAACTTTATCGTTTTTATTATTTTTTTCGTTTTCCTCCCAATCCGAGTATATTGTCCGGGTAGATTGGGACGAGAAGAATACAGTGTATACGCATAAAATATTTATTATTGTGTAACAACGCGGAACGCAAAGACTACACGGAAGATACATAATCTACCAATACTTATAATATATATATATATATATAAAGATTCCAAAAAAAAACACGTAATAAAACACAAAAAAGTACATAAAAAAAATCCGTTGCCATTGCATGGAAAAAACTGCTGCGGTCCGACTTTATCAAACGACAACGACAACAGCAGCAGCAGCAGCACACGATCGGAATCGATCGATGGACACTAAGGCGAAGGCGGTACGTACATATATATAATATAATATTATATGTATACACACACACGCACACACATATATGTATATATTATATAAATAGATAGATGGGTGTCCAATATCAACAGAACCTAAAAAGTGTGCGGCGGGAATGAATCGGGCTAGTGGTGGACATAAAGCAAGAGACGAAGGGTAGTTGGCTGTTGGAGAGCGTGGTAGGGTTGTCGAGGGTGGTGATGTGTCGTGTGGTGCGCGCGCGCGCTTGCGTGTGTGTGTGTGTGTGTGTGTATTTGTGGCTGGTGAGGTAGCTGCTGTGTAGAGGGGAAAAATCGCGCGTCGTCGAGGGAGTGGTCGCGACGGCGGAGTGAGTATTCGCATTAGTTATGGTTTTGACCTGCGGACACGGTTTGATTTATCTATACGGTCCGAGGAGTTGATGGTCTGAAATATAATGCCGACGTGCGTTCGCCCGCCTGCCATAGCTGCTGTGGGTAATGGCCAAAGCCCAAAGGGTGGATGGACGGGAGAGTTTTCCGTTTTTAATGGCGTATATATACACTCTGCAACGCGCGCGCAAAAGTATACCGGTAATGGGTGGGCAGGCGGGCGGGTGTATATCAAATCGCTCGGAATCGCCAGCGCTGGTATAATATATATTGTATAGCGGAACAAGATCGCGGTCGTGGTATACTCTTCGTAGTAGACAGTGGAGTAGTAGTAGTAATAGTAATAATGGTAGTTATATAGTAGCTTGTAGTGGCGGGCAGCAGTTCTTACACCTGCAGGAATACTACTACCGAGGTACTAGATTACGGTATATGCGGTGAAGGTAGTTGTGTACAGCGGGTGGTCGTCATCATGCAGCAGGGGCGGTGGCGGTGATTGCGAGCGCGCGACCGATCGCGTGCCGCTCGTACACTGCACGCTATACTTGCGTTTTATAATAATAATAATAATAATAATATAAAGGCGAATATCCCGGAAACCCGTATTACTCCACCACTGCTGTCGCCACCGGAACACGGTCTTTCAACCGTCGGGGAAGGAGGGTCTCCCAAAACTTCTTCCGACTTTCACGCAAGGGGCTAAAATGAATCATCTTCTACTACGCTGTCGACGACTACGGTGGTTATGATGTCGATGATGATGATAATGATGATGATGACGATGATAATAATACCAGTAATATAACTCGCGTGTATTCAGTTTTTGGTCTTCCGGTTTTACCCGAAGGGGCCCGGCAGCGCATTGTATATATTTATACGAACATCGCACGTGCGCCGTAGTTATGTGTACGAGAGGGTGTGTGCCTGCCCGTGACGTTGGGTTCAACAGTTTGTAAAAGTCACCGACAATGGCGGCAGCAGAATTGTTGCTGACGACCGTTTCTTGCGCGACAATGGCAACAGATCCGCTTGCAGCAAAGACTGCTGCAATCGACCGCGTGCGCCCTGTTGACACGCCGCACGACCAGACCACTAGTATTATAATGTGCACCATGGTTAAAGGATGGTCGGAATATCGTCATCACCAATACGCAAAGTAATCGTATAATATATTATATATTATATTGATGACACGAATATACTCAATATATTATAATATGTTTTTTCTCCAAAGAATATTGTCAACATTTAAAATTAAACTCAACTAAAAATTCTAAAAACAATGAAAGGTCATAGGATGTTCTTAAATAATTGCATATTCATATATTAGTGTGTTAAACCATATCGATGTAATACATTTTTGGACGCTCACTAACTGTAAAATGACCATACCATATAAAAAAATATATATATTGTATTTTTATACCATAACAAATAATACTATATATTTTACATGCTGTACTAAATATTATTTAATTTTTTTTTTGGTAAGACAATCGGATATAAATCACAGCTGACTCTAAATTAGTTTTGATAGTAAGAACTAAGAACATAATCGTATTATTGAAGTTATAAATTTAAACCACCAAAAATAATTTTAATCAAATCACATTCTTATTGTAATTATATACTTGCTATGCTATATACAAGTTATTTCAGATTTCTTGAAATTATGAATTAATATTATAATTTGTAATCGTTCGTCTCTCTAAATAGAAGATATCTGCATTTTAAGAGTTTTCACTCTTATTAAAAGCATCATACGGGAAAAAAGTCTAAAACAATATTGACACCTTCGCTTGACTCAGAATTTAAAATAACTAAGCTCATTACTTCATTTAAGTGGTACATTAATCGTATAATATATATGATGCTATTATTAAGAACAAATTTATTCTAAATTTAACATTTTAAAATTATCAGTAAGTAAATAAAATAAAATGCTAAATTTCTGTTGTGAGTTGAAAAATATTATCAAAAAACAATCTTTTAAAAAAAAAATCTTAGTAAAGGAAAAATAAGTTATATATTTGTATTATTACTTTTTTTTATATTATTTTTCATTTTTTCTTTAAAATATTTTTTGAATTAGTTATTCTCTAAAAGATTTTATAATTTTAATTTATTCTTGACCTAAGTACATATTTTGTAACCAATAAAAAATAGTTTTTGAACAATTTTAACAATTTTTTTTACTAAATTATATAAAAAAAAATGTTTAAATATGTTTTTTTCTTTATAATAGTATGATAATTATTTGAGATTCAAGAGAATATCACCCTTTTATACAATAAACAAATATAAAATGAATGATAATCCAAAATTTGAAATAAATAATAATTATCAACTAACGTAATGTGCACACAAAAAACATTATTTTGGCTTAACGTTTATATAATATAATATATTTTGTATGAAAAATGTTATCTAAACAAATGTATATAAAAACCCTTATTATAGGATAATCTAGTTCTACGTACAAAAAAGTAACAAGATAAAACGTAAAACGCATCTAATTTTTGATGCTCAAAGATATAATTTAATACTATTTATGATAGCGATTGTTCAAGAAGTTCGCACATGATTTACATACTACTGTGATCATTTTATAGCTGTAATAAAAACTCTTAGAAATAATGTTTTTGAAAATAATATAGCGTATTTACGAATATATAAAATATTATTGTGTTCACTTTATAAATAATAAAATATACTTTACTATTATTCTCATTATTCATCCATAGTGTCAGAATAAATTATAAGAGTTTAAATGCCTATAATAGTTTTAAAAAGGAAAGGCTGAACTTAGATATTTATATGTATACATAATTTTATCATCAGGACGTAGTTAAAACATTTAATTTTCTTATTTTAGATAGATTATAATGACAGTTCTAACAGTTTCCGTTAGCGGATCGCAATATATAGCTTAGCCACTATTATTCAGTAGGATATGGTGGAACAAAGGTGTTGTCTGTGATGATACAAGCACATCTGGATTCTAGCGACATCAGTAGACCCGCATCCGTTGATGAAGGTACACCAGTGTTCAAGACATCTTAATATACAATATACTATAGAATAACCACTGATTGATGGGAATGCGAAATTATTAAAACACAATTCAATGAGCACTGTTATATGACTAAGTCATATACCTACATCAAAACACTAAATGAATGTCATACTGAGAAAATTGATTGTGATTTATAGTTTGTCTTGGACGAAACGGACAAATCCGATTAAAATTTCGATAATGGCTTAAGAGCATTGAAGAAAGTTCATTTTACACAATAAACATTACACACTATAATAAAGAAAGGATAACGTACTTAAGGAAATTCAAAATGAATTTATATGAAACTCGATCTAGAATAAAACAATAAAGATACACGATATGGGTAAGTTAACAATTATTTTGAATTGTAATGCTTATACGTAAAAAGCATATATAGTAATTATACGTACAATAATATTACACTACCTCATTTATTTGATAATATTCAACTCATTTTATTTTTATTTAAACTTTAAAAATAATTTTATTATTAATAGAGTAGGTTTACATAATATTTATACTATATAATTCATTAAATCAATCTCATTGTTATATTTGGTATACAAACAGTCGACTTTAAAATCAGATAAAATATTATATTGTTCTTTTGAATACGTAAATTCTTATAATGAAAAATGTACCATGATTTTCTTTACAATGAAGTTTGCTTCGAGGGTTGGGACTGTATAAAATGTTTACTATCCAAAAACAAATATTTGAATAGATAACACTAGAGTTAGAAGTATATATTATGCACTATAACATTACCATTATCATGAAACAAGAACGGAAACTTTAGTACCAAAGGTTCCATTAAGAATTTGGATTCAGTATAGTTGAAACGACATTCCCAAGAGTTCAGTATCTTAGACGCAGACAACGTCCGTATACACCCAACATCCTCCGTAAATGGCACGTAAATATAGGTACTATATACATCCTATCAGATATGATGTCAGTATAGGTTGATAACGACTAGGTGATTCTCCAGAGGACTGTTATGGATACGGTCTAATCATCAAAAATGACGATAACAACAATAACGTAACACATTGTAATATGTATAAACCATCGAGTATACATTTTCTTATAATATACGTTTGACGTTAAGTCACACAAATTATTACACACGCAAACGCGTAATCATACCTACTTTAGAACGCTGCACTTCACCTAATGAAACACAATGATGTTATTTACCAACCTAAAGTGTCATATATTTTATAGTAAGGATTAAAATGCTGTGTTTTTAAGACTGGATTCAAAATATTTAATTACTGGTAGTACATCTGTAAACCTTATTATTGATGACTAATTATTAAGACTTAATACGGTCGTTGTATTTTTTAAATAAATAATTTTTAATTAACGTAAGCACATTAATCATTGCAAATATTATAATTTATCCATAAAGAATAATTATGTACTGGCTAATATATTGCCTATTATCTTTATTGGTTATTAACTTTACCCAATCTTAACTATATTTATTATTAAACTAAATTGTCTTTAAAATAATATTTAAAAAGTCTTACAACGATTTAAATTATATTTTATCAGAAAAGTTACAACTATTAAGTATTTTAGTATTATAAAAATATATTAAATTAATTTATAGATATAATATCTATTTTTATAATTAAAAAAATAAATAAATGTAATATAATTAAAAATGTACTGTAGCTAATAATTTTAAATCTTTTTAGAACAATTTTTATTTCATCTTTATCATGATTAGTAAAATTATAATTTATGTAATAATCAATTTATTAAACATCCAAATTTTAAAAATAAAAACCAAAATACAAAATTACTATTATTTTACATATTAAGTTTTTAACGAACAAGGTATTCAAAAAATTAAGTTCAATATTATAAAGTATCAATTAGAAACGAGTTCTACACGAAGTTAGATTTAAATGCAACTTTGTGAGACTTCTAAAATTCTCAGTATAACTTTAACAAATAAAACTAAAATAAAAAAATATGTTATTATTTATTTTGTTCCAAAAATACTTTTTTGTTAATATTATTTTACAGAATCAATATTATGCGTATAACAGCATTAAGAAAACTTGAAGTTTTTGTCCTAATGTCCAAACGGTTATGGGATGAAAATCGGTACAGTATAAAAAATAAACTGGTCACAGAACGTTCAAAATAGTGAAGGCAATAAAATTGATAGTGTATAGGTAGATAATAGATAGAGTATAGAACAATAAAAAAATAGTCCAGTCACGATAGCTTAAAATCCACGAGGGATAAAAAAAACCACTCTGATAATCAATTATTTTTATCATAACCGATAGGTAGTTCAAAATCTAAAAAATAACAAAAAATTTCCTGGAATAACCTAATATATTAATTTAAGCTTTATAGAATGTATATTATATACTTCCTATTGACAATGATTGAAAATTTAAATTCATGTTTTAAAAATTAAAAGTAATTAAACATTTTGATTTTAGAATGCGCTTATAGTAAACATATAAATATATATATACGTATATTAGTTTTATTTAAATTGTCCAATAAGTCAATGACACCTATAAATTATAATAAAATTAAAATTTTACAAATTTAACCATTAACTACTTTCAAGTTTTCTAAGATGGAATAGTATACGTTCGTACCATCATGATGATTCTAAATTTTCAACACAGTCAGCAGATAAGAAAAGAAAAAAAGTTGGAAAGAAATCTCTTAGTAAATTAATGCATGAAAAACAAAATAATATTAAGGTGCATATGATAAAGTTTTTGGTTTTAAACGTGCCGACTGGCTAACATGGTAATGACAACGCGACTCGTGCGTCAAGACCATAATAGACTTTGGTAACTATATTATTATAATGCCCAAACGTAGACCCACGAATAACCTACATCGTAACCTATTGTTTATAATGTGTATAAATATTATATACAAAGGACCTTATAGGTGAATACCATATGTCATGTTGTGTAATACTTAAAGGTGGGATCGTAAGGTTACGTAGCGCGTAAAGGGTTTTATTTATTTATTTTTATTTTATTTTAGATTCGTTCGGTCCAAAAACCAAAAATAACGTTATTTTCGGACGAGTGACTAGGATTTTGCGACACGCATCGTTAAACGGTTGCATTTGAACGTGGGCGGGAAACGGGCGCATTTTGATTTACGGGACACTGTGAGAAAAATAGGGAGCACGTGCATCACGCTATAGTTTTTTTTATATATAAATTTTCGTCCACAGAGTTACCAGCCTCAAAACCCCCGGGGTCGTCGGAGAATAACCGGCAAAATTTACTAGCAGACCGAGAGACGTAATAATAATAATAATAAAATATCCTCATCGTCGACAAACGACTGCGACGAACATTTTGTCACCGACAGACGTGTTCGTTTTTACACCTGACTGACCATATGCGTGTTTTACGGAAATAAAATATAAACATGAGCTTTATTCGGCGACGACTTTACACGTGTGTACACATTATGATATAACTAGGTGTACCCGCAGCTACAGCACGATTATTCAAATAATTGTTTTACGTCGTGTTTATAATTAAATCGTGTTCCTATCGCCCCTATTCATTCCCAAGTTAATTCATTACAATATTTTGTCTTATATCATGAGTCGTGACAACGGCAGTAATGAATTATTATTTTATAAGTTATTAGCATTAAATCTATTACAAAGCCAAACTTAAACGTAAATATTTTTGACTGACGTAATACTTAGATTTTTAACTTTGTAAATGGTTTCTGATACAACATGGGATTTAATTTATGCTTAAAAGAGGTCAAAATTAAAAACTCTCATTATTTATTTTTAATAATTGAGAAAAACAAACAATTAATTAAGTAAAAAAGAGAATTGTTACATAAAACTAACAATATTTATTTTGCCTTTTTGATGTAACTCAAAAATGAATAAATGTATATCGTAGATATTATTTGATATTTTCACCAAATATTTATTTTAGAATTTCCTACACATTTTTTTTTTCAAATATTTTGTGATATTTATTGAAATTTGATGTCCGCTGTTTTTTTTATATAAATGTCAATAAAAAAAATTTACCTGATCAAAATGTTTTAAAATTTAATACAATATTCTCAATAAGTTAGTCATTTATCAATTAAAAAATGTAAAAATCACAATATATTTCTTTAAGCGTTTAGAATATTAACGACATTTGAAAGATCTTGAAAATTGTTAAATTCTTTTGTAGTAAGTTAGAAATGCATTAGCAATTTTTTTTTTGTTTTCAAAGTAAGTAATTTATTAATTCGACAGTTAATAAAAATAATATAATATAGTACAAATATATAATATTTTAATAATTAAATATATTAAGAATATAATAAATATAATTTGTTGGTCAAAATTAATTCAACCTATCATAATACTAATAGTAAAATATACTACTTTAATATAACATATATCAGAAAATATATCATGGAATGTACTTAGTGATATTATATTAGGCTAACAAGCCGACTCCCCTCAGAATCGTTTTTCGTATACATCGTCAAATTTGAATTAAACACATATATTATTATTAACAGTGATCTACTTGATACTCACTGTATAGTAAAAGCGATACCCACTTGCCCACTCTTTTTCAAATTATTATTAAGTTTAATGTATAGAATCATTAGTTTAAGTAGTAGAAAATTAGTATATTATAAACTTACTATAATATAATGCATATAAATTTCCGCGATTTTTAAGAATAAATACCATCTTTATGATTTATTAATTATTTGAGATGAACATTAAAACATTATTAATTTTTATGTGAGTATAGTATTGGCTCATAAACCTGAAAATATATTTTTATTATGTAAACGTAATCTTGAGTTTAGATTTTAAAAATTATTTTTATAAATTATAATTGATATATTATAGTTAAACATTATAATCTCTAACATCTAAATTATAGTAACAAGGTTGATAAAATGTTGTTATAAAACTCACGTTTTATAATAAACAAAATAGCATTTTTTTTTTATAGTCATTCTTGTGAAAAGTATAGTATTATAAAAGATACATACACACATTTTCAAATAGACAATACATATCGTTTAATTTTTGTATCATAGTACTACTACGTTATAAGTTTCAAAAATGATTGCTATGTATTATTATATAGTATTTTTTCATTTTAATAGTAATGGTACATAATCAATTTTAAATATTTCTTATTGTAATTTGTTATGTATGATATGGTTGTTCGTATAAATGCGTCATATACATTTCCCCATAAGATGGCGGATTTGTAAACGGCCCGGCTCGGCTTTAATATTTATGTCTGGTGAAGTTTAAACATTATATCAGAACGTATATTACATTATATTATACTGCACAGACATAACAATAGACCTTACGTCTTATAAGTCGCCGCAAAAGCCTGGTGAATTTTTTTTGGTTTACTTAAATGAGTGTTTATAGAACATTTTTTTTTTGTTTACGTCCAACGTGCTTTAAAATAAGTAGAGTTTGAATTTATTCTTTGGTATTTTAAGCTTTGAAAACGTGCGTTTTATTATGATTATGGTTATAATAATACAGTCATAGCTGATAGTATTAATATACGTGCCGCGAAAACGCGCGGTTTTCAGCAACTGTTCGTTGGTCTGAGAAGGCTTGCAAAATATTTTATCCTAGTTTGTTCTTCGAATCTTTTTAACGCGAAAACTTTGAAGAAAAAAGGTGTAAGTATAACGTGTTTATAGGAAAGGAGCGGTGGATAGTATTGACGCGGTATGAATCACACTTTGACTTATTTTCGGGTGTCCCGGGCGGCAGCGCATTGTCCTATGATTTCTTTCATTACTGATAATGGATATGCCACGCCCAGTAGAGCACCGTGTTGAATCATTTGTCACACCTGTTCACCAACCCGAGTTGACAGTGCCCGTACCGTATGCCCGTTTACGCGCACTCACACACACACACTCACACACATATACATATTGTATAAATACAACACATACAATAATCAATCATTGATATTACCATCGCTCTATAGTTTCGATTCAACGTAAGGGTATGCCTAGCGTAATCAGGGCAAAGGGGGAAGTTTCTTTTGTAAGTTCCATACGTTTTTTTTATTATTATTATTTAGTTACGACGCACACCAAGACCTTTCGTTGAATTTTTTTTTTAATTTTACACCACACCGCCATCACCACTGATGCCGAAAGCACAAAAGACAAAAATTAAAAAAAAAAAAAAATAAACGGAACCAAGCATATATACATGAAAATAGCGTAGTGGATAATATAAAAGGAAAAAAAGATAATTTTAGTAGAAAATGTCGAAAGGACCATTAATAATAAGTTATGCGGCTCTTCGATATTAATTACGCCTCTACCACACCGCGTATCCCTAACGCTGCAGCCGCCATAACCACCACACCGTCTCATTTTCTTGTGTACGCGAAAAAAATACTCATATAATGACAAATACGTTAATGTTCCCTAATAACGTTAATTAATTATATTATTAGATTAAAATAATTTCTAAAGAAAATTATTTTACTCCCTTTTTTAACCCTTTATAATAATATTAAATTATAAAAGTATTCGCTTTTCACTTCTTAAAACACTTTTACCATTAACTTCATATTATTATATTTAAATATATGTTTTGTAACGTACTGAAAAATTATATGATATTTATTTTAGTTTCCTATTCCTTTTACTTACATTTTAATAATTTGAAATATAAAAAGTAATGTACTAGAATAATATATATATTATGTAGAATGTAGATGTACAGGGAATCCTTTAAACGTAAGACTCACTATTTCAAAAAATACAAATAGTTTTGAAAACGTATATTTTAAATAATATTTCAAGTCATTACAAAACAACATTTTTTGAAATAAAATAGGTGAAGACAAAATTACCAAGACATATACATATATTTTTGTTACTCACCGTGTACCTATCAATTGTGCATTATAGATGTACATCGCAATTCACCACGCGTGCATAGAAGAATATTCGTGACTAGCGGTCAGCGATGGCTACTACTAAAACGGTGGGTGATGCGAATTATGTCTACCAACTGACTCACAGCCCTCGTCCTCGTGACGTTTCCGTACTCAAAGCTTGTCGGATTTATGGTGAGGGTGCAAGACTATCAGACAAGGCTTGGGTTGAGTCTGTAGTATCGTTGATATTAGGTGTACGCGATCTGCATTTGAAAGATTCCATACAGCTTCAATTTGTTAAACGAGAAAGTCATAGACCAATAAGTGATGCAAACCACCACTGCTACCGTAGTCAATGCGCGACGTCCGGCAAGTGACTCAGGCGCGTAAGGAATCCCAAAATCTTAAATGCACAAACTCCTTCTATGTCCTTTTGATTCAGACGGGGGCTTAACATCGTCTACTATTTTAAAACGCACACACATTTATGCACGTGCACTATACATCATGTAATGAGCAAGATGGATCTTTGTATTATTACACATATTTTTAAAATAAATGTATGTGTTTTTGAAAAAAAAATTATTTTATAAAATTAAAAAAAAATCTACTTCTGTGTTATTACATAATCAAAAGTAAGATACTTTTATAAAAATGTTTATTAATAAGTACTGAAATTATTTAAGTTTATTCGTTCTTATTAATGAATATTGAAAATTTGATAAGTAGAAAAGTGGACAACAGCATTTTCTTTTAAAATACATAAATACATAAATATTATAATGTTACTACTTAAATTAAACAATTTGACAATTTGTTCATATTTTAAAGTATCTTATAACTTTATTTTCACCCATTTTTTTTATATTTCCCTCCTCGAATTTCCACGTACATATGAATTTATGCGTGCATATGAAGACGGCAACGTGAAAATTAGATACTATTTCGTCTGTTCACCCGACTTCATGTCGTTATGAAACATTCATACAAATTATACGACACACACACTTATTGATGTACGGTACATGTGCTCATATTATCGTACAATTGGCTAGATCTATTATAAAATACATAAAATATACTTAAATTCGTTTTGAAATCTTAACATATTAAATTTATTATATTATATGTTATGTGTATAAGTTAGTAAATGAGATACAATTTTAATTTCTATAATGTTTTCTTAATTTGTAATTAATGTGAAATAATATACTGAATATAGGATTGAAAAACCAATATTATGTATTATATACGAATCTGAATCCTTGAGAACTATTGAAAGCTTTGAGTAAATAAATAGGTAGCCTAATATATTTAAAAAAAAGAGAGAATTTAAAATACACAACAAAATTTATAAAAGTTGGCATTTGTTCAATTAATTATAAGAAAATCTTTTGTTTTCTTTTTTTCGGTTGAAATGAAAGGAACAGATTAGAGGTAGATGAAATAAAATATTAAACTGTATTGCTTTTCAAGAGCTCATATAAGTGTTAGGTAAACATATTTTCGTTGAGTTACGTTAATATCTAGTTGTTTAACTATACAATATACACCCTTATAAAACAATTACTACATAAGGGTTAAATTCTTCCAAGTAAACCATTTGCACGAAATTTGATTGACTTATATTTTATAATATTATGGATTTTGAATTTGAATTTTTTGAAACTAAAATAGGGTCATCGAAAAATAAGGTATAAATAATAATATATTACTTAAATACTATTAAAAAAAAAAACCCCAATTATATTAATAATAGATCTATATTATAAATTTCAGGAGGTTATTAAATTTTTGTGGGAGCTGTTTAACTAAAATAAAAATAAAAATACTATAAACATTTTAAAAGCTGTTTATTTATAACATTAATACTTATAATATTACGATATTTTTAAGTTAGCTCTTTTTTTCTAAAATTTATATTATACATTATACACGAACAACATAATATTTATAGTAAATAAAACTCTATCATATGGCATGATGCTTATTGTAAATTATTTTAAACATTTATCAAGTACTAAATAAATAGTAGATATCATAATAATTATAAACAAATTAAAAAATAATCAAAAATCTATTATGACTTTAAATTATTGCTTTATTACATATATGCATCTATTCAACTATAATGAATTTAAATTTACAAATAACCATGTTATTAAATTATAAATAATTATGTAGAAATTAAGGATAATTTAGGT
Source organism: Rhopalosiphum padi (assembly GCF_020882245.1). NCBI lineage: Eukaryota > Metazoa > Arthropoda > Insecta > Hemiptera > Aphididae > Rhopalosiphum > Rhopalosiphum padi. The sequence continues at coordinate 73,227,659 of NC_083597.1, forward strand.
AGGTACAACCCTATATTAAAAAAAATAAGTATAGATATACCTATGGTAATAGTTTTTATACTTATAACTTATAAATGGCATTAATGTTGTTATTAAAATTTTAAATATAGATTAACTTTTTCACACATTTATACTAACTAGTAACTAAGTACTAAATATTTTAAGACTAAATAAGTAAATTATTAATCTAGACTCTAGAGCAAAACGCAATGATCCATTCTGTCCAAATTTTTTTTCTATGAAAGAAAATTATTTTGGATTTTTGAATTCGTTGTGGTATTAATTATGTGAATTGTAAGTCTGGCAAATCTAAGACTTTTAATGGATGAATTACAGAAATTATTATATAATAATTAATACAATATTATACGACGTCACCGGTCGATATCATGCTAACATGCTCAAAATTTAAACTATATTAACTTTTTGCTACAATACCAATAAAAATATTTTAATCATCATTTATCAATAAATTAACTATAGAAAATTTAATTTATTTTAAAAACACAAAATACGTATTTATTCCTAATTTAGAATAAGATAATTCGCTGTGTTAATTTTTTTTTGATTTTTTTTTCATTTAAAAATGTATCAACTATATTGTATGTTGCTCAATCAATCGATTAAACACAGATGGTACCGCTTTAAAATGGAAATTGTATTTCGTTCAAAAAATAAATGTTTTATAAAAGACGTCGATAAATGGAATATATACCATGAAATATGTTTGTTTATAAGAAAATCTTAATCTATTATTTCTTAGAGGACATACTAGATCGATTTAACATCGTTTAAACTATGTGAAAATGCATTATATTATCTTTCAAATAAGAAATAAGATAATACAGCACCGGTTCTATAGGTGATTGAATCATAACTTTTTTATTATTATGTTTCATGAAAAAACTATCATGTCTCCTAATGTATTGTAAAATCAATTAATAAGAATACAGTAACATAATATAATAATACATTAAATTGTTTTAATTTTATTTTGTAAAATAAACCGCAAATTGTAATAAAAAATAATTGCATTTAAGAACAATAAATTTAATTTCAATAATTTTAAATATAATTGAATGAAAGTACACGCTATGTAAAATAAGAATAAAGTAATTTTTCACATTTTTATTTGTTCCAATGTTTACTTAGAAACGGTATTTTGTTATCATCGAATACGTGACATAGAAATTACATGATTTGAATGATAAAATGAATAGCAATTGAACAAAAGAATCTTGTAGATATTTTTTTTTAATACACAATGTTATTATATAATATTGATTATTTTTTATTTTTTAGGGCATCGAGCAAAGTACATAATATAATAATGTATTTCACTTAAAATACAAATGTATATAGATTGTTTCATCGTTAAGTTTGCTTAGCTTATTTGCAATAAATACCTAAACTTTTCTATGCACATTTAACTTTAAACCTTATATTATAGCTATTTAAATATTTAATGAAAATTAATAACTTGAATTTTTTAAATAGTTATATTAATCAGCAGTATCATTTAATTAACTAAACCATTAATAGTTTTTTTTTTAAGAAACAAAAGATTAAGAAAAAAAATATAATTTATTTAATTGTAGCTTTATTTTAAGGTAGTCTCAAGACAAACAAAGACACTATAATTTATCATAGAAAGCAAATAGTCATATCGTTTAGTATATAGGTTTCTCCGTACATCAATTAGTTACTAATAGTAAAATTACTTTAATATCTAAATAAATTAGAACAAATAATGAACAACTAAATAAAATACAAATTCTAGTTAAAAATTCTATACGCATTAAATTTAAAAGTAACTTGAATTTTACAATTTAAATAATTGCTTTAGATTTTTAATTTTTTCTTTACCTGCTTCAAATTTTCTGCACAACCATTACTTACGCGGTAAACTAATGGTCGAGACATTTCCTTTTTTTACAGCGTTATCTCATCTCCCCCAGTTTTTTTTCAGACCACCATAGAAATATTTCTCTTCACGTAATCGTGCACTCTGCATTTTACTGTAGATTCCAAAAAAACTTTTTAATTAAACACTTGTTTTTATATAATATATGTATTACATATTATACTTAAGCAGTTTTATATTTTATTTAATATTTCGTTAAACGCGAGTACATTTAACAACCAGAAAAATATTAAAATTATATTTTATATAGCTAATTTAAATGTAATAATAAAATACACATTGCATATAACTTCAACGTATAATACACGGCGAGTACCTAGTAATAGCTCATAATCATAAATTATTATTTGCAGATAAATTAGTAAAACACAACGTTCTGATCTATAATATTTTATTTTAGTAAACATTAAAACGATTAAGTAATCGTGCCAACGCTCCCTCGAAATATAATATTTATGAAAATAGACATTTTTAGGGACAGTTTTATCTACAGTATTTCGAGGCAATGAATACCATTTGTAATACAGACATTATTTTATTTAATGAGTTAACTATGGATCACTTTATCATAGAATGGGTTTCGCATTGTAGATAATACTATGATAACAAATTCATTAACATTGACCCAATGATTATTTTGATAATAATTTAATTTATTTTGAATACGATCACGTACATATTAAAATTAATTATTGTTAAATAAATTTATATAATTTATGTAATGACTTTTACGAAAAATAACAAAACATATTTGAAATATTACTAGAAAATCAATCATTTTTAAAAAAAAAATAAAAGTATAGTTTCAACTTTTAAACAAAGTGAAAATAATAATTTTCTACTACTATAAACTTTTGAATTTATAAATCTTTATAAAGTATACATTGCTCTCACAGAATACTTTTCTACACTTGAATCAAATATATTGTTTTCGTATATTGTTACATCCTCAACTGAATAATACATAAATAAATAAAAAATAGATTTATTGGTAACATTTTTCATTTTTGATAATGTACTATAGAATGGAAATATCTTATAAATAATTGTTTATTGTTTATATCCAGTTGGGTAATAATTAAATATAATTCAACTTAATATGTGTCATAACTCATAATAAGTTATGATATAATAATATAATAAAATAAAAAAACTACTTCGCTCTGCCTTGGAATCTAGCATGATAATAATATAAAATGTAGTAAATGTATTTAGGTAGATATCAATAAGTAATAAACTAGGTACTGATTTTTAATATGATAACGTTATAAAATTTAAATATCATAAGTTTTTGATTTTGGTTTGATATAGTTATAATACATGTATATTTTATAATATCCGTGTACTTTATAAAAGTAATTGTATTTATTCATCGTATTTTCATTAAATTCAGTTTAAAATTTTTAATACATTCACAAACCCAATGAAAAAAAATGTACAACACATTAAACGAACCTTTTAATCAAAGAAATCAATTAAAAAATCAAAAATAAAAGGATTTATTGTACTAATTGGATAAAATTTAAAATGTATATGTATAAGTTAAATGTATAAAAATCAAGTAATAAAATTGTTTAGCTTTTAGTTAAAATTGTCATCAATAAGTACGATTTAATATTATTTCATACACCAGGTAGTATTATAATGTAATCTAATATCACAGTAATTATATAAAAAAATATAATTATTTAATTTTTAATTTCAACAGTATATTTGAATGCATGTATGTACGTCCATAGTTATAATTATGTTCTCTAATTATAATGTTTAAATAAAAATATGGACATGATATATTAAAACAATAAAATTTCCGACATGTAGTTATTAAAAGAAACTCGATAATAGTTTCACCTAAATATTCATCTCAGTAATAATATTGTTTTTGCATATTGAAATATACATTTTGTGAATCGATTTGTAAAGTTCCAAAATCAAAATAATCAAAAACAAGCTAAAATATAAGCCAGTATTAAAGATAACTCGGGATTGTAAATAATAACATTACGACTTCTACTGTTACAATAATATACTATACGAAAATTGCTGTTAATTAATTGTTATTTTTGTTTCAAACTTTGTTTCCTTATCGAATAACTTTTAAATAATATTCTACATACAGATATAGTAGTTAAATATACTGCCAGTAATTATTGTTTGTAAATTTTGAACCGACTGCAGAAGGAAGTATTCGAAATTACAGTGTTTTGAGGTCATAAATAATGACTAAATAATAATATAGTGGTTAAAGCAGAGGAAATGTACATACATATAATAGAAATCTGGCAAACAGGGTTGAGAAGAATGAAGACTATTAAATAGAAAGAAGCCAAAGAACATGCCTGACCCAATTTATATTTAAATCAAAAACGCCCAACATCATATATTATATCAAACCCTTATTTAATTTACTTGTTGGTTTAAGCATTTATTGTAATCTATAAAATTAACAAAACGTTAATATCACAATAATTAGTAACGTTCCATGTTTATATACTACTTTTATTACTTTTACGAGAAATTTTTTAAGTTTGATTCTATCAACTGTACTTAATATATTTGTGTACACGTTAGTTTATCTGATCTCGAATTAGATTCATATCATTATATTTTAAAACATAATATTATTCACTTATACGATGATGTGATAATATGACCATAAGCAATTCGCTCATTCTTAGAACAAAACAAAACAAAGCTTAAAGATAATTTAAAAATGTGTTCACTGAATGTGTTTCACCTGGATAAAATTAATGCAGTATATAGGTGCTGTATACCACGAGGTCTCAAAAATTGGTCATGGATAAACGCCGTTTAGAAACTGAATCTATTGTATTTTTACATTATAAATTAAATAGGACAAATTTGAAGATTTTTACAATAGAAGCTATAAGAAAGGCTAATTCACAAGAAAACTATTACAAAATATCAATTTCTTGATTTTGTGAAAATAGTCGTGCCATCTTATTTACATATTGTTCGAATAATTTGTAATTTATTCGAACACGAATAATAGTAAAATACCTTAGAACCAATGGGCACGATTGCTCTTGTGTGTTTGAATATTGAAATATTGTCATGTTGATCTATGAGTATTAAAGTAAATAGTATTTAATATTAATAAGTATAATTTGTATACATTTATTATAATTTAAATGTATCCTTTCTGTGTAGATTAAATACGATTTTTATTAAAATTATAACGCTAATAATGTAGATACTGACAATCCTGCAATGCAGTTATTTTGTTGACATAACTAAATGATTAAAAATTAATAATAATTAAAATTGTTTAGTCGATTCAGGGAAAATAAACAAACTTTTTAAAAAGCTCTACCTCTGTTTTCCGAATTCTATTGAAGAAGTTTTCTCGTCACCATTAGTTTTATATTAGTTTTGTTCTCTCAAAAATTTAAACGTCAAACATAATATGTACAAATTATTAAACCGTTTAGCTGAAAAAAGGTTAGTATCACATATTATAGTTTTAATTTCCATAACACATAACAGTATCAAAAAATATTTAAATGAACAATTACAATTTGAATGTGTAAATGTTTGTAAAATTTAAAAAAATATATATATTCATTTATATTATTTTGCATGCCACAGCACAAGTTGAAAAATTAAAACATTACATGCATAAAACATCGGCGTTTAATTAAACACGATAACGTTCATATGCTGAAAACAACACCTATAACAGTATAATATTAAGTTATAATTTATACTATTATTATTATTATTATTATTATTACTGTGTGTTTCTTTATGGTAATATGTACCTATAATATGTTTAAAATAAAATCAAAGACAAACATTTAACTCTCTGCGAAAACTTTTAACTGAAACATCACCGCCAACATTTTAAAGGTTATTGTAATCACATATTAATATATAATAATATATAATATATGACAAAAATGACAAAAATGATGATTAGGCATCGTGAAGGAAGTTCCTACTAGGAATCGATAGAATTTGGAAAGGAAACTCATATAGACGGTCAGACGGATATAATTGACTAAAAAACTAATAGAAATAAATAGATTTCATTAATTGTATTAATTCTAATTAAAATAATGTTCAAAGATGTTTTTACACTAAACCCCCAACCTCGCAACGACAATCACCACATACATTGTTATACACTATTTTGGGACGCCTATCGAAAACATACTTGCGTAAATACTTTATCTGTATGTTTATTAGCTATATATAGAGATGTGTAAATACATATAATATAATATACTGTTTTGAACTAAAAATGTCGATTTAAAGCACTATACTTAAAACCATAACATTTAAAAATATATATAATATATATAACATAATTATTGACGAATTTGTTAAAAATTATATACAACAAAAGCGGTTGTACAATATGAACATTTTTTTTTTGTTCATAAAATGTATATCAATTGGTGTTCGAAGTAGACGCAATAAATCAATCATATTGTACTATACTAAATAATATTTCAATAATATATATATATTATAAGCGGTTGTTCTGCAAAATTTGTTTCCGATATTATAATCAGTGCATAAATTATGATTACGATAAAATAGCTGACATGGCTACAAAGCGTTCCACAAATTTACTCTCAATTGCTGCAGTGCAAATATAAGAAATAACAAGTTTTATCATAACCTTATATAATATTATAAATACCTACTGTACGCCTACTATTTTGTTCTATCATATTTATCCACCTTTGCAGCTTTTTTTTTTTACTCTGGACATTATTAATTAGTACTTCACCGCCAACCAACTCCCATGGCTTATATACACAATAATATTATGTACTGAGACTCAAGGACTCCGATCATCGTCGTCGTTGTCTGCCGGTAGACGTCTCGGTTCGGTGAAGTTTACGGGGTTCGATCCGACGACGACAATTATTATTCCTCGTCGTAAAATGGTATTGGCATAGTAGTGGCGAGGGGAAGCAGATTAAGCCGAGTGCATTTACGTTTAATTGGATCCGACGTCTTTGTCTATAAAATTATCTCGCTGGTTTTATTTTCTCTGAACAAAATGTGTTTCCCGCTGCAGTAAGTACATACAAACGAATCGATTCATTTATATATATATAATAAACGTAAGTAAGACTCGTCTCATCGTCTTATAAGTCACCCACGCGAAGATGGTCGTGCGCGTATTTATTATGCTTATAGCAGCTATTCGGTCGTCTGTTTTACCGGACTGACTTTTCGCAGTATTCACCTATCTTTACCGATAAACTGCTTCGTTCCAAGCCAAATCGATTTAGTCACCAAATTAATACGATTTTCAAGCGGCTTCGATTTGATTAAAACTTGCGAAGTTTAAATATAAATCGATAAAATTTCAAACGGTTCGACATGTATGTATACCAGCCAGATAAAAAAGACAAAAGTGTACGTGTATACAATATTATAATATTACATTAGGTACATGTATACGTACAATTTGTAATATAAATAGATAATTCGAGAGCAATCCAAGATAATCCTGAGCCAAGTAAAGTGAGTTATATTTTGGGAGCTACAACAGTATATGATAATTTATATGTATTATTAATTGTGAATTAAAGCACATGAAGTATATACATTCAGTACACGTACCCTAAGATTTAATCATGTATATAATATATACTTAATTAGTTAATGTTTTTATTTGGATCCCACTACCAAAATATAATTTAAATACATATGACCTTTTGTGAAAAGTCCATGAAAAAACACCGTGAATAATATTATAGGTCTTAAAATTTAAAATAATTTTATAGTTAGGATATTTTATAATTTTCAATTCGAATTGATTAAATAGAAAATTAAGTTACTATAGTATGTATTGTGTACATTATATGAACGATGTGTATTGATATAACAACCCTATTAATTTATGTTTGCAGCCATTGAAGTTTACATTAAGCCAACGCAAAGCTCCAAATATAATATGTTTTCAGAAAAAACTTACATAGAAACTAAAGATAAAAACGATATTATTTAAAAAATAGCAATTATTTTTTCCTTTAATAAAAGAATAAATAAATAAATAATAATAAAACAAATAGTTGAAGGGAGTGTAACAACATATTATTATTAACCCTAAATGGCAAACGAACACGGTTATTTACTTTTGTGGAAGCAGGTGTCTTGAATCATTTGGTTGCTACGGAAACCAAACTTTTAGTTTTCCTAACATATAAAATGAATTAATAAATAATATATATATATATATATATTTGTTTTTTTCTTATTTTTCATGAGAAATTTCATAATACAAAAACGTACGGGTATTTGCAGAACGAAAAAAATGTCACTGGAAATCACGCAGACATAGTTTCACCGTCTCTGCGCAACACCTTTTAGCACACGTGTCGACGATATTAAAAGCAATGGGCTTCTATTGAAGATGACTATTTTGTGAATTTTACATTGCATATATTGCAGTATATATCCGCTATGCTCACGAAATGCGTGTATAGTGTGCACACTCGACCATTCACACGTATATAGGTTTGCATATATTATGTGGCAAATATATAACTCCCCAACGACATCTTACCGAGTTGAAAGGGAAAAAATAAAATAGTCCATAATATGTAGTTACGAACTTACGAATAGAATATATAACAGTACAAAATAATAGGAAACTATTCCCGTTTTGGATAAAAAAAAATTACTCTAAAGCCTAGTTGTATGGTTAGTGAAACGTCATAAAAATATATTTTTTACTGGTATCGGTATAGTGTAATATTATAAATTTACACCTAGAATATAGTTTACATTTTTATTTTTTTTACATATTTATAGATCATTTTAAATAAATCATTTTCAAAAAAAAAATTTTTAATTCCTCATATTTATACATATATTTTTTTTTTTTAGAGATAAGGTCGATTAACAACTTTAATTGTTTAACTACATGACAACAAATACAAATAGTATACATCATTAACTAACAATTAAAAAAAAAACAATGTTTAAATTATATAACCTGATAATATTTGTTTAACTCAATAAGTATTTTTAAACTCGGAAGTTATAGTGTTTAAAGAGAACCAACTCATGAATTTAATCAAAAACTCAGTATACAATCAAAAATAATACATACACTTAACCACTAAATGTTGGCTATCTATTTATATAATAATAATAATTTACAAGTAAATATTAAAAAGAAACATTAATATTATTGACACCAACGGATAGCTTTTAGAAGAAAAACTAGTTCAAATAAAGTTCATAGAATTGAATAATAGTATTATATTATATCGTATCTTTCTCTTGAGCTGGATAAGTAAAAGTTAAGAATTCAACTCATAGCTATAGAAATTGAATACTAATTTTCTACAACTGTGGACAATTAGAACAGAGCTAATTATTTTAAAGTTTACGCCTTCTAGATTTGTTCCAAACTCAATTAGTAGATTTCGGTAGCAAAATAAGGAAGGAAATCAGCGTATTTTATACTCTATACCCTTTGTTGTAAACATTTTGTTTTTGTTTATAGCTTTTTTTTAATTTATTTATTCCATCGTTGTTAATCGAACAATTAAGATACCTTGGCTTCGATAAAAACCTTATCGGTTTTACGTGGCGCTAAGTCACTACCCCGGTCGAACTTAAATTAAATGAAAGTTGGGAATTAATTTTCCGAAGCGAAGCATTCGAATTCCTCCCACGGGAAAGTTATAACGAAGCAATTTGTTCTACTTTCCTTAATTTGGAAAACACAAGTGGAACAACTCGAATTTGTTACACACGCTGTCATAACTTGACATGAATCCTGAGGGTGTAATTCGATTTCATTCGGAAGCGGACTGAATAACAACAATTTTCTCAATAAAACGTATAGCTGTATTATACTTATATAACTTGTACAGTTACATGTCTTAGTCTTCGTCGGGTTTGGTGGAAGGTGAATAAAATTGTTTAACATTCAACTTACCCGATTTATTTATTATGTCGGATATAAAACAGCCCACTGGTAATAATAGTACAATACGAATATAAACAGTGAGAGGAGAGTGAAAAATTGCATTATTAATTTGAATACCCGCACTATTCTAATATTATATATCCACGTCGTATCATATCGTTATGACAAGGGAAAATAAATGAAAATATACAATATATAGAACAAGGCATATACAAATAATAATAAACTAAAAAGTAAAGACACATCGAATACATTTGCTTTTCTATTTTATTCTTCGCTCTAGTCGTGACTTATGAATTCCATTAAATTTTGTTCGGTTCCACAGGAATTCAAAAGGATAAGATACCCGAGGGTATGTCAAAGACATACCAATGGAAATTAGATACGGTCGACCTGAATTCAACAAAGTTTCGGGGTTTTAAATAAACGGACGCGCCGACAAAGTTTTGCAAAAATTCCTACCCGGTGCGAATTTATCCACAAACATGTCGTGACAACTTACGGAAGACACAATAAAGTTTAAAAAGAAATGTTTTCTTGCCACACAGTAGGTATATATAAAAATAATATAAACCAGAGCGGAACTAATAACTACAACATTTTTAGACGTCTGTCGGCAAAGTCGAACGGAAAATACATTTGGGTGATACAAAAACCCAATTCAAAAGTGCGGTCCATAACAAACGTAAACTGAGTTTTTACTATATACATATAATATAATATGTTGAGTATCATAATTTAGTTTTATAAAAAAAAAAACTATAAATGTAAAATGTTAGTTCTATTAAATATATGCGTGATATAAAGTTAATATCATCTTTTATTCTGTTATTCGAAAACGACTTTTATAGTATTTTTTTATTGATCAATGAGTAATATTTGTTTTTCTGATTAATACTACAAAATTATTATGATGGATAAAAATCAAATATATCACGAATAAGGTAACAATTAATATTGATTATGAATGTAAAATAATTTAACAATTAATAGGAAAATCAAATTCAAGAAAATGAAATAAACAATTAATTATAGTATGAATATTCTTGCAGTATAATAATAATAGTGTATATTTTAATTATTATATTAAGTTGGCACTGAAAAATTATTTGCTGCTAGAATTATTAAGTATTATATTAGTTATATATTATTATATTATTATAAGTATTATATTTGTATTATATTGACCCAACGAAGCTAATTTTTTCATTATTATTATTGTTATTAGTTTGTCAGTTGTCACCGATAAATGTACTCATAATGTATCTTTATAATGAATTAAATGACAAAAAACTCAAGGTACTTTAAAATTTATATTTGTAAATAAAACTATTTAAATGGTTCAATAATCATGCTTAGTCAAGCCATAATATAAATTCTAACCTCACCATTTTATTAACGATTAATGGTTATTATAACATAATTTCACATTGTACCTATAGATTTAATTTAACAATACTAATGGACTGAAATCACACGCATACAGCAGACTACAATAAACATACGATAAACCCGGAAAACATTTATTACATTATTTGAATTTGTTTTTATTGTTAATTTTATTATATTATATCTATAAGTTTTGTTTTCAAATATTTAATTTCTGACGTCGAGACAATAAACCTATAAAAGTTATTAGAAAATGTGATTTCCTTTATATATGTTTCTTAGACAGTAAATACACTCAGATGATTGAACAACACAATTTTATTACGATGCTGCAGAGAATACAATTTCTCTTCTCTTGTTATATAATATACAAAGAAATAATATAATGGTTAGGGTCGTACCAATCTTGTAATATTATATTATTACGCTTTGGACTCAACATTAAAAAATAATAATAATAATAACAATAATTAACTAAGAAAGTTTATTATGATTTCCATCGACATATTATACTATCAATATATGTGTTAAATTAGTTAAACAGTATGAAATCGATTGATTATACAGAATTTAGAGTGCGATTTAAAAACATGATTTGTACCATGCTTAAAATATGTCATAATATATTACGTAAACATAATTAATATTAACATTTCTTGCAGTATTTTGGGGATGAAGGATCAATTTCAGCGTATACAAATATATGATGTTATATTAATTAATATATATTCAGGTACCTGGTACATACGATTATATACTATAAGTGTATATATATAATGTAGAATGTATATCATAAAGCGTATAAAACAAGTATCATATAGCCTTTCGCGTTTGGCTAATCCAATTCAAATCCAGTGACAAATTTTGACAAATAAACTTTCAGTGTTATTTTATCGAATTAGCATTCCCCTCACTCCCGCTAATGGTTTCCGTGTTGGATGGAAAAAAAACAACCCCCGAAGGCATAATAACGATTTAATAACGGGAATTTCTCTCGCAGACACATCTGAATGTCCTGCAGAGCTCATTTTTCATAAAACGTGTATGTATAGATATATTTATATATAAAAAAGAAAAACAGCAACAAGGAAAAACACGATCCCATAAACACGGTCCAAAAGTGTTGAATTCATTTTTCAACGTTATTGACGCCTGGCGCCAGTGAACCCGTAATGTGATAAAAACCCTCCGGACGACTGCAGCGTGGAACGAACAAATTGTATAAACATTTCCCCACACCGCTACCGTCCACCACTTCTTGGTCTATTGTCAATGAAAAACTGGGGAAAAGGACATACAAACAGTTATGAAAGGTAGGAGGGTGGAAAAAATAGTGAAAAAATAAATAAATATAAAGCTTAGGAGCCATAACTCAACAAGGCCGATTTTTATTGAGGAATGTTACAAAAAGCACATTTGGTGTGTGTGTGTGTGTGTGTGTGTGTGTGTATACGAAAAATAGTCCGAAAAAACACAGAGATATGGTACGGCTGGCTATACCGACGGACAAACAAAATACACGCCAACTATTTGTGGGTTTTGTGGATCTCCACTATATAACCAGAAGGGTCTGCACTGTATGCGTGCACACACAATATAACGACAGAAGAGACCACAGTAAAAAAAAAAAATGATATTTTATTTCAGTTATAGAAAAACATTATTGTATTGGAATGTATTCTATGGAATTGTTTGAGCCGGGGGTTCGTATAAACGTAAGTGCAGGCATTCATGTACTGTCTACATCGAGTGGACTTTAGGTCAAATAAGTGCCCGAAAAGTATTTCTTAATCGAATTATGTTTTATAACATCTATGTATGTACACACGCACAAGGCACTTAAGTAAAATCCACAAAGTTGTGTGAACAAAACAAGAATAAAACTGAATAAAAATAAGTTTATCTCAACTGGTACATAAATTAAAGAAATAAATACAACTCCATTGTCAAGTCAAAAATCAAAACGTATTTGAAAAAGTAAACGGTTAAGTGAACATATTATTATAAAACTGTTTAATCGGGTTAGTTGAAACAAGAATTATAATATCTATATATTTTAATTTATTTCTTTTCATCTCCAATAGTTTAAATTCAAAATTTTATCGGATCCGAATAAGAATCGATTCTTGAAATTCAAATTATTGTATACATTTAAATGATTAATATTTAACACTTAAAAATGCAATACAAGGTTCTTCAATAATTTAATCGTTCTAAAAAACATTGATAATGCATAGATATACCTGTATTTTAGTATTAACTTACAAGTTATAATTAATTAACAACATTATATGATTAAATTCAAATAATTTAATAATTAAATAATAAATACGATGGTCTTGCCAAAAAATTATTTAAGTTGAACTTATCATTTAATTATTATAAAAATAGACTATATTATAGAACTAAATATATACTATTTTAAAATATCCTTAGAAATAGTGACTGACACACCATTTTTGCTCAGAATCATTTTTCGTATGAAATCGTTTATCAATGACCAGATTCGCTCAAAACATAGTATACAAAAAAGCGATTTTTCCTGATTTTTTTTTTTTAATGTGTATGTAACAGAAACAGTTTGATAAGAAATATATTCAACATTTCATTTGTATTGTATAATATAATCCTAACGATTGGAAATATTACTTTACGACTGTTCGACGAGTGTAACTATATAGTTTTAAATGTCAATTAATTTTTAAAAATAAATTGTCAACGATTTGAAATCAGCTAAATATGCAAATTGTATTGTGCTAGCTACTAATCTTATAATTTATTTGTTAAAGTTTAAATTTAGTATTTAATTATGGAGTAATTTGAAAATTAAATGCTAAATATCAATTATAATAGTTTAGCGGGAACATGGATAGGCAATATTGGTACATACTCGTATAGGTGAACATATAAAAACACTAACAGCAAAATTATACAATTTTGGTTGTGTTTATAGTTATAAAATCTGCAGTATAATATATTGCTTATAACTTATTTTTATTTGAATTTATAAACTTATTTACTATAGTCAATTTTTTTTAAAAATTTGGTTTTTGATTATAAATTGTTTACTTCAATAACAGTAATACGAGTATAAAATATAAATGTAAATAAAAGTAATACAAATGTAGGTACCTATATGTGCCTTACTCAAATTGGTCCGGCAGACTTTATGTTTATCCTCCTAAACGGATGTTACATAAAAATACTGAAATCTTATATTATACGGAGTAAAATAAATTCATATAAATATTGTTTGTTATATATTATATGGCTGTACAACAACTGAAGTGTCTCTATAGTGGATACGAGTTTTTTGAAAAACATTTTTATAGCACAATAGTGTAATATAATATTATAGGTAGGTATAATATTCTACGCATTTACATTTTAACCGTTTCACAAACAAAATTTGTTCAGAAGGAAATCATATTATATGTTATATTATTGTAATAATATGCATTGTTTAATGTATATGATCTACCTGAAAATGTATAATATATTGTACTAGAATCCGAAATTTTAGAGGTACGATTTCGAATGAATAACCACCTGTGCATTTCAAAACAAACGTCGATTTTCCTACCGCACCATTCCCACGTTTTCCTTTCAATTAATGGGAATTACTGCCCGACTCCTGTTAACAACTTTTCGCGTATAATAATATAATACTGTTGATTAAACACTTTTTGGATCTCCACTGCAGTTCATTAAATCAAAACAACTCTATAAACTGACATTTCCGCATCTGTTCTAACTATAATAATAATAATATCGTAAAATCCTTCAATTCACTTGTTTACAATAATAATAATAATAAAATCGTTTAAATACTAAATTATAACACAGTGTTTATAAGACTATTAGAATAAATTTACTCCGACCAATAAAGTGTCTACGGTTTTTAAACAGGATATTATATACTTTATTTACTCAATTTTTTAATCTACCTAATGCAACAGGTTTTTTTTCATTACGCGAAACAATAGTTGTTTAAGCTAACGTACTGCACAATTATCTTACTCTTTTGATGAAGTTGAGTGTTTTTATAACAATAAAAATAATTAAAGCTTTTCAAAATTTATGGTTTAGGTTTTGATAAAAAAAAAATAGTAAATATAGTATGAGTAAGTCAATACGTCAACAGATATTTTTTTATTCTTAAACTAGTTCAAATAACTATGTTTTTTCAAATTATTATTATAACAAAGTTAATTTTTTTATATACTGAGAGATATTTGACGTATAAAAAAATAAACAAACAGACAAAAATTTAAATAAAAACTCACGACGATCGACGATGAATCTAAAATGATTAATATCCTGCAATTTTGGCGAGGCGAAATCGTTTTGTGGGCCTTGGACGAAGTGGCAGATAACGAAACACTGTCTCATTTTAACGTTTAGTCCGGAATTAGCGATCTGTGATCGCTTTCAAATTTAATGCTAGACATCCGTCAACTGTATCTCGTTCGTCCGGTTTTTTTTTTCTTTTTTAATTTTGTTATTCAGTGATTTAAATAAGGGCTGACTGACAGAGATGATTTATGACGCCTAAAATTATTCACAGAACATTTCTCAGATATTTTCAACAAAAAGTGAAAACGAATAAGTGTCAACCACGGCCTCGCCTTGCCGGTAAAAGCACTAAATACGCGATTATTATTGTTTGAATGGGTTTCGAATTGATTACGTAGTATTTATACCGTTCTGTGACCACTTAATTATTCAACAATGTATGTTTATTAGTGCATTAAGAAAACTTAAAATTTTT
This sequence comes from Rhopalosiphum padi, assembly GCF_020882245.1. Classification (NCBI taxonomy): domain Eukaryota; kingdom Metazoa; phylum Arthropoda; class Insecta; order Hemiptera; family Aphididae; genus Rhopalosiphum; species Rhopalosiphum padi. The sequence continues at coordinate 73,243,670 of NC_083597.1, forward strand.
ATCATCCACAATAATTTGACATATACTCATATAATTATAATACACATATTATTTCGGAAAACGATTGCCATTTTTGTTTAAACACTTTTAATAACATATTATTTAAAGCTTATTGTATAAATAAAACTATTTTTAAATCTGTATAAGCTTCTGAATTTCGGATGATGATTGGTAACATGAAATTTTAAATTAAACATCATAAAAATAATATATTTTGTTGTACAATTTTACATGCGCATAAATCTAATACCATACTAATGGTTTATTAATGGCAACTATTTAGGGTTTCACTATAAGGAGCAGAGGAGGATAATCAAAAAAATATACAAAGCGCATCCCTTTCTAGCGTCCAGCATACTAAACATTAAATTATGAAAAAATAATATTAATATTATTAGTATAATATTATAATATGTGGTTAATGTTTTCGAAAAAAAAAATAAACCAAATATTTCTTAAATTATAGCTTGGTTGATATGTTACTGATTAATATAATTGTAAAATAATGAATCCATAGTATGTGCTTCGTTTACAATATTATTATCGGTTATAGAAATAAATATAATTCAAATTTAAAACTAAAAAAATATTAAAAATAGATTAACTGGGTATTTGAATAATTCAATAATTATTATTAATTTTATACACCAACCGGAGAAAAAAGGCAAATTAAAATAATATATAAAACTAGTGATATCAATATATCATCGCAATATTATCTTAATGATTAATTAATAATGTTATATATGACTAATTGACGCAGAATCACACTAATAAGTAATATTTAAAAACGTATTATGACTAAGTATATATACTAAAGGTATAGTGAGGATAACACGTGGTGGGCCCGAACCAAGTGTTAGACGAAGACGATATAAACGAACAACGGCGTTTATAGCTGGTGCATATTATACAATTTTATAATAGTTTAACGCACAAACCGAATGCTCTAGAAACTTATAGAAAATGACCTTTTTTGAAACTATTCGCAATGCTTTTACGAAACACGATCACCATTATTTACTCTTCTCCGCCAATCATCTCTCTGAGTTTTTATCTATCTCTTTTCTCCGTTTAACACTCTCTTCTAACTTTCTGTATTTCTCTTCACGCAGATATACCTTTCTCTTTTTGGCGAACAGTTTCGCTCAATATTAACAGTATGTATATATACACATACATAATATAGCACCGAGGAAACAAGAAACCGCACCGATAACGGAAGTTGAACGATACGGTGTGTGCTTTTTCACTTTTTTTCCAGTCCTCGTCGGGTCAAATCCTTTTGTGCGCCGTCACCTCCAAACAAGTATTCTCTCCGCCTTAGATAGACGAAATGCAATCGCGCGTGTGTTGCCGCT